>NW_022900914.1:12681143-12723392 GCF_012274545.1 Fukomys damarensis | reverse complement strand
TTTTTTTTTTTTTTTTGGTACCGAGGCTCAAACTTGGGACCTTGCACTTAAGGCAAGATGGTGGAACCAGTAAGCTAATCCCCAGCCCTAGTTTTTGTTTTGTTTTTTGAGACAGGGTCTCACTATCTAGTTCAGACTGCCCTGGAACTCACTGTGTAGCCCAGGCTGGTCTCGAACTCAGAGCGATCCTCCTGCCTCAGCTTCCCAAATGCTAGGATTACAGGCATGCACCCCCATGCCCGGCTTTCTAGTGTCTTTTGAGACGGGGTCTTGCTACCTAGTCCAGGCTGACCTTGAACTCACTAACTCAGGGTGGACTCAAACTCATGGCGATCCTCCTGCCTCAGCATTCTGCGTGCTGGGATTACAGGTGTGCACCACCATGCCTACTTCATAGGTTAAATATTTAAATCAAATTTCCTACTTTTGTGTTTTGTTTTTTATCTTGCTTCAGAGTATTCTCTGGCAAGATTTAACAATAAGGCAGTTGCATAGTCCTCTGCTGGCCATGATCATTATTTTCATATCCAGAAGTTAGTCAGAGCATGGCAAGCAAGACTCCTGTGAAATAATACGTAGGCCACTGTCACCTGTAACGTTTGGCATCTCTGATTTTCAGCAAGTAGGGCCAATCCCGTCACAACCCAAAGCGCCCTCTCTAAGCGTCCTTTCTCAAGGTGGCAGGTGAGTATTAGAGCACCAGGGTGGCACAGCTGTACAGATTTACCTCCGGATGAGCGCTGAGGAAGCAGGCACAGAGCCCGACACAGGTCTGTGTTCAGTATCCAGTCATGTAAAACTCCCTCGGGAAGACACGAGAAGGCACGTCTGGAAGGCAGCACACACCTCTTCATTGTCACTGAGCCCCAGCAGTTCTTCAGATTTCATGCGTGACCTCAATGCACATTTAATGACGGCAATGGAGGAAAAATCACCTTATACTAGATCAATAATAGGTAGGTACAGTAATATTTGGAGGACAGGGGACAAAGGACAAGAAACAGCTTGCCTTATTACACTTCACGAACTTTCATTTTCCCTAGTGATCAAGGAAGCGTGAGCTGCATTTCTTCAGCAGGTCAAAGGCTCCAACAGGGCTGCAGAAAGGCGATGATCAACTCTGTGCTAAGCAAAAAGTGCTTAGAGGGCCGGGAATTTAGCTCAGGGGTTCTGCCGCCTGCCTCGCAAAACAAGGACCCGAGTTTGATCCCTGTTACCAAAAAAAAAAAGGGGCGGGGGCAGAGGGGATTAGCACACGGTCAGTTTTACTATAGATGATGAAAATTTCGCTTGATAGATTTGGCTTTTTTGGTATCTGTTTCTCCACTGTGAAGGATTTGGAAGTGTCCTACTTATAAAAGAGGATGAGCTGACCAGGGAGACTTGCAAATTCTACAAAGAAAAGTCTTCTCCAGATAACTGGTTGGAAAAGTAACAGATGTCCAGAAACAATGGATTCTAGGAGAGTTAAATCATTTTCAAAATATTTTTTAAAAATCGTAACTATGGAACTCATGAAAATAAAAAACAATACAAAAGAAAAAGAAGCCTCAGAGGTAATGTATGACTGCTGCTCATGATACTTTTTGGAAATAATACTGGCCACGTCAGAAAGTCTTTAAAACCTACATTTAGAAAATGTCCAAAGAATAATTTACATGATTCTCACGTGGTATCATCTTAACAATTCACTATTTTTTTGACAAAGCAAACAAAACAGAATCTCTTCATGCAGGACTAACAATATTGTATCCTATAATCTACAATTCATTACATTTTGGTAAAATTATGTTATAATCAAAGTATGCAAATTTGAAAAGATATCAAATCCCATATTATGTATGGAATCCCATATATTTTGGTAATGAGAAAGAAAACACCAACTAATAAAATGTAATTTAAAAAGACTCATTCCAGTATTACAAACATAGAAAACTGGGATACTTTCATCACATTTCATCAAAGGTTTGGTTTTCATTTAACTAACCAAAACACTGAGAACCATGGACTATTTACAAATGTGTTGCCAGGCATGGTGTTACATGCCTGTAATCCCAGTACTCAGGAGGCTGAGGCAGGAGAATCTCCATGAGTTTGAAGCCTGCCTGGGCTACACAGTTAGTTTATGGCCAGCCTGAACTACATAGTGAGACCCAGTCTGAAACAACAACACAACAACCAAACAACAACAAAAAACCCCAAATGTGCTGAAATTTGTGAATAAGTCAAACTTTAACAAAAATTCTAATAATTAAAAAAAACTTTAAAATGCGCTAGAAAGTAGAATGTGTCACAAAAATTTCTCATAAAATGCTTGCTTTTACTTTTCAAGACATTATTTAGAGCTGGCTGTGGTGGCGCTTACCTATAATCCCAGCACTTAAGAGGCCAAAGCAGGAGGATCATTGAAAATTTGAGGCCAATCTGGGCTACACAGTTTATTTAAGGCCAGCCTGAACTGTGTAGTGAGGGCTTGTCTCAAAAAACAACAGCAGCAGTAACAACAAAAACAAAAAAACAAAGCTATAATTTAAGAGGCATTCAAAAAACATGTAGCGATTAAGTTTGGAAAAATTATAAAGACTTTTACTTTTAAAATGACATCATTTTCCTTGCTTAAAATGTGTATTATTCACAAAGCATGTTTATAAATTTCACTGAAAAAATCAAAAGGTTCTCGTAAAGGTCAGGTCATATCATACATACTGCAGGCAGTTATAAAACCAAAAATAGCAAAACTAAAATTTAGAGAAACAAACTTTCTAAAAGGAGCCCATTTAAAGTCTGTAACATTTATAAGGATCTCACTGCCACAAGAACATTTTACAAAAATATAGTTTATATGTTTCATGAAATGTGAACGAGCCCACTAGTCTAACATTTTGTGTAAATGAATGAACAGTCAATGTGAAGTTGGATTACTAAATAAAGTGGAAGCCAGAGAGTCAGTATTCCTTAAAGATAAGTTAGAGCACATCATGGTCTTGGCTGTCCAATTCTGTTGTTACTTCCGTATCGACCTGGTATATTTGCAAAACCAGTCCTGAATCCATGAGCTGCTCCAATTCCCGGAGCGCCAAGTCCTTGATTAAACACGCTGCTGTAAGGCGTGTGTCCATGATTAAGACCAATACCATAAAGCCTTGTCTGCGTGTTGAGAAGAATAACTGGGCTCACATTTTTTCCAGGGGTGTTAAATGAAAATTCTGGAGGTGGACTACTAGGTTTAGCTGGAGTCGAGGTGACAGGGTTCAAATCATCAGTGTTCTTTAAAAGTGGCATTGGGATTATATGATGGTCTGAAAAGTTTAGGACATTGGCTGTAGCAGGCCCAGACACTAAGGCAGGCCTAATCCAATCATCCTTGAAAATCTGAACAGTCAGGGTAGACACTAGGGTATAAAGCCTGTTGGTCACATGAGCAAGAACCATCTGTTCATTTGCATCCCGTCGAATTCTTACGTGCACTGATCCAGCCTGAGGAGCAAAATCATAAGAAAGAGAGTGCTTAGAATTATACTACTGAAAATTCCATTAGAAGTAATTTTGCCTATGATTTGGTCAGTACTTGGTATTTTATTCAAAATAAGAGAAAGTGAGCTGGGCGTGGTGGCTCCTGCCTATAATCCCAGCACTCAGGAGGCTGAGGCAGGAAGATCGCTGTGAGTTTGAGACCAGCATGGGCTACATAGTGAGTTCCAGGTCAGTCTCAACTACATAATGAGACCCTGTCTCAAAAAACCAAAAAAAAAAAGAAAGAAAGAAATAGTAAGACATTAAGCTTTCTCTTATTTTTTTATTTTTTGGTTTTTTGAGACAGGGTCTCACTATATAGTTGAGACTGACCTGGAACTCAGGATGTAGCCCAGGCTGGTCTTGAACTCACAGTGATCCTCCTGCTTCAGCCTCGCGAGTGCTGGGATTACAGGTGTGAGCCACCATGCCCGGCTAATGTCTTACTATTTCTTAAAGACATTATCAGAGTAAAAAGTCAACAAAATAATGTTTATCCTTATAAAATACTGAAAAAAGGAGGACTGGAGATTTAGTTCAGCAGCACTGCAACTGCCTTGCAAGTGCAAGGTCCTGAGTTTGATCCCCGGTACCAAAAAAAAAAAAAAAAAAACCAGCGAGAGAGAAATCCATTTATGAGAAAGAAACATCACAATACAAAGATGAATATAAAAGAAATATATAAAAATAAAATGGAGGGCTGGGGATTTAGCTCAGTGGTGCCACTGCCTGCCTCAAAAGCACAAGGTCCTGAGTTCTATTCCCAGTACCAGAAAAAAAAAAAAAAGAAAAAATGGAAAGGCAGAAAGCATAGGTATGAATTTCAACTCAGAAAGACTTCAAAAGAAGACTGCATTTGAGAGAACAAGGTCCTGAGTTCCAGTTTAAAAAAAAAAAAAAAAGACCACATTTGGTCCAAGGTTAATGATTAAATGGGATTTCAAAAAGCAGAGAGAGGCATTCTATACTGAGGAATGATAAATGAAAATACATGGCATGTCTGATAAGAATAAAGAGTAATACTTGCCTTGCAAGCTCAAGGACCAGAGTTCAATCTCCGGTACCAAAAAACAAACAAAACAAAAAAGAACAATAGTAATACACAGGGAAGTAAAATATTTCAGGGGCAAAGGAGAGAAAAGGGGCTGGGGATGTTGCTCAGCGGTTCCGCCACCTGCCTTGAAAATGCAAGGACCTGCGTTTGATCCCTGGTACCCCCAACCAAAAGGAAAGACAGATACGAAGAAAGAGAAGGAAACAGATGGGTGATAAGGTTAAAACAAATAGGCTAGGAGACGGCACTAAAATGATAGGAAGTCCTGATTTAATAGCTGCATTCAAACATTAATAAAACAATCTAATTTAGAAAGTGTTGTATTTATGGGTGACTGGTAACGAGGCAGGAAATAACAGCAACAGTCTGGCTTAGAAATGACACTGCTGAGCTAGGACAAAACTTGTAGGATACAACAGCAACAGATGGATGAATCCTAGTGGGATGACAGGACACCCACCCAAATGGATCGGACAGATGAAGATGGACTCATCAAAGTGACCTCAAAACAAAACAAACAATCTCAAGGTTTCTAGCCTAGGTACTAGAGGACAGAGTGCACTAGGCATTTCAATGCTCCTTAGAATAATATTTCACAACTTGTCAAGGCATTTATTATACATTATATACATAAAGTAGGTAACTACATGTAAGTATAGCAACAATCCTATTTTGATCCAAACACAACAAAAATAAAATAAAAAAATTTTAAAAACACACACAAAAAAGAAAAATGTCAAGAATGACCACATGGCAAAATTATTGAGGAGTTTTATTTTCTTCATGTCTTAGTTACAAGTGATTTTCTAATAATCAGGTACTATTTACTTAATAAAAATGATAATAACATTGTACAGTAAATAAAATGTCCAGACAGACATGCTATGTTGCTTTCTAAACTCAGATTTCAAAAGGGAAAAAATTATAACAGTATATAAATTAGCCGAATTTACCTCATTATGATATATCTCAACGTATGACTTAGAAGGCTAAATATAGAGCTATTGTCATGATGAGACAGAAAAAATATGTGCATTCTATAAATTTGACTGACAGGGAGGGTATTATTTTTAGATAAGACAAACCATGCTTAGGAATTTCTACCAGGTGTGCTGGTGCAAGCCTGGAATCCCAGCACTCAGGAGGCTGAAGCAGGAGGACTGCCATGAGTTAAAGGCTAGTCTGGGCTACATAGCGAGTTCAAGGCCGGCCTGAGTTAAATAGCAAGACCCTGTCTCAAAAAATCACACACACACAAAAGAATAATCACAGATTTACAAATATTATTCTACACATATGTTCTAGCCTATTTATATAGGAAAAAATGGAAAACAGTCCATTGGAGGACTAATGACATAAAGATTTATACAATAAAAAACTCTATAGCCATTAAAAATTATGTTGGGATTCATACACGATAGCAGAAGTTTCTGAAATGCCTAAACATCCTCAAAAACCAAACAGGGCCAGGGATTTAGCTCAGCGGTTCGGTGGCCTGCCTTGCAAGCGCAAGGACCCGAGTTCAATCCCCGGTACAAACAAACAAACAAACACACACACACAACAAAGCTGAAAATATGTGAATAACATTGTTATGGCTTGTGTCCAGATGTCCCCCACAAAGCCACAGGCGGGGCTTTTTCAGAGGGGCCTGGATCTAGAGTGTGTGATGCTGGGGTTGATTCATAATGCAATGCTAGGACCAAGGGCACTAGGATAAAGCCTGTGAGTGCTACACACCCTAAGTAGCCTGGATGAACAGACAGAAAGCTGTGATCATCCCTTGTTGCTTTGTTACCTTCTGCCAACCATAACTTTCTCTTCTCCAATGCCTGTCTGCTGTGCCATCCCTGCCCTGTAGCCTACCAATTATGGACTGAAACATCTACAAATTATGAGCAAAATAAACCTTTCTTCCTTTAACTTTGGGTGTCAAGTATTTTGTCTCAGTAATGAGAAAAGTAACTAAGACAAACATCAAGAAAAGAAAGGAGAAGAGGAGAGGACAGGAGAGGAGGGGAGGGGAGGGGAGGGGAGGAGAAGGGAAAAAGGCGGGGAGGGAGGAAACAAAAAAAAAACCTAAGTAAAATGGTATCCCTATGAAATTCCAAATACAAAGCTATAAGATGTGCATGGTAACAGAACCTGTGCAGGAGAAAACAACAGGACATCTGACTGATCTAAAAACCCCAAAGCAGCTAAATGGTACTTGATCAAAATTTAGAACAGCCTTGTTCAAGCTGGGCATGGTGGCATATGCCTATAATCCCAGCACTCTGGAGGCTGAGGCAGGAGGATGGCTGTGAGTTCGAGACCAGCCTGGGCTACACAGTGAGTTCCAGGTCAGTCTCAATTACATAGTGAGACCCTATCTCAAAAAATCAAAAGAAAGAAAGAAAAAAAAGAGAACATCCTTCTTGAGAAGGCCACAGAACCAGGAGGGGATCTACACATTTATTGGTGGTGATCCGCTGGTTCTACAACGAAGTCTGAAGGGCTGAGGCAGCCTGAGCCCTGTGAGCTCTCAAAAGTAACTAGGCAAAGCTCCTCTGTAGGACAAGCCCCACATTAAGAAGAAAAACTGGGAAAAGAACCCAAATTGAACAGCACAGCAGAGAAACAGGATAGAGAAGGTTTATTCCGGTAGAGGAACAGAGTCAGAAGAAAAAACTTTCACTTTATGAAATCATTGGAAAGCTCTCGAACCATGAATTTATCTTAATTTTAAAGTTCAAGGAAACTAATTTCACATAAAAATGAATACAAGAAAAGGATCAAAGCCAAATCTCATACAAAGGTACTACAAGAAACAAAAGATAAAATAGACTATAACATTACCAGAACATAATTACAAAACAGATAAAAATTATAAACTATTTTTTAAAAACAAGAAGAAGCCAAAAGACATGAAACAAGAATATAAATTGGGCTGGGGATTTAGCTCAGTGGTACCACATCTGCCTTGCAAGAACATGGTCCTGAGTTGAATCCCTAGTTTCGGTTAAAAAAAAAAAGTTCTGATAGGAATAATATAAATCATGATTAGAAAATCACAGAAATGAGACAACAATGAAAATGCAAGAAAAAAATCACTGAGGTAAAGATTATACTAAAAGGAATACAAAAGCAAATAAACACAGTTACACCTTCAGAAAAAAGCAAAAAATTACAAATTAAAAGAAAATTAAGAATAAAGATTGAAAAAACAACAAATATGAAAGACAAAGATCCAACATACATATAACTTGTGCTCCCAAAGCAAGAGAATGGAATAGTTAAGAACTATAATTAAATATTTTCCTGAATATTTTTAAATTTTTTGAAAAAACATACCCGAAATAACTGACCCAGAATAGACAAAACCAAGACATGTATGTATTTTTAATTCTGAGATTGAACCCAGGACCTAGGGGCATATATACTAAGCATGTGCTTTATCACTGAGCTACATCCTCAGCTCCTTTAAAGAAAAAAAAGTTTTGGGCCTCCAGGCAAAAAGATAAAATCATATAGAACGGAAAAAAAAGTCAGACTGTTATTGGGCTTTCTCACAGCAATGCTTTAAGCCCACATAAAATGGAGTAATGTATTTAAGAGGCTCAAGAAAAAATATATAATAAAGATTTTACATACAGTCAACTGACTTTCAATATATATAATATATAATCAATATATAATATGTATAATAATATATTCAATATATAATATCCACAAGCTATTTTCAGTGTTCAAGAATTTAGGGACTACTGCTCCCGGGGACCCTCTCTGAAGAAGTCAGTTAGAGAATGAGTCTGACACATCCAAGAAAAGCTACAGAGGGAAAGAGCAGGGGGAGGTGGAAGAAGCAGTCATTTTCCCACTAAGAAAGCACAGTGTGAAAGTTAAGGCTGTGTGCTGAATGACATCACGGAACTGCGGGAACACCCCACTCTGCCCACCTGTGGGACTCGTGTTAAGTTACAAAAATAAAACCTCGTCTGGTTTTTAAAAACGACGTTGTAGAAGTGTATTCAATGACACGGGAAACTGAGACATCAACTGAAAAGAGCAAATTATGAAACAGCACAACCTCATTTTGCAAGGAGAATCAGTATTTAAGTATAACCAGCAAGATTTCAACAGCAGCCTTCTCCAGATGACAGGATTATGGTGTTTTAAATTATAGGAGGAGGGATACTTTGTATCTCTTTTGTCACTCCCGACAGGAATAAAACCATGCCATAACAAAGTTTCTCTGGTAATGAGGTCCAAACTGGATCAGAAAATATAGGCTTTTATACCGAAGGAAGTTGTATTACTGCAATATTTAACATCTTTGTCAAGATCTCTAAAATTAGAACTGAAGTTAGAAAGAAAATACAGTACTTTTCTTTTCTTTTCTTTTTCTTTTTGGTACCAGAGATCGAACTCAGGACCTTGCATTTGCAAGGCAGGCAGCGGAACCACTGAGCTGTATCTCCAGCCCCAGTACTTGTACTTTTAGTTTTTTCAACATTTTCATAGTTAGGAATTACCATGACTATGGATTTTTCTCCTCTGGCCAATCTACTACGAAGATCAACAGTAGTTTCAAGATTAAAAAAATAAATAAAAACATCCCTCAGTTTCAATTAGGTAAGTGAAACCATCTGCCTTTTAGATACTATTGAACAGAAATGGGAATCAAAGTCTCCACGAAAGTTTTAAAGAAAGCCTTTTTTCAGGCCAGGGATTTAGCTCAGTGGTTCTGTGGTCTGCCTCGCAAGGGCAAGGACCCAAGTTTGATCCCCGGTACCAAAAAAAAAAAAAAAAAAATCAAAAGCTATGTTTTAAATTATAAAGTGGTAAGTAGAAAAACATACCAATGAGCCAAAACCTAGAGTCCAAAAATGTTCATTTCGGACTTCTAAAACTCCATCCAAGGTAGATACCTAGTCAAAAACACAGAAACAAGTGATGAGAACAGTTTGCCTTTGACGTGTGTAACACAGTTCAGTCACATGACAGACTGAAGTCCATACACGATGCCCCTGAGCCCCACACAGGAGGCGCACCAGCCAAGAGAAACCCCACGCCACTCGAGATCCCGCTCCCTGCTGGTTCAGTACCGGCCCACGCCGGCGCACCCTTCCAGAACACGGCCGTGGCCGTTCGGTCTGAGCGCTCCTTCCCACCACTCACACTCTCATTTCTCTCTCTGGATTCCCTGTGACAAATCTCTGCACGGCGCAGAATGTCCTTTGGAGACGACCCGTCAGGACACTCCGCGGGCAGAGTCAGAGTGCGCTGCCCACAGAAGGCACAGCCAGAGCCAGGGTTCACTCGCTGAGAGGTCGTCGCCGACTTGGGAAAAGTGGCCTCGTGATACTGACAGCCAAGCGTTTAGAAGAGACTCAACATCCAGATCATTCAATCATCTTATTTCCTCATTAGTAGCAGGTTAAAATTTATAACACAGAGTCTAAATCCATAGGACGAAATGTTTGGTGGTAAAATAACTGTAAAAGTGAACTTTGATTTTTATCAAAATCCTATTTAAATACAGGATCAGAAAAGTCACAGTATTTATGTAGCTCATGGGGAGGTCTTCGGACTGTTTTCTCCTGCATGTTTTTTCTGTTGTTGCTTTTGTTTTTTTTGGTACTGAGGACGTAGCTCAGTACCTTGCCCTTGTGATACAGGCGCTGTGCCACTGAGCTAGATCCCCAGCCCTCCTACGCTGTTTTTAAAGGAGGGGAAATTTAGTTTGGCTTACGCCTGCTACACTTATTTTAAGCAAGTCTGGCTTTCAAGTTGGGCAATTCCTCAAATTGTTCTATTTTTGCCTCTATGTTAGATCTTTTATTGTGTTTTTCGATGTTTTTTTTTTTCTCGGTACTGGAGATCGAACTCAGGACCTTGTGCTTGCAAGGCAGGCAGCAGAACCACTGAGCTGAATCCCCTGCCCTTCACAGATTAATATTTTTTTTTTTTTGGCAGTACTGGGGATCGAACTCAGGACCTTGCACTTGTGAGGCAGGCATGGTGCCACTCAGCTAAATCCAAGATCCTTTTGTGTTTTTATAAAGAACACAACACCCTAGAACCAGGGTTTGGCTCGGTGGTTCCGCCATCTGCCTGGCAAGCGCAAGGGCCCGAGTTCGATCCCTGGTATCAAAAGACAAAAAACAAAACAAATTCTAGGTGGCACTGAATAAAGTAGTACACGTACCCACACTTTCATTCCTTAACAAAAATTAAAACGATTTTATTTACTATTATACCTCACCTCTCTGATAAGTTTGTCCAACTGACCGATAACATGGGGTGGTGTTGTCTGTGGAAAGAGCAAAGACAATATGAATAGCCTAGAGGGGAGAAAGACTTTTCTGCAACAATGGTTGTGCAATCTCCCCCAAACTGATTTGGAACCCACGTTGCTTTTGCCACGTTCCCTGTGTGATTCAAGGAGGGAGATTTCAACTGGCTCGCTGCAGAGAACGCCACTAGATGGTCCAGGCGCTTTTTTTCCTAAACCTCACAAACAAGATTCTATTTCCAGAACCAAATATAACTTAAAAGATCTTCACAAAATGGCCAGAAAAGTAATGTTTTTTACAGGGCATATCACTATGCAACTATTACCTTCTCGTTATTATTGTTTTTGGAAATGGAACTACTGTCCCCTAATTAGGTTTCACAAAAGGCACCAGGGTAAAAACAAAAACAGTGCTTATACACACATCCCACCCTGGGAAACCACCCCTCTTTTTGTTGTTTTTTTTGAGACAGGGTCCCACTGTATATTCTAGGCGGGCCTTGAATGTAGTCCAGGCTGGCCTCAAACTTGTGGTGATCCTCCTGCCTCAGCCTCCTGAGTAATAAGATTAGAAGCATGTGCAACCACCACTGACTAGGAAAACACTTTTCTATTAAGGGGCTTATTTATACATGTTTCTATTGTTTCATTTAAGTTAAGAATTTAAAAGTCTAAACTGGGTGTAGTGGCGCACACCTGTAATCCCAGCTCTCTGGAGGCTGAGGCAGGAGGATCACTGAGTTCAAGACCAGCCAGGGCTACATAGTGAGTTCCAGGTCAGTCTCAACTATGTAGTGAGACCCTGTCTCAAAACAAAACAAACAAGGGCCAGGGAGTTAGCTCAGCGGTTCAGTGGCCTGCCTTGCAAGCGCAAGGACCTGAGTTCCATCCCCGATACCAAAAAAAAAAAACAAAACAAAACAAAATACAAGTCTCGGGGCTGGGAATTTAGCTCAGTGGTGCTGTGCCTGCCTCAAAAGCTCAAGGTCCAGAGTTTGATCCCTGGTACAAAAAAAAAAACAAAAAAAGTTTCACTGATCCTGTGACAGGAAATAAGAAAACAATCATAATCAGATTACGCAGTAGCCAAAGCACATTACCGAGGGAAAATAAATATCTAAAACAACTCAAGTAGCATTGTTTTCACTTGAATCATCGTTAGAGGGAAATAATTTTAAACTCATGATTGTGATGTTGTTACAGAAACAGAAGAATTTGTGCCTATTTTATTGGTAAATGGAATTTCACCTGGTTCTCACTGTACGAATTTCACACATTATTGTCTGACTTCATTTTAACAGGGCCTCCCTTTGCTAAAACTTCCACCCTGGTAGGAGCACGGTGAGCACTGAGCATGCGCAGCCGTGGCCTCACCTGGAGCAGGACCTTCCCACTGTACACACTCATGGGATACATGGTGCCAAACGTCATCAGGGCAATGGCTACTGCAGAGGCAGTGTCCACAGCGAAATAATTACTGAAAGAAGAGGACAATTCTAAATTGTAAACGGATGTATCACCAGGCATGTTACAATTCAATTTACTAAACATTAATTTTTTAAAGTGAGAGAATTTTTTTTTCTATCACAAATTTGCAAAACTGGTAGGAAACACCTCAAAGGAGGAAAAAAATTCCCAGAATTCCTTCTTGTCAAAGTGTAGTGGAAAAATAATAATTATGTTAATTAGTATGATGAGAGATGAAGAAGAAATGTCAACATTTCCTTACTATGAACGCTTTAATCTTGTCAACTAGGATTTCCATTTGCCTGAGACAGACAAAAAACTTGACCTGATAATTTCTGATACAGAGAGTAATGGAGCTAATCAGGGATTCTATCAATTTTCCTATAAACAATAACTGTTTCCATAAAAACTTTAAAATTCCCTAAAACGTGAGTCTCTAGGAATTCGTTACAGCAACATCAAGGCAAAAATTCAACATTTCAACAGTAGGGCAGACTGCTGAAGACAGACCAAAAGGTCAGTGGCTACAAGCTGACCTTGTAGCTGATCTTTTTCCAATTTGCTGAGAACAGAAACGTGAATAAGACATAGTCCTTGCTAGAAATAGCAGGAATACACATATCAGAAACAGAATAAAGCACTCTCAATATTAAAGTAAAAATCTCTAAAGGGTGGCACGGGTACACAAAAAGTTGCGTGACTGGGCACCACGGTGGGCACAATCCAGAAAGGCCTTCAAAGACAGTCGAGAGAATGGGAACGAGGGCCGGGGGTTCAGTTCAGCGGTTCTGCTGTCTGCCTGTCAGCACAAGGACCTGAGTTTGATCCCCGGTACCAAAACAACAAAAACATAATGGGAAGGGGATACCCAGACCGGTGGTGGCCAACCTACAGCACGTGTGCCACAGCAGGGTATCTGCGGTGTTGAAAGCTCTGAAGCGCTTGCCATCACTGTCTTAGACAACGAAAGTACCAGGAACGCTGCAGCAATAAAATCACAAACTGTCCTGACAGATGGACGGCTAAAAAGGCTGTGAGGCCTGATTCATAGTGCTAACTTTTAATTTTTCACAAATAAGCAAAGGGGAGAGGTTTGAAGCAGGAAAATATTATGTCCCAATTGGTGAATTTGAACAATCATATTAGTAGCAAAACAGAAGTAACTAGAGATGAGTGAGAATCAAAATTAGAATACTAGATTATTCTACTTAAGCCAAGAAATGATGATAAAAGCCAAAGTTGGGAAAGCAAAATGGGAAAGGAGAGAAAAAAATTAAGGAAAGATTAAGTAATATTTGGTAATCAATTAGAACTGGCTTGGAGAAGAGAGGGGAAGGGGTAGGAGAATAAAGTGGAGTTACTAAAAAAACAGTACAGAATTATCATACAATCCAGCAATTCCACCACTAGGCATATACCCCAACAACTGAAAGCAGGGACTCAAATATCTGCACACCCATGTTCAGAGTGGCATTATGTATAACACTCAAAAGTGGAAACAGTCTGAATGTTCATTTATAGATGAATGGGTAAACTAAATGCGGTCATTTCTTTTTGCTTTTTTTGATACTGGGGAATCAAACTCAGGGCCTTGTGTTTGCGAGGCAGGTGGCAGAACTACTAAGCAAACTCCATGGCCCCTAAATGTGGTATTTTTTTTTTTTTTTTTGGTACCAGGGATTGAACTCGGGTCCTTGCGCTTGCAAGGCAGGCCACCGAACTGCTGAGCTAAATCCCCGGCCCTACATGTATTGTTTTCATATAATGAAATATTATTTGGCCTTAAAAAAGAAAGAAAATTCTAATACATGCTACATAATGGATGAATCTTGGAAACATTAAGCTATGTAAAATAAACTAGTCAGAAAAAGGCAAATACTCTAAGATTCTACTTATGGGAGGTAGTTTACAGACCCAGAAAGTAGAGTGGCAGTTGCCAGGGATGGTGGGTCAATGATCATGCGGAATTACTGTTTAATGCATATACAATTTCAGTTAGATATAATGAAAAGAGACACATGGTGATGATGGTCACACAAAAATGTGGTGTATTTATACCACCCAACTATATGCTTAAAATCAGTTAATTGATAAAAACAAATGCGTTGCAATAGATAATAGCACTATTCACTGAAACAGGAAATATAAGAAAAACTGTTTTGATGATAGAGAAAATAGATTCTGTGAAACAGCCATGAATTGAAGTCATGAAGATAATGCCTTCTGGAATTCAACAAAGATCTGAGCTAGAAACAGATCTGGGAATCCTCATGGAAGTGGTAAATAAAAATAAATAATTATGTGTGACACTTAGGCGAATACATGTAACAAAAATACAAATCAAGGATAGATCGTAATAATAATACTTACACAAAAATAATATTAATTAAGGACACCAATATTTAAATGGTAAGGTAGGCAAAGCCTCCTGTCATAAAATGCTAAGGTTAAAGCAGCTGTGATGTCTGCCTCCTAAGAGACTTTAATTCTAGGAAACTGCTTCACACCTACTTCCTCTTCTCCTCCCTCTCCCAACAGTATCGGCTGTCAGATCTCTTTCTTACTGTTTCTCTCATCCGGTCAGCAGTATGGAATTTGAATAATTTTCTAGTCTATATTTCAGACTGATAAGAAATACTTACACCCAACCTCCAACCCCCTTCATTTTTCAGATGAAGACACCTGAGAACTCGATTTGACCAATGCTACACAGGTAATTAGCAACAACGCTACAAAAGACTGACCCCAATCTTTCCTGCTGATGCCCTTAAGTCAGGCTCCAGGAATCAAAACAGACACGACAGCAATAAAAAATACTCACTTAATTTCAATAAGCATGTACGTAATACAAAGAGCAAATGCTCCAGCAAGATCAATCAAAACAAATGGATTCATTCGGGGAAGGAAGATACTGCTAAGTCCAGGAATAATTCCACACAAGCTATAAAGAAACAAAGAGTAGTCATTAGAATTCACATAATACTGACAAAAAGCTTATAAAAGATAACTTGTATTTTAGTACCAAATAATGTACTTTTTTTTTTTTTTTTTTTTTTTGAGACAGGGTCCCACTAAGTATTTCAGGCTGGCCTTCAATTCTATTCAGCCCACACTGGCCTCGAACTTGCAGTGATCACCCTGTCTCAGCCTCCCGGCTACTGGGATTTCAGGTGTGCATTGCCACCACACCTGGATATATATATATATATATACTTCTTAGAGAAAGCAAAAAGGATTTGAGAACAAGATTCTGTCACTTACAAAGATCTTTATCTTTCATCATTAAATAAAATGTAAAGAAAGAATAAGAATCTAATCATTTAATTCACACAGTAACCTCAGCAATTAGCAAGTCCTGATATTAGATATGTTTCTTGTGAATTCTTTTTAAATTACGCTTATTATAAAACTCCATAACATCTTACCTCCGACTGAGATCTGCAACATGCTCTTGAAGCCAGCTCGTACTAGCGGCTTTAAGAAGAAAATATTTAAATTATCTATAATAGAAGAATTAATAACTTCTAGAAATACTTTAGTTCTTTCCTTTAAAAAATACTTTGGCAATTATTGTTTATAATTTCAAAAGGACATGCTATTCCTCAAAATTAGAGCTTTTTTCTTTTTCATGTCCTCAGGATAGTAAGTCAGAAGCAGTTCTGGGGTCTGGGAATGTAGCTCAGTTGTAGAGCACTTAACTAGTATGTGCAAGGCCCTGGATTCCATCCCTGTACTACAAAGGCAAAAAGCAACAAAGGGAACCAGTTTCAACTACAACAGAGAGTTGATTTGATGGGATCAATGAAATTCTTTTCAGAATTTACCTTTTTAGTGATTTAAAAGTTTAAAAAAAGAGGGAAAAACTTGTTTTTATAAGAGATTTTTTTTACACTTTAAAATAGTCAGTTTATTGGTACTTTTCAAGCATAAAGTACAGGTACATTCATCATTGGGATCTTGTACCTTTCCATGACAGGTCTTGGTTCTCATTCTTTCCCATCCCCCTGCCCTCTCTCACCCCCTCCATCCCCTTCTATTTACAAAGACTTTGTTCCCATGTTTTCCTTTTCTCATATTTTTTCTTTTCCCTATCCTTCCAACTTCCCCTACACCTTTAGCCCTTTTCTTTTTATTTCACATTATCAGTTATAAGAGATTAATTGCATTTTTTAATTAATAGTAAATAAAACACATACCTTCAGAGACATAAGTGAAAGGTTTGTTCCGAATAGAAAGCATTGTGAACAGGTTGAAAGAAAGAGCGACAAAAGTACCAACTAGTAATCTTCCCCTAAAAAGAATAACAGTGAACATATTTGTTTATTTTCTTCTTGGTAATGTGAATATGTCACTTCAGCATGTGAGAGGCTACAAGATGCTTCACTGGTCTGGTATTTTCAGAGACAGAATCCGAGCCTGACATTGTAAATGCACAGTGCATGTCCAGTCTGTTGCTGTTCCCTCATACACAGGACCAAAAAAGGACTCTTAAGATCAGTATCTAATTACAGGTAATTGATTTTATAAATTTATAACAATATTAATGGTATTTGGCTTATACTGGATAAGTCAGACTTTCTCAATTGAACTGATAAAAAATAAGTAATCCTCACAGACTTGGCAAATATGTGGGTAATTCATACACTATCCTTTTCTATAGGTGCCAGGGAAGATTTGGGGGGTCAAATTTGAAATTACAAAAGATGAGGCAGGGGATTTAGCTCAGTGGCTCTGCCGCCTGCCTCGCAAGCTCAAGGACCCAAGTTCAATCCCCAGTACCAAAAAAAAAAAGAAATTACAAAAGACTACAGGGATTGTAGTGGTTGACCTGAGACTAAATAATGTAGGACTTATGCTGAGATGGAAAGGCCATACTGTAAAGTATCCAAGGCTTGGGAATGTTAAAGATGAAAGGAAGCAGTCTTGGGGTTTTTATTTATGGATTGATTTTTTTTTTTTGAGACAGGGTCTCACTATGCAGTTGAGACCGACCTGGAACTCACTATGTAGCCCAAGCTGGTCTCAAACTCAGCCTCCTGAGTGCTGGGATCACAGGCATTGCCACCATGCCCAGCAGAAATTTTTATTTTTATTTTTTCAGCTTTAATCGAGTTTATTGGTACATTTTAGGGATACAGTACAGTTACACTCATTGTTGGGATCTTGTACCTCTACATGACAAGTCTTGGTTCTCATTTTTTCCCCTTACCCCTGCCCTCCCTTCACCCCCTCAGGAATTTTTATTTTTTAAATGCCAGTGAAATGTATATTGTCACACTCGGAATTCTAATACTGGGCAAACTGTTCTAAATAATACATCAGTTAATAATTAGAATCAAACTTAATAGTAAATATATGTTATGTTAAAAACAAAATCTCACGTGTGTATTTCAGGCTGCTCCAAAAAGCGTTCTGCACTAAATGAAAGAAAAAAAATATGTATTACTAAGTCCTATTAATTATAAAACTAAAAAGCTATATTAAATACTTAACCTACCTTAAAGTTTACAAAATCTTTTAATATTATAACCATTATTAGTAGTGATGAGACAAGGAGACTCACAAATTATCCTTTATATTTTTAATTACCAAACCTGTTATATAGGTTTATATAAACCTGTTATATAGGTTTATAACAAGCATCAAGACTTGTCTGGCTGAATCTTTATTAACATTCATTCTCATCTATGACTGAATTTAGTAACATCAAAAAGAGAAATAATACCAAGATCTGTCATGTAAAGGTACACGATCCCAATAATGAATGTAATTGTACTGTATACCTTAAATGTACCAATAAACTCAATAAAAGGAAAAAAAATTTTTAAAAGAGAAATAAAATAAGTGAAAAAGAAGGGGAAAATTCTGAGAAACAAGAAGAAACTGTACCATCAAGGATTCTGGCATTTGTCATCTTAATTTGCATACCCTTTCACAGCAGATATGTCTAAAGGATTCTTCCCAAAGTGTCACAGATGGGATTTAAAATAATATACACATAAGTACCTTTCTTTTAATATAAAGAGGGCTCCCAGTTGTGCCAAGACTGTGGAGGCAAATACAGCTAGGACTTCTAATCTTTCAAACCTGAAATCAGAAAATTTATTAGATCACCATAATTCTTTCAACTCACAGAAGTCTCCCCAGAATACATGCACATGCGTTCACTCATTCCAATGTATATGTATATGTATATGTATATCCAATATGTGCAATCTATTACTGAAACATTGTTAGAATGGACTAGAATTAAAAGAAGAATAAAAGACAATGAAAATCAAAATTAACTTAAAAGAATCTCTATTTGTACAATATATATTCCACGGACCCACTTATGGTCCTTATTTGTCTAGAAATAACTATTATCATAATAGCTGATATTTAACTATGTTTTATTAAACATTAAGCACTTATGAGGATCACTTTATTCAACTTTTTTGTTGTTGTTTTTTTTTCCTTTTCTGGTACCAGGGAGCCAATTCAGGACCTAGTGCTTGCTTGCAAGGCAGGCGTATCGCCACTGAGCTAAATCCCCAGCCCCTGACTTTTTTTTTGAATGGGTTAAAACTTAGGACACAAAGAGGAAAGATAAATGTTTAGCCATACACCTTGCAAGTGGAAAGATAAGATTTTAAAATTCAGGCACTCTCACTTGAATTTTAACTACTTACTTTTTCTATTGGCTCTCATTTCTTGATTGAACTCAGGACCTTGCACTTGCGAGGCTGGCAATGGAACCACTGAGCTAAATCCCCGGCCCTCACAACTTTTATTTATCTAATCTATTATTTTATGCCCTTAAGTAAATAAAATCTAATTTTGTACAAAGGAATATAATCTCGGGCCCGGGGATTTAGCTCAGTGGTTCTGCCACCTATTTCACAAACACAAGGTCCCAAATTGGATCCCCGGTACAAAAAAAAAAAAAAGAATATAATCTCAATGACTGGTATAGTAGAGAAGAATAAGTGTGGTCCAAGAATTTCTTAACTGAAGTAAAAATTTGCATTCCATTTCCTTGAATCTGGAAGGCACTCTCCATTTTTTCTAAATCATTATAAAATTCTTAATATAAAAGAGCATCTTTCAATTTTCTCTTTCTTTATTCTTTTTTCAGTACTGGGACTGAACCCAGGGCCCTGCAGACAGTAGGCAAGTACTAAACCACTGAGATACACCTTCCCTCCTTTTAATCTACCTTTTTTTATTTTGAAAAAGGTTCTAAATTGCTCAGGGTAGCTCTGAATGTGTGATTCTCCTTCCTCAGACTCCTGAGTTGCTAGGATTACAGGATGTACCATCATATCTAGCTCCAACATTCAACATTCAGTAGTTTCCAAAATTTAGGCACAGAAACCTCAAATTCTTTGTTAGTGCATTGCTATCACAAATCTGAAATCTTAAGATAAAAATCCATCTGCACCAACGTACAATACCAAAATACATCACATTTACTTTAACATCTAGGGATATGCCAGGCAGGCAGCAGCAGCACTGAGCTACATCCCTGGCCCTGTTGAGAGAGATTTCTTTTTTTCTTTTTAGCTCAGCGTTTCGGTGGCCTGCCTTGGAAGTGCAAGGACCCAAGTTCAATCCCCGGTACCAAAAAAAAAAAAAAAAAAAAAAAAAAAGATTTCTTTTTTTTGGTACCTGGGATCAGACTCAGGAACTTGCCCTTGCAAGGCAGGTGCAGTGCCACTGAGCTACATCCCCAGCCCTATTAATATTTCTTCCAACTTGAAACTATACTACAAAGTCACTGTGATAAAAACAGCATGGTGGGCCGGGGATTTTGTTCAGTGTTTCCACTGCCTGCCATGCAAGCACAAGGACCCAAGCTCAACCCCCGGTACCATCCCCCAAAAACACAAGAAAAAAAAACCCAGCATGGTACTGGCAAAGAAAAACACCCGAGGATCAGTGGAATAGATTGGAAGATACAGAGACAACTCCAGATGCACTCAGCTACCTCATCTTTTTTTTGGGGGGGGGTTTGAGACAGGGTCTCACTATGTAGTTGAGACTGACCTGGAACTCACTATGTAGCTCAGGCTGGTCTCGAACTCACAGTGATCCTCCTGCCTCAGCCTCCCAAGTGCTGGGATTACAGGCGTGCACCACCATGCCCAGCTCATTTTATTAAAAAGCTTCTACACTGCAAAAGAAACCATCAACATAGCTAAGAGAAAACCTACAATGTGGGAAAAATTTTACCAGCTGTTCCTCAGACACAGGACTACTATCTAGAATATATAAAGAACTCAAAAAAAACAGGCCCCCCCAAATGTAAAGATCTGATTCGAAAATGGGCATCTGAAATGAACATTTCTCAAAGACAAACAATGAGATCTCCCCCTCACCCCAGAAAGAATGGCTGCTATCAAGAAATCAAACAGTAACAAATGTTGGCAGGGTTGTGGGGAGAAAGGAACCCTTCTCCACTGTTGGTGGGAGTGCAGACTGGTGCAAGCACTGTGGAAATCAATATGGAGAAACCTCAAACTAGGATTAGAGGTTCCATTTGACCCAGCTATTCCTCTGCTGGGTAGCTTTTCAAAAGAATTAAAAGAATCATACCACAGTGATATATACTCACCTATGTTTATAGCAGCACAGCTTGTAATAGCTAAAACTTGGAAACAGCCCAATTGCCCACCAGTTGGAGACTGGATAAAGAAGATGTGATTTTTCTATAAAATAGAGTACTACTCAGCCATAAAGAATGAGAAACTAGTCATTCATAGGAAAATGGATGCATATTGAGGCCATACTCTTAAGTGAAATAAATAAGACACATATGTATAAATACTGAATAGTTTCTCTGGTGTGAAAAACTAAAAGTGTAAATAAGATCCAAACTGTATTAACTGATAATGTGAAACAGGAAGAAAAGGGCTAAAGGTGTAGGGGAAGTGGGAAGAGTAGGGGAAAGGAAACAAGGGAAAAGAAAAAATATGAGAAAAGGAAAAAATGGAAACAAAGTCTTTGTAAATAGGGGAGGGTGGAGAGGATGAAGGGAGGGCAGGGGTGTGGGGAAAAAATGAGAACCAAGATGTCATGTAAAGGTACAAGATCCCAATGATGAATGTAACCGTGCTGTATACTTAAAAAGGTACCAATAAACTCAATGAAAAAAATATTTCTTTATAGGGCCCAAGGATGCCCTTGGTGATGCCACACCTGCCTGGCAAGCACAAGGCCCCAAGTTTGATCCCTGGAACGGGGGGGGGGTCTTTATAAAACATAAGAGAACTGAATGCAAACATTGCATTTTAATACAACTTACACTTTAAATACTCATATTTCTTTTCTAGAATCCTCTTACAAGATGATTCTGTATATACTTTTACTATCTGATCACATGTCACTAAACAGGCAGTATTTATTTCCCAGAAGTCCTATAGTTTACTTTGATTGCATTATTATTTTATTGGTAAACTATTATTTTAATAATAATAAATGAAATGAAATCATTTGAACTTACCCAAATGAATACACAGGGCTAGGTTTCCTCATCATTACCCAGTAACTTATTAAACATGTTATTAAACTAAGTAAAAAAAAAAAAATTTAGCATTAGATCCAGAGCTAGAAGAGAACATTCTGAGACAATTTTCAGAATTCTTAAGTTGCTAAAAGTTATCAGTCATCATTATTATAAATTCTAATAACATAATCTAAACAGTTTTATCTTTTTTTAGGTACCAGGGATCAAACTCAGGACCTTGTGCCTGCTTTGCAGGCGGAGGCACCAATGAGCTAAATCTTCAGCCCTAAACAGTTTTAATATGTGAAGAAACTCAAAGAAATTACAATTCATTAAGAAGTCAGAGTACCAAAACCTACACTATCTCCAAGCTAAATGGCTTCTATAACTGAGAATATTTGTTTAAAAGATATAATAATGGTAACATATTTTATTCTAACATATACAATAAATTTTAACATTAATCGGCTTTTTAAAATTTTTGTTAAAATTTACACTAAATATTAAGAACATCTGGACTTTTTTTTTCCAGTACTGGGAACTGAACCCAGAGCCTTCACACTGAGCTGTATTTTCAACACTTTTTTTGGTGTGTGTGGTACTGTGGATCAAACTCAGGACCTTGCACTTCCAAGGCAGGTGCAGTGCCACTGAGCTACATCCCTGGCCCAACTCTCTTTTTATGGGATGGAGTCTCACTCAATCACTGAGTTACCTTAGGCTGGCTTGAACTTGCCATCTTCCTGCCTCAGCTTCCTAGAGTTCGGGGATTCTAGACATACGCAACCTAACTTGGCTGAATTTTATAAAAATATGTTAGATGTCATAAAAATCTGTTAAGTTTCCAAGTGTGGTGGAGATTCATTCTAAACATTACACTTTAGCTCAGCGGTTTGGTGGCCTGCCTTGCAAGCACAAAGACCCAAGTTCAATCCCCGGTACCAAAAAAATAAAAAAAATAAAATAAATAAATTTATTATATTATGAAATTCAGGTAACCAGTATCATCTATTCATCTTATACCAATTTAGTAGGTTTTCTTACCAGATTAAAGGTGTACTTAATAACACTTCCTGAAAAATCTTACTGTTGTTAGTTCATATTTGCAGTACGTAGTGATTACATTCCTCATGTGGAGTTTGTACGTTTACATAACACCTCTCAATTCTTTTCCAACCTCCTTCTCCATCTCATTTCCCTTCCCATTTATAAAAGCCCTATCTCCCCATTCTTAGTCCTGTAGCCCAGCTAACCTTGTGCCCTCCGATTCTGTGAAACACCCTTGAGAGCCTCAAGACAGCTCTGACGGAAGACTGACAGTCACATTTCCCAAGTATACTTTACACTCATCATGACAAAGTTCTTACTGTCTGCTAACCTCACTCCCAATTCTAAAGCAGCAGCAAAATTTGGTATTTACACAGAAGCCATGCTAAAATTCTCCTTGGTTTTAAAGGAACAGATGACTTTTGTATTATTTTGTATTTTGGTATTATTGCAAGTGCAAATGAGAATCCTCAGGGACAGCCTGAACTATATAGTGAGTTTGTCTCAAAAATCCAAAAATAAACTAATAAATGAAAATAATAATTGTTGGCAAGGGAAATTTGAATCTTAATAACAGTACCGATGGGAAAGAAAAATGATGTAGTCACTTTGGTAAACAGTATAGTAATTCTTCAAATGAATAAAAAGAGCAATCATATGATCCTGTAATTTCACTCCTAGGTACACATACAGGAGAAAATGAAAACCTTCATCTAAACAAAAACTTATACACAAATACTGCAGCAGCATTATTTGTAATAGCCAAAGACTAAAAACAATCCCAAATGTTCATTAACTGATGAACAGATTAAATTCGTATAACAATATACTTCCACAATTAAAAAAAAAAGCTAGACACATTATAAGAAAATGGTAAAAACTCTATGCTCAGAAGACAATCTTAAATGCCAGGTGCGGTGATGCACGCTTGTAATCCAAGCATTGGGAGGATGAGGCAGGAGGATCACTGGGAGTTCAAGGCTGGCATGGGCTACATACACAGTGAGTTCAAGGACAGCCACAACTACATAGTGAGACTCTGTCCAAAAAAAAAAAGAGACAGACACACTGGACCATTATTATGCTTCCATATACATGAATTGTCCAGAACAGATAGATCTGCAGAGAAAAAAGTAGATTAGTGATTGCCTAGCGCTAGGAAGAGAATGGAATGATTAGGGAGTATGGCTAAGGAAAAAGAAATATTTTTAAAATAATAAAAATGTTAAAAAACTGATCATGATGATGTAAGCATAACTTTATGAATGTACCAAGTATCACCGTAAGATGTGAATTATGTCGTAAAGCCATTTTTTAAAAAAACAAAAGAGCATCCATTTCCCTAACAGCCTTAATACAAACATACTATAAATGTTTTATTTTTTAAATTTTTCTTTTCTTCTTTTTTTCTTTTCTTCAGACAGGGTCTCACTTTGTATCCCAGGCTGGCCTCAAACTCTCAATCCTCCTAACTCAGCTTCCCAAGGGCTGGGATTATAGGTATGTGCCGCCATACCTGGCTTTTTGTTTTTTAGTTTGTTTTGTTTTTGTTTGCTTTGAAACTGTATCTTGCTATATAGCTCAGGTTCAACTTGAAGTCATTATGTACTTCAGGCTGGCCTCAAACTTATGGCAATTTTCCTGCTTGCTGGAATTACAGACATGTGCCACTACACCCAGCTCTTGAGTTATAAGTACTTTAAATATTAGCAAAATTAGGCTTTTGGTTGAGAAATATCTTGTTAGGTTGTTCTCTATTTATGGTGATATTGGCTACCTAGACTTTCCAATTTTTCTTTGTTTGTTTTTTTGAGACAGGGTCTTACTATGTAGTACATGCTAGCCTTGAACTCACTATGTAGCCTAGATTGGCCTCGAACTCAGAGCAATCCTCTGGCCTCAGCCTCCAGAATGCTGAGATTACAGGCGTGCACCACCTTGCCCACCTTCCAATTTTAATACAGCTTATCAATTTTTTATGACTTCTAGGATTTGTACCATCTTTAAAATACCACAATTATCACAAGCTAAATTCTCATTAAGGGTTTAGGTCTATTACTCAACATTTTATTCTGTTCATTCTTTCATACCCAGTACTCCTCCTTTATCTATAAGAGATATGTTCCAAGACCTACACTGGCTGCCTGAAACTATGGATAGCACCAAATTCGGCACTGTATATGCTGGGGTTTTTTCCTATATGTACATACTTGTGATGAAGTTTAACTCATAAACCAGACACAGTATGTTAAAAATAAAATATAGCAATATACTGTAAGAAAAGTTAGGTGAATGTGGTCTCTCTCTCTCACACTGTTACAGACTTATACCACTTTGTAAGGGTTACGTGAACGCAAGCATGGTCACACCACAGCAAAGTGCTGATCTGCCCACAGAGAGCTACTGACTCTCTAATAGGCGCTGACACAGCCAAACACACTGGACAAAGGGACGTTAGTGTGGTGGCCTGGATGGAGCAGGAGGGTGCCAGATGCATCACACCACTCAGCAAGGTACACAACTTAAAATTTATGAATTGTTTATTTCTGGAATTTTTCTTTTAATATTTCTGGACTGCTGTGGACCTTAGATGAGAAGAACTGTGGAAAGGAAACCATGGTAAGTGGGAACTACTAAAAATATTCAAATAAGCTTGTCTGATCTGATTAACTTTGGAAGAACTGACCTTTTTGTGATTCTAAGTACGCCTATGTAAGTATATAGTTTAACCTCTCTAGTTTTCCACATTTATTTAGCAAATTATTTTTCTTTAAGTAAAGAAAATTTCATGAATTTAGTGCAATAAATATTGGCTCTAAAGCAGTAAGGAGATTTGCAAAAACTTACCTGAAAAGATCAAAAATGGTCAGGTAAGTATAGGCAGTTAAAGCTGCAAAACAGCAAAAAGATTAAAATGTTACTTAATCTAGTCTTAAGAAACTATAGGAAATCATCAAAATTGTTCATATCAGGGGCTATCCATTACCAAAAATGGCTGGACTCAATAATCAAACTCATACATTGAGAATTATGTATAAATCTATTTAACAACATGTAGCCAATGTTGGTTAACACAAAAGTTCACTTTAAAACCTGGTTTTTGCACTCGAAAAAAATGAAGCAAAAAATGCTCAAAAGTCATGTGATCACAAGAAGTGGTGGCACATATCTGTAATTTCAGCACTGAGGAGGCTGAGGCAGGAGGATCATTAGGAGTTCAAGGTTAGCCAGAATTACAAAGTGAGACTGTCTCAAAAGACCAAAAGAAAAAAAAAAGTCAGGTGATCAAGTTTGGGCCTATTGTATCATCTCTACTATTTAGCATGCATCTGCTGAATACTAACAGCAAATAATGATACATGAAAATTTCAGCAGGCAAGACACAAGAAAAGAAAATTACAGAATTCCTTTGCTAAGGAAATGTCAGGAAACCTAAAAATCTTACTTATAAACTGTATAAATTAGTTTTAATCTGTCACACTAAAAAGATATCTCAGTTTCACAAGTGAATTGAAAGTTAAAAAAAAAAAAAACAGTTCATTTAAAATGATAAAATCCAAAAAATCCAACCAAACAAATGTAATACCTTACAAGGCATTTTTAAAATAACTTTTCTCTCAAAAACCCGTGTGTGTGTGTGTGTGTGTGTGTGTGTGTGTGTGTGTGTGTGTGTGTGTGTGTGTATAATTTAAAAGATTTTCTCTCTCAAACCCGTGTGTGTGTGTGTGTGTGTGTGTGTGTGTGTGTGTGTGTGTGTGTGTGTGTGTGTATGTTCCTTCTTTTAAATCATTATGCTCCAGTACTGGGAAAAAAAATCATTATACATTTCAGAATATATTCTATACAAATAAAATACACCTCTTGTAAAATCAGAAAAATAAAAGTGAAACTAGCTCCGTAAAAATACAAATGGCAACTTACCTATACTATTAGTAGAACTGCACCACATAAGCAGGAAGCCGGTACACACCAAATTTATTACACCAAAAAGCAGGATCTTCCACGACTGTGAAAAGGAAAATCACTCTTATCTGTGCAATACTAATCAATGGGTCCATTCAAGTCACTGTAATTCATACTATAATGTTCAAAACAATAAGCAGAACTTCCTTCAAAAACTGGCCAGGCGGGGTACACACCTGTCACTCTGGAGCCAGACGCTTGACCTACCCAATAAGACCCCATCTCACAAAAGAAAGAAATCTACATCTGCCAAAATTATCATCAACCAAGTTATTCTTATAAATACCAATCCAAAAGAGTAATTCAGAAGGAAGCTGGGTGTGGTGGTGCACACCTGTAATCCCAGCACTCGGGAGGCTGAGGCAGGAGGTCTGCTGTGAGTTCAAGACCAGCCTGGGCTACATAGTGAGTTCCAGGTCAGTCTCAAGTACATCGTGAGACCGTGTCTCAACAAAAAAGAATAATTCAGAAGGGGAATTTTTAAAAGAAAATAAACGCTGACACAGAAACTCCCAAATAAGAGAAAAACATGCATATACATATATGTCACTTTTTTCTCCATAAATCTGTATGTAGAGACACTGATAAAGCAAATGGGACAACATGTAAGCAACTGGTACATTTGAATAAAGGGCTCAATGGCATTCCTTGTCCTAATCTTGGAATTTTTCTATAATTTTGAACTTACATCAAAATAGTTACCCAAAAAAAGACAGTACCTGATTATTTACTAAGTAAGTCATATGAAATAGGTCTGCAAAAGAGAAAATTTTGACACTTTAAAAGTCCACAGAAGAGCTAGGCAAGGTGGAGCACACCTGTAACCCAGCACTTTAGAGGCTGAGGCAGGAGGACTGCAGCAAGTTTAAGGCCAGCCTGGGTAACACAGTGAGACCCTGTCTCAAAAAACAAAAACAGAACAAAAAACAACCCATAAACAATATATACAAATACACACACACAATGAGAGAAAAATAACAGAAATTTGAAAGGAGCAAAGATGCCGGGCATGCAGATACCCGGGAGAGAAACTAAGGACCACAGTGCAAATTCCCTGGGGCAGGAGAGCACTTGCCATTATACACAGGAATCAAATGTGGGAGAGAGGTCAAGGTTTAAGAAATATATGGGGTGGGCCAGGGATTTAGCTCAGTGGTACCACTGCCTGCCTTGCAAGCGGAGGTCCTGAGTTCGATCCCTGGTGCAAAAAAAAAAAAAAAAAAAAAAACGATGGTAGTGAAAGTTTGGAAGCTGCTAGTATTCCCAGATGTCAAAGAACAGGAAAAAGAGAGGTTAGAGCTCTAAAGCTCTGGGATATTCCAAAATTTAGAGATCAGAAAGATGAGAAGAAAGATCAGAAGAGTGATGGAATAGACTGAAAATTAATATACAGGTAAACAGGCAGAAAATCAAGCGTGAGGGTTAGGGATTTCCTAGGGAAGTATGATGGAGGGAAAGGGGACAGAAAGGAGTTGAGGGCATAGAAAATGATAACGATGGACCAAACAATAACTTAGATTAAGAAACAAATAGTGAAAATGTGGCAGAGTCAATGAACTGAAAGTCATAGTAAAACTGCAGAATGATTCATGTTGGGGTAACAGGAGTTTATCAGAGTCAAGTGCTGGTTCCTGGTGAGTGAAATGTGGACAGCAAGAGAGTACAGTTCTTATGACTGACCAGATCCATGCTATGAACCCGGAAGTGGACAGCTGAGAGTGACAAAGGACAGGACAATTCATGATGAAGGAGGAAATGAGAGGTATGGATTTTGAAATATTATATCACTGAGAATTATGAGCAGTGAAGAAATGAGACATGGCTATCTCTTAAGATATAAATTATGATGGAGAATATCTTTACTATTCAGGTGTTCCTATATAGCAGTCACTCATGTCTACAGGGGATAAGTTCTCAAGGTCTCCCAGTGGACGGCTGAAACCTGTACATATATATTTATAAGGCTAAATATAAAATAAGGAACACAGTAGGAGACTAAAAATAATAACTAAAAATAAACAGAACAATTATAGTGATATAATAGAAGCTATATAAAATAGTCTATCACTCAAAATATCTTCCTGTACTGTGTATAGCAACAACTTTAGCACACAGTTTTCTTCTTTATTAAATTGAGAACTAGTACCTTCCGATTGGCAGCATCACTGCTCTTACCCTACTGTAGGGCTATTATTAGGCAAAATAAGAATTACTTAAAAACAAGCACAGCTGGGCGTGGTGGCACATGCCTGTAATCCCAGCACTCGGGAGGCTGAGGCAGGAGGATCACTTTGAGTTCGAGACCAGCCTGGGCTACATAGTGAGTTCCAGGTCAATCTCAACTACATAGTGAGACCCTGTCTCAAAAAAAGCACAGTGTTACTGATGCTGGAACCAGTTGATGTGATAACCAACATGGGTACTAAGTGACTAACAGGTGGCTATACACACTGGACAGAGAGATGGTTCACATCTCAGGCTGGACAGAGTAGGACAGGGAGAAATTCCAGCATGCTACTCAGAATAGTGCACAATTTACACCTTATGAATTGTTTATTTCTGGAATGTCCCGTTTAGTAGTTTTTGAACTTCAGGGTTACTGAATTCATGGAAAGAGAAAGAGCAGACAATGGGGGATTTCTATACTGCTTTTATTCCCACTACCTGCTCTGTGGTACACTGTGCTTCAGGAAAGCCCATGGTTAAAGACTCTCCTCTTTATTTATACAAGATAATTGCTCTCCATCAACAGCACAGAGCTGTATATATATCTGTTCTAAGAGGTTATGCAAGGTGGATTAGATGCCTAAGAAAAAGATGAATTCTCTAACTTTGGCTCTTTAATATTAAGGGCATGATAATATTTCCAAATACCAGTTTACTGACTTCTGATTATACGCTAAAGTTTTAGAAACCAGAGATATAATATAAATAACAAAGAAAAGAAGTTTTCAGTCTAGTTCACGATGCAAAGCAAATGTCCCTGATACTAATTACAAAATTCCATCCAAATTGCCTTTACTTAAAACCCATTAAATATATACTGGGTACATATTTTGTATGCCTATAAAAAAGAGAGCAACAGCCAGACGTGGTGGCGCATAGCTGTAATCCCAGCCCTCATGAGGCTGAGGCAGGAGGAACCCTGTGAGTTTGAGACCAGCCTGGGCTACACTGTGAGTTCCAGGTCAGTCTCACCTGACCCTGTCTCAAAAAAAAAAAAAAAAAAAAGGTATAGTTATTGCCCTCACAAAGCTTGTAATTCAGACAATAGCAGAGGAATGAAAACAGCATAATTAGGAATTCTATATAGGTGGCCAAAAAGAATAACAATTACATGTTTTTATTTAGTCTCAAAGTATGATACAGTTTTCCTGTCAAAAATGAGAAGGGGCTGGAGATTTAGCTCAGTGGTGCTGCTGCCTGCCTCACAAGTGCAAGGTTCCGAGTTTGATCCCCAGTACCAAAAAAAAAGGAAAAAAAAAAAAAAAAAAAGTGAGAGAAAACATGACAGGGATTTAGCTCAGTGGTGCTGCACCTATCTCACAAGCACAAGCTCCTGAGCTCAATACCCAGTACTGGGGGAAAAAATGAGAAAACATGGCTTAAGACTACATTCATTTAATTTTTTAAAAAATTAATAGCAACGGAGCTGGGTGTGATTGCGTACACCAGTAATTCCAGCACTCAGGAGGTTGAGGCGGGAGGACTGCTACAAATTTGAGGCCAGCCTAGGCTACATAATGAAACTATTGAGGGCAGGCATGGTGGTGCACACCTGTAATCCCAGTACTCAGGAGGCTGAGGCAGGAGGACTGCTGTGAGTTCGAGACCAGCCTGGGCTACATAGTGAGTTCCAGGTCAGTCTCAACTACATAGTGAGACCCTGTCTCAAAAAAAAAAAAAACTATTGAAACAACAAAAAAAAATTAATAACAAAAGCAACTGTAAGAAAAAACATTTTCTTTAAAAACACCTTATATTTAGAATAGACTTTTTTTTTTTGTACTGGGGATCAAACTTGGGACCTTGTGCGTGGAACCACTGAGCTAAATCCCTGGACTAGAATAGAAACTTTCAAGTGACCTTGTTTCTTTCTACCAAAGCAAAACAAATGAACATCAAACAACAACAATTTTACATTAAAAAAAATACTTAGGGTTTGCTGCTGCTGCTGCTTGTGCTTTGCTGCCTTCTGCCTGTTCCACTTTGCCATGAACTATTTCTTCTCCTGGATGCCCCTCTGCCATGTGCCACCCTGCCTTGAAGCCAGCTGATTAGAGACTCTACAAACTATGAGTTAAAATGAACCTTTCCTCCTTTAAAAATAATACTTATCAAACATGGAAACAAAACCTGTGGTGGGATCAACAGCAATTTCTTGCTTTTTTTTTTAATGATGCCAAAAAGTTTATTTGAAAAGTACACGGTAGCCAGGTGTGGTGGCGCATGCCTGTAATACCAGCACTCAGGAAGCTGAGGCAGGAGGATCACTGAGTTCGAGACCAAACTGGGCTACATAGTGAGTTCCAGGTCAGTCTCAACTATATAGCGAGACCCTGTTTCAAAAAAAAAGAAAAAAGAAAGAAATAAAAGTACATGGTAATGAGTAGGAGAAAACCCAGCTCTGCAGAGTGAACTTCCACCAAACAAAGAGAAAAAGAGGGTAAACAAAAATAAACGTACCCATTGTATCTGAGAAACGTGGCGTGGGCAATTTGGAAACTTTCACACAATAGCCAACAGCAATTTCTACTACCTCTCACTAATGTTATTTGTACAATTTCACCAATGTTGTTTGTACAATAATTTAAATTGAGGTTCAGAAATAACTTACCCTTCGGTCAGCTGCTACAAGTCTAAATTCTTGTAATAACTTGCCAAAAAAGGATCTCTGTGGTTTTCGAAAGAGATGTATTGTCCCCTTTAAAACAAACAGGAAATATACAAATCGGCATTTGGGTATGTAATCTTCTTCATAGTTCCTGGGATGTTATAGTACTAATATTGATTGAGTATCCCCATATTCAATATGCCAACCACTTTTCTAGGCACTGTATATGTATCGATAATATAATAAACCCTATAGGGTAAAAACAATTTTTAGTACCTTTTCCAAAGTCACAAAGCCAGTAAATAGTTGAGCAGGAATACAAATACGGTATTTAGTTCGAGGTTCTTCTCTTTATTTTTAAATGGATTAAGCTACTTAAACCAGAAAAGAAATAGGGAAAAAGGATAAGGAAAGTCTGCCACAGAGCTCTACTCAAAAGAAAATATAACATTCACCTAATTAAAATGAAATATATGGCTGGGGATTTAGCCTGCCTCACAAGCACAAGGTCCCGAGTTTGATCCCTGGTACAAAACAAAACAAGAAAACACCTAAATATATGAAAGTTCTAGCAACTATGATAGTAAAACCCTGAGGTTCTCACTGAGGCATTCGAGCAAAGTATCTGACACCCTAGGAGTTCCTATTAGTTTATTATTCAGGGCTAACCCTGAGAGAGCCTAGCAATATGGTTACCAATGATAGAGGAGACAAAGCAACCAGAGGGGATTTACCACCCAAGTTTAGGAAACCTTATGGAAAAGCCTTAGCAGGGATCAAACATCTCTGAGAAATAAATTTATGATAAAGGTAGTATTTAACAGCAGTGGGACAAAATATGAGCTGTTCAATAAATAGCATTTTGATAAAGGGAATGTTTCATTCTTAATTTTGTTGTTTTACATACAAAAATATAAAACTATATTTGAAGGAAGTATGGATATATAATTTTATAATCTTGGAGTTGGGGATGTAGTAGAGAAAGAAATCTTTATATGTTTGTAAAGAAGGCCAAAGAGGGTATTGTGTATATTATTAATTGAATTTACTTATAATAATGGAAATAATGCCAAAGTACTATGATTACTAACTGCTTGAGTTGTGCTCGCTTTGGCAGCAGATATACTAACTGCTTCAGTTATGATTCAAAAATACTTAAAACTTATGCTGAAAACAGGTTGGCTCTTTCCTTTCTTTTCTTTTTTTTTGGCATAGACATCCAAAAGCAAAACTCTACAGCTTCTTTTTTGTTTTTTGTTTTGTCTCACTATGTAGTTCAGGCTGGCCTTGAACTCTCAGCAATCCTCCTGCCTCAGCCTTCCAAGTGCTGGGATTACAGGTGTGCACCAATGCCTGGCTAATTTAATGAGAAAATTTTGTTATGCCAAAAGCAAGTAATTGTTTCTAGGAGAAAAGTTCCTTCACAGTTGTCAAGGGTCATAGTATTTGATGCCACATATTTAAATACAGCAGACCCTTGACTTATGAACTCAATTGGTTCCCCAGGGCTGGTTGTAACTCAAGTTGGTTGTAAGTCAGTACATCTGAGATCTGGACACTTACTTAGGTGTACCCTATAGATAACAAGAAGCACATGAATCTCCCATTAATCTAATTGACCCAAGTTGTTCGTACATCAGGCTGGTTGTAACTTGAGTGTCTACTGTATATGACTTTTTACAATTTTTGTACTGGGGATCAAACTCAGGACCTTTCACTTGTGAGGCAGGCGGTGGCACCACTGAGCTAAATCACCAGTCAATAAAATATTTTCTTTGATGGTAAAGGCCACAACCAAAATGCATTTCTAACTAACTTAAATTGGGCAATTTGACTCAAAACTGAAGCCCTATACAAGCACTGGATCCAGGGTATTATAACTGTGGAAAACTTTCAGATTCAATTCAAGCAGAGGCATGGTTTTCCTGTGTTAATTAGAGAAAGCTTTAATAGTCAGAAGAAAGAATATCTCATTCTTTCAAAGCTTAGACAGGTCATTAGGTGCATTAAACTGAGACCCTGAAGGCAGAAAAAAGGCCAAGCACTAGAAATATGACATATAAAAAATAGTACCAGAATGCCAATAATCCTCAATTCCAGGTGAGGTGTACACAGGAGCTCACTGTATTTCAGTCTCTCTCCTTTTATATGTATGCTCTTGAAATTCATCATAAAAACCCAATAAAAAAACAAAGTAAAAAACTTTTTAAAAGAAAGATAAACCAGAAAAGTGTTACCAACTTTGAAATTCAGGTAAAGTCCAGTGTTTGTATAACCATAAGGCCCTGATAAGCTAATCAAATCTAAAGAAATAATACGCTGTTTTCATTTGAGGTGTTAATAAATGTTAATACACTCATAAAGAATTATGAGTGAATATTTTCATCCCAAGAATATAAAAATGCTGCTTAATAATTGTGATCCTTTGATAATTTGTTTAACCTCAGGCCACTTATAAATTAAGTTTCAAGATTAAGATAATCAACAAGGATTGTGGGAGAAAAGAAAAGGGCTAGGGATTTAGCTCAGTGCTGTCACTGCCTGCCTTGCAAGCACAAGGTCCCAAGTTCGATCCCAGTACCAAAAAAAAAAAAAAAAAAAATTAAAGACTTGCAAGGGTATACTGATGGGAGTAGGGGATGATGAACAATGCAAGCAAATGGAATGGCATATGTAAAAAGGACCAGTCATACAGCATGTTTTGCAACTATTCCTTGTGGCTTGAAAGTAGATACCTTGTGTGTGTGTGTGTGTGTGTGTGTGTGTGTGTGTAGGGTGTAAAGGTAACATGCTAGAGTATAGACGGTTTTGTATGTTATGCTAAACAATGATATCTCCAGAGCTATAGAAAACCTGAAAAACTAAACAAGAGCGTAACCAGGTCAAATTTTAGAACTATAACGGAGGCTATACTCTGCTGAACATTTCGAAGAAAAGCATACCTGGAAGCTGTGCTAACCCTAAAACCTGCAAAAGTGAAGTTTTACCCACTTTTTTTTGCCTGCAAAAGATTATAGAAAAATTACAAAATTAGACCATATTCACATAAGGAAAGAACTTTTACAATGACTACTAACACACAAAAATATAGTCCCTTTATCAGCTACCAAAAAGTGCTCGATGAATTCTGATAATTTCCAGAAGCGCAAAGGACATCTGAAATAATCACCTCTCAGTAACAGATATGAAATGAAAGATGTATAGACATAATTTTTAAAGGCCTAATTCCTCTAATATACTTTGGAGGGAACACATCCCAGAAACCATAACGGATCCTGGAATCTTTCCGTAATTTCTACAAACAGCGTAACTTTGTGTAGTCTGTAAATGGTCCTTCTGGAAGTTGCTGCCTTATCAAAGCTACCTGCTTTTCAATAAACACAAGTAGAAGAGTGGGTCGTCCGCCCTAAAACCTGACTCCTAGCCTTGTTTCTGCTGGGGTTGTTGTCACCGCTCTAAGCGTTGTCACCCCTCTAAGCGTCACCCGAATGCTGTAGTTGTTCTTGCTGTGGACTCTTCTCAGGTCTTTCCTTAGTGGTGTAACCACAGAGGGAGTCAAATACTTTTATTTTGACATCAAGGATATCTCGGAGGGGGAAGTCATAAACTTCTCAGGCGCAGAAACTGCTCGGTCGGGGAGGGACAGGGATCCCGAAAAGAAAAGGAATGGGGTGAGGGACACAAAGCGATCTCAGTGAACCCTGAGGGAACCATTTGGGAAACAGACACTTCTCCCGGGGGACCAGAGTGCAATTCCCATCAGCCCTTCTCTGGGGGGCGGAGGCGGCTCGAGACAGAGAATCACCCAAAACTGGAACCCTCATGCCCCCACACCCAACTCACCATGATAAGGAGCCACAGCTCCCGCCGGAAGACGCTCTAGGGCTCGTTTTTTACCCCAGTACGGAAGGGGCGGGGCACCACCAGGGGCGCTCACCCATTGGCTGAGCGGGCCGCGGGGGCGGAAGTACGTGTCCAGCCTGGCCCCCGCCCCCTCCCCGGCTTTCCCAACTTCCGGTGGAGGTGTGGCCGGCGGCCCGGGCCGCTCCTGTCAGACCTCGGAGTCCCTGTTCTTGATTAGGTCCTCTGAGGCGAGCGGCAAGGAGTAATTAGGATTCATTTTAACGTTGAGAAAATTTTGCCGACTACTGAAACGCTTTTTATGTTGTGTGGATTGAATCTGAGGAAATGGATAGTATTTCCGTTTCACAAGTGAGGAAACAAGAAGGTTAAACTTGCCTAGAGTCATGAATCTAGTTTGCTCTAATAGTGTAAGTGGAATTTGGAATGCCTAATTACAGACTATTGTGGTGTACTCCCTAAAATAATGTTCCAAGTCTCTACAATGTTTTATGGGTTTTTTGTTTTGTTTTGTTTTTGGTACCGGGGATCGAACTCGAGTCCTTGTGCTTGCGAGGCAGGCGCTGGAACCACTAAGCTAAATCCCCGGCCCTCTACAATGTTAAAACTTTATTATACAAGTAACGTTACTCATAAAAACTTAGAAAATAAATACTCGAAAAAGAATGTGAAGAATGTATCAGGTACTGGTCTCAAAAACAACATTCAAGGAAAAACAAATAAGATACATCAGGGATAAAATTTTAAAAAGTTATTTAGAAGTAGTGTCAGGTAGAAAATAAAACTACTTGCCAGGCGTGATGTCTCATTCCTGTGATTCTAGCTTTTTAGGGGACTGAGGCAGGAGGATCGCTACAAGTCAGCCTGGGCTATATAGTGATTTCAAGGCCAGCCTGAACTACATAGTTAAACCCTGTCTCAAAAAACAAACACAACAGCAACAGCAACAAAAACCCAAAATAAATTTAAAAAATAGGACTGTGCTGTAGAGATTAATTGGGTAGGTAATTTACAGTGTTGGTCAGAGAAAGCTTCTCTAAAGGGATAAAATTTAACTTCAGAATGGCAAACGACAGATTTTTTTTTTCAAAGCTATTGTCGTTTGTCTTGGTGTTGCAAAATGAAGGGAAGCAGGCAAGATGTAGGGAGCAGGATCAGAGGGCTGAAGCTCACTAAGGCAAACAGCAGCCTCATGATCGCAACTGTAATAAAAGTGGCATCCACTCTGTTTTGGCCAGTTAGGAGGCCAATAATGAGAGGCTATGATAGAAACATCAGCTCCAGTATCTATAAGACCTTCCAGTATAACATTGTGAGGAAACTTTAATTTCATTGTAGGTCTGGAATCATTAACGAAAGTTTGTCAAAACACATTATGTCCAGTGTTGTCAATACCCCAGTATGAGCGACAGGAGCGGCCTTTTGGTGTTTATAGGGTAATAAGAGTAACTGTGCTATTCGTTGCCCTTGACTCAATTTTATGTCTACAGATGAAGAAGCCATTATTTGAATCTCATCCTGATAATCTTCATCAATCACTCCTATATGAACTTGAAGTCCTAGACAAGTCGAGCTACTTCGCCCTAACAATAAACCCACAGTCCCTGGTGGCAGAGGAACACACATGCCAGTCTGTAGTCTCATTGGTAAGTGAGTTTGACTATATAATCTTTCATAATAGGCAAGTCAAGAGCTGTATTTTTACTCGTGGCAGGTATCAAATCAGAAACTAATAAATGTTTTAGTTCTGAGTTTGGTATGCCAGAGTTTGAACCTGAGCTTGTATGACTCCATTGTTGACTGGGTATTGTTGAAAAAGGCTCAGTTTTGGTAAGGGGCCCCAGGCTGGGCCTCAACCCGTTTCCCAGGGGTGGTAAAGGATTGCCATTCTTGTCTTTGATTGATCTGCATTCATTAGTGTCCAATGCAGACCTTTTCCACACCTCTTACAAGGTCCTGGTGGAAGGGAAGGCTTAGAGGGTTTGACCTTTCCGACAATCCTTCCTTATTTGACCGGCTTGTCCACAATAACACCACTTTGGAGGTCTCTGGTAGTTTTAATGGTTTGGCCACTGGATTTGTACCATAAGCCTGAGAGCCAATTTTTTGACACTGTCTGATATAATCTTCCACCGTTACTCTGGGTTGGCTCTTAATAGGGAATAGCGCCTTTTTACAAGCCTCATTAGCATTTTCAAAAGCGAATGTTAATAATAAAATACCTTGAGCGTCTTCCCCATGTATTTTCCTTTTGATGGCCTTAGGTAGGCGGGCTAAGAAATCAATGAATGGTTCATTTGGGCCCTGTAAATTTTTTGTAAAAAGGGTCTCAGATTATCCTTCATCTTTCAATTTTTCCCATGTTTTCATACAAACTGTTCTTAATTGTGTAATAGCACTATCATTAAGTCCGGCTTGTTGAGCAAGTGTCTGAAACGCGCCGGTACCAGTAAGTTGTTCAAAAGTAGGTCCAGCATTGGCATTTTTCAAACTTTGGTGGTTGGCTTCCTCTCTCCACCATGATTTAAATTGTAAATACTGTCCGGATGATAAGACGGTTTTACCTATGAGATCCCGATCTAAAGGTATAAGCAATTTTTCTGTAACATAAGCTCCTAGAACTCCTCTCACATATATGGGGATTGAGGTCCATAATTGTGTACAGCCTCCTTCAAAAGTTTCAATACCTTCATATCCAATTGGGTATGTTCTACATTAATATATCCTTGAGGAAACTGAGCATTAGGAGCCCCATTTCATCTTATGGTAGGAAATAGTAAAGGATCAGAATAATCATTGCTTATAATGGTTCCATTTCTCCCTCAGCTGACCATAAAATATTGTGTAAGCAAACAGGAAATTTAAAAGAAGTTCCCCTGGTTGTATAAAAGCTAAAGGCACTAAAGGGGGAGCTGTGGGGGCATAGGAGGAGGGATATGATCCCATACCTCCTTCTGTGCCCGATACATTTGTAGCGGCTTAATTTTACAGCATTTTTCCAATAATTTCTGTAATTGTGTGATTTCACCACGACTCAAAGAGGCCTCGTCATCCTCTTCCGAAGAGGACAATGAGGAATCAGAAGCAGAATCAGAACAAGGGCGGTCCTCGCCACTAATGATCTCATAATCACCGTTTACATTCAGAATGCAAAGGCGGCGAGAAGATAAAGAAGATCGCTGAACAAGACCTTTATTTTCCGCCTCTTGATTAATTTGCTCATAAGAAGAAGCGGACTGTAATGGTTCTAAAGCTAAGGCAACGGCTTGAAAAGCTCGCCACACGTTGGCATCTACGGGTTCATGTTGTCGAGCGCCGAAACGCTCGACCAACTTGTCTCCAGACCTAAGTTTTAATTGATTTTTAGCTGAAGGATGAAACCAGTAACAATGCCTGCTAATTTGCTCAAAAAGAGATCGCAAATATTTTTCTTTCACTTTCAAATTCACACTTTGCAATAATGCTTGCAACATCTAGAGATACTCTCCATGGACGGGGAATTCCCCATGACTCGATCCCAAAATTCCCGAGCATCTCGCGTTCTACTGGGCAGAGCAAGTCCACTCGGCCTTGCAAAGAAAACCCCCTTACCTTCAGGTCCCTGTTCGAGCGCCAAATGTCGTTTGTCCCGGTGTCGCAAAATGAAGGGAGGCAGGCAAGATGCAGGGAGCAGGATCAGAGCTGAAGCTCACTAAGGCAAACAGCAGCCCCATGATCGCAACTGCAGTATTTATTCAAGCTATTAAGAGCATCAGACGAAGAGCATATTTTTAGCATTTTATCTTATATCTGAAATTATATAATATTTTGGCCAGCTGTGCTCACAAAAACAACTTGTTTTCTACTTTTATCCTTCCCACGCCCTTAAGGAACATTTACTTTATCTACCTCCTCTTGGGAGCTTACCAAAGAACTGCTTGCATTTCTTGCCCTGAGATGATTGGCCTGCCAGTCACGCAGATGTCCTTACGTTTCTTCCAAGATGGATGTTCTTATGTTAAGCTCCCGCTACACAAGGCAGAATAAACGGTGCAAATACTGTATGCTAAATTAAAAAAAAAAAAAAAGAGCAGGCTTTTTTTAACATCTGAAAGAAGGCTAAATATGTTACCCAGTGGGGAAGAAGAGCATTGGGCCCACTGGCTGCAAAAAAATACTAAAATACAAATTTGGGAATATAATTTCCTCTGAATATGTATTGTTCTCACACAACTGCAAAATGGAGATTTTTTAACTTAAATCATGGAGAGTTGGGAATCAGTTTTGTTTATTGATAGGGTCTGGTTTTATAATTCAGGCTGGCCTCAGCCTCTTGAATGCTGGGATTGCAGGCATGTGCCACCACACTAGCTATTAGAATCATTTTTTAAAGCAATATCCCATGGGAAACAGATGGAAACAAACCCATTGAAACTTCCTCCATCAAGCAAGCCCTAAGACTTGATTGAAACCCCATCAGATTGATTATTGAAAAAATAAACCTCTCATCCATACTCTTATTTCTCATTCCAGGCTGCCCACCATGTGACAAACATCTCCACTTTCTCCCAGACACCTACACTGTGCTGTCTTTATAGATAAGCTTACAACACTTGGGTCTCTGGCACCAAACTTTGGGTCACTGTAAGTTTCCTACCCACTAATCTTTGATCTGAAACCCTGCAGAAGAGTTAAAATATAGGCCTGGGGCTGTTAACTGTGAAAATACTGCTTGCAACGTTGGCTCGACTGGTATCTGAGAACTTGGATTTGGAGGAGGGTTTCCCCTCTTCTCTAACAGAGTGGCTCACTCTGTTCTTCAGGCTTAGTACTTTCGCAAATACTGTCACTTGTTGGAGCAGTAACATGCATGCTGTGTGACTGTAATTGGTGAGGACTCTTGGATGTTGGTGCTTGGTTTTTTCTGATTGCTCAATTCTCTTCTTGCTAATTTTGCTTTACATCTTTTTGTTGTAGTAATCCATTCTCTAATAATTGTATGCAGAGTCTTGTGAGTGCTCCTAGTCAATCATCAAATTTGCCAAGGTCTTGAGGTTTCAACTGTCTACTGACTTAGTAGTTCAGGAAGGGGTCAGGTAAGAAGACAATTTATTTAAATTCAACCTGTTAACACTGCTGTGTCTCAGCTTGTAGCATCCACTGTGTTGTCTCATTTTCTTAACTCCATGTAAGTCACTTTTTTTTTTTGGTACAGGGGATTGAACTCGGGTGTTTGCACTTGCAAGGCAGGTGGCACCACTGAGCTAAATCCCCGACCCTATATCACATATTTCTTAGTAATCCATTTTATCCTCTTATGGCTTTTTAGCTCTACTGCACTTTTTAGTGAGATTGAGTTTGCACCTTCAATTTATCAGTCTGCCTTAAATAGTATACATTTTGTACAAAATAACCTTAAACAAGTATAATTTCATTTATTGCCCCCTCCCACTTTGCTTTTGTCTTTAGTTCTACAAATATTGTAATTTCTTTTGCTTTAAGTAGCTAATAGATATTTAGAAAAATTAAGCTATTTATCATTTCCAAAGTTTTACATTCCTTCTTGGAAACAGAGGTTCCCATTAAGGATATTTTCCTTTGGCCTTTAGGTTTTTTCTTTTGTTTTGCAATTTTTTTTTTTTAATGCTACCGGGGATCAAACTCAGGACCTTGTGCTTGCAGAGCAGGTGCAGCACCACTTGAGCTAAATGCCCAGCACTGTTTTGTGATGTTTTTTGAGACAGAGTCTCACTGTGTATTTTAGGCTGGCCTTGAACTTGCAGTGATCCTTGTGCCTCAGCCTCCCCAGTGCTGGAATTACAGGCCTGCCTGGTCCTGCCACACCAGACTTTAGCCTTTAGTCATTTTTCCTGTCAGTCAGCAAGAAATTGTTCTTTTTCACCTGAAAATAATATGTCCAAATATGGTCTTCACTCTATTTTATTCAGCCTGGGGTGCACTTAAGTACTTGAATTTGTTGTTTATCAACAACTGTGGGGAAATTTCAGGCATTATTGCTATAATGATTTCTCTTACCCTATAATGTGCCTCTCCTCTCCAGATTCTCAAATTATGGATACATTGGACAGTGTCCCACAAGTCTTAAACCCTGTATTTTTCTTTCTCTCTGAGCTGTGGCCAACTTATTGGCTTGTCTTCCAATTCAGTCCCTGTTCTAACTTAGTGTTAGGCCTAAAAAAATAACATTTTTTTATTTTGGGTAACTTTTTCAGTTTAGATTTGTACTTTTCATTACAAGACTTCCCACTTAGCTTTTAATTTCTGTTTCTCTGTGGAGCATCTCAACCTGTTCATCCACTGTCATTTTTCCAGTAAATTTTTTTCTTCCCCTGTACCAGAAATTGGTACATGACTTTGTGCTTGCAGGGCCGGTGAGGTGCCACTGAGCTACATCCCTGGACCTCCAGTAAAAAAAAAAAAAAATGTTTTTCTGGTATCAGGGATCAAACTCAGGACCTTGCACTTACAAGGCAGACATGGTGCCGCTCAGGTAAATCCCTGGCCCCTCCAGTAAATTCTTCAGCACATTTAAAAATCCTTTGTTCATCCCAATACATCATATCTATGTATTTTCTTTTTTGAGACAGGGTCTACCTAGTTCAGACTGCCCTAGAACTCACTGTGTAGCCCAGGCTGTTCTCAAACTCGCAGCATTCCTTCTGCCTCAGCCTCCTTAGTTACAGGAATGGGAATTACAGGCCTGCGCCACACCTTCGTGTTTTTTTTTTTTTTTTTTTTTTTTTTTT
>NW_022900914.1:12676234-12680979 GCF_012274545.1 Fukomys damarensis | reverse complement strand
TTTTTTTTTTTTTTTTTTTGAGATAGGGAAGGTCTCAGCTAATAAGGTCCAGGCTGACCTCAAACTCATGTGCTCATAGCCCTCCCATCTCATCCTCCCAACTGTATATGTGTGCACCATCATGCCTGGGTTATATGTTTTCTATTGATTATGAATCACATAACTTTTTTCTGCATGCTTAGTAATCCTTTATTGTATACTGGACTTTGGAATATACTATAAAGTCTATGGATTGTATTTTCTTCTAAAGAATATTGTGCTTTGTTCTGGCTTTATAAGGGAATGTTTCACGGAAAATAGCTGAAAGTATAAACCCAATAAAACTTGTTTCATAATGTAACCTTGATGCTGTGAAACTTTAAGCTTAGTTACAGTTAGTTTCTTTCCATTTTGCCCTTGGTCCTAAAACACAGCCCTTAGTGCAACAAAGTTGTCACTGCTTCTAAAGCATGGCCCTTTTGGGGTTTCAGTGATAAACACAAAGTTGTTTACTCATCCTCAGTGAAACTTGAATTTCAAAATTCAATCTCCTACAGTGATGCTTTCTGGACGGTTCCTCTGAATATCTCACTGCACAGGTACAATTTTGGAATCCATGAAAAATTGGAAAGGAATTTGTAGGGAGCTGTTTGGGCTTACTTCTCTGAGGTCTTTCTTAGATTTCTAATTTCCTGCTGTTCTAGAAGCTCCACTGGATTTCTCAGCCAGCAAGACTGCTACATTCGGCTTGAATTCTAGTCTCAAATGAACTGTACAAGTTGGACATCATCCCACAGGAAAAGCCAGTTCATGTGGACCTCTTATAGTGTAGGATTTTGTGCAGTTTCTGCCTGGATTTAGTTATTCTCTAGAGCTTTCTAGTCATCACTTTTTATATTTTGTTCAGTTTTTAAGTTATGGACAAGAATTACAAAAAATTTCATTATCAGACTGAAACCTCTGAAATCTCAAAATGTTTTAAATTTTTAAAAAATGAAGACAAATTAAAGTTTATAATTTATTTACAATCCATTTAGGATAAAAAACCTACTTTGTGCAACTGCACCCTTTAATTCATTTCTTCTGAAAAGAAGTACAAAAGATCAGACTAAAACTGAGATAAGCATTTAAAGAAAAATCCTTTAAGAGTCCCAAAACAAACTGTAAATGGTTCGTCTTACCAAAAGAATTTGTTTTTGTACAAAATATAAAGAATTTTACACTATAAACAAAGGCGGTTGTACATGTATTTAAATTAGAATTTTATCTGATTTTCCTCCAATTCTTCTTGAGCACAGAGCATACAGTATTTTCAAGTCAGAAAGCTAATAACCAAACCTCAATGGGCAGACTGTCTCAGAATAAACTTTTTCCCTAATATATCTAGAAAGATAGTATTCATTCTTTCCTTTTGCTCATCCAGTACACCAGTAAATTTTAATTTAGTTTACAAAATTGACATATTAACATGAAAAACACACTAATGCTTAATATTTAAGCATTATCATTTAGGAAACAATATAACACAGAGCTTGACACAGTATCTAAATGGTTACAGTCTAATAATTAATTCAGGAAACCTTAACAACTTCTGTCAAACATGACCAAATGGGGCTGGGGATTTAGCTCAGTGGTTCCGTCACCTGCCTCGCAAGCACAAAGTCCCGAATTTGATCCCCGGAACCAAAAAAAAGAAAAAAAAAAATTTTTACCAAACCGATCCCATACCTCCTACTAGATCATTATTCTTTTTCCATGGCCCTTCTATGAAATAAACACAACTTAAAATAAAACCTGGTTAGGGCCAGGGATTTAGCTCAGTGGTACTGCTGCCTACTTTGCAAGTGCAAGGTCCTGAGTTCGATCCCCAGTACCAAGCAACACAAAACAATAACAACAACAAAAAAAAATAGAGTAAGTCACAGAAAATAGTTCTCTAACACCGGGTGAACTTCAAACTTGATCATCAAAGAAACTTCTCTGCATGCAAGGATATTCATATAGCAATATAATTTTGGCCTGTTTATGATAATGTTGACTTTTACAATCTTTTAGCATTTGAAAACTTCGTTGTCTAAAAACCTTCCCAATAGAATTATAAGAAGCACAATAATTTTGTTTGTTTGTTTTTGGTTCTGGGGATCAAATTCGGGACTTTGTGTTTGCAAAGCAGGTGGCAGAACCACTGAGCTAAATCCCCAGCCCCAAGCACAAGAATTTTAAAGGAGCCTATATTTAAAACTTTCATCTGAAATTATAGAGCCCTGTACTGAATTGCAGTTACCTAAATATTGACATTTTAATCCCTAAGTGAAAACAAAATGAAATTTTATGAATTTTACTGCAAGTTTTTATTTCCCCAGTTCTCCTGTCATCACTTTGTATTATCATTATTTTAAAATTGATGCTTTAACATTTGAGACTTTAAAAAGACCTATGACCTAAAATATGCATAGCTTATGCGTAGCTCTGGCTTTAATTTTTTTTTTCCTGTTTATCTCAATTCTCATTTTTATCATCTAAAGAGCTAAAGGTTTGTGATTAAGTCGGTATGATTTAAGTTATGGCTACAAATAACAAATGATACTATAAGAATTCATATGTCTTCTATATTTAGAATAACTTTTTAACAAGAACATAAGTAAAACCAAGGAAAATTATGTTCTTGCTGTAAAATTCTTATCTAGTGTGGGCAACTTGTCTTTTTAAAACAATTTTTTGGTACTGGGGATCAAACTCAGGACCTTGCATTTCTGAGGCAGGTGGGGCACCACTAAGCTAAATCCCCAGCCTTTGGGCAATTGTACTTTAATATGTTCTTTCAAAACATCTTTCCTAAATGAAGTCTATGTTACTACTACAAAATTATTCTTTCCACTCATGACATTTTACACAGCATCATTAAAGCACCAAAGAAAATTCTGTAAACAAACTTTTAACCAGTAAACTAAGGGCAAATATCCATTTGCCTTTATTACAATATTTTAAAGGCCATGATATGCATCTCTACTTCCTACAGTGAACATTTTTATAATAAAAATTCAAGCATATTTATACGAACAAGAAATAGCTGCTGTACATTTTGGAGAAACTAGACATACAGACTATAACTTTAGTTAGTAAAGTGAGCACAAGAAACCTATAAAATGTATGCAATGTATATAAAAATTCAGTATTTTAGTTTCATTGAAGGGATTCATAATTAAGAAAAAAAGATGGTAGTTCTATTGGCTTATAATTACCTTGTAAACAGTAAGAAAGTGATAAACAATGAATTAGAAATTTCTTATCTCCCAGCATCCCCTTCTAGTACCGGAGCTGCTATTTTAACAGTTAAAATTGGCTCCTTTGAGTATCAGAATTTTAGCAGAAAATGAATTCCATGTGGAATAAATTAACAGTCTACAGCAGATTCCTGACTTTCAAAAAAAAATAGTGCAGGTCATAAGAGGACTGATTTACATATTATATGACAGAGAAACTCAAACCTTCAACCCTTTTCTATTTTACCAGGTTTGCTTTGTTGTTATTATATTGCTTTCTAAATTATTTGGCAGCAAGGTAACAGAAAAATAAAAACAAAACTGTTTAATGTCTGCAGATTTCTGAAGAAAAAAAGCCTCAAAACAGCCTTTTCCTATTGCTCTTAGGAAAAAGTTCCTTTTGGCACTCTGGATTTGTAAAAGGAAAATTATAAAAAGGAAACATAAAGGTGTTTGGTATTCCAATACAGACAGTTAAGAGAAACACAGGAAAGGAAAATAAGAAAAACATTAGAAGACAGACAACCACAGGCTTTTGTGTCTTCTACCATTCGCTGTATGTGGAATACTTTCACCTGCAACACAATATACAAATTATTATTTACACTAGGATTATACTGATAAAGAAGACCAGATTCGGTTTTTGTTGTGCTCTAATTTAAGTGCCCATTGAGATACCATGACCACCAAGGCAAGAAGGCCTTAAACAACAAAACATTCCATTCACATTCTATATTGTATTCTCGATCAAGTTTGGTACACAAATAACTGTGAGACTCTGAAAAGTCCTGTAAACTTAAGCTGAATTTCTGTAGCTGATAACTGTTCACTGAAGACCAGATGATTCTCTCTTGTTAAATAAATGTTCTGCAGGCTTACAAAGGTGTTCCTTTAAACAGTGGTATCTCCAAAGTCCTTGTTCCAACGTATGTATGCTTCTAAAGTTTGAGGGCTCACACTGCGTTTTATTTTTTTCAAGGATTCAGTGAAGTCAGATAATCGAATATTTCTCATCTAGATTTTTAAAAAACACATTACGTACAAATGATGAACACATACAGTGATGGATTAAAACAATGGTATGTTATTAATAAATACAAAGTACTCTTAGTCATGGCAATCATTTTAATGTATTTTCTAAACTACTATATATATTAGGCAAGTTGGCTATATAAGGTACCTTACAAAAATAATATAATAGCTACTTTATTATTGTTTCATTTCCTACATACTAGCTTTTTTTTTTCAGTACTGGGGACTGAATTCAGGGTTTCCCACATACTTAGCAAATACATGCTTAGCAAATACTCTAGAGCTCAGCTATAGCTCCCCTTAAAAATTTTGTTGTTTAAATTTTGAGAAAGGGTCTTGCTGAATGCCCAAGCTGGCCTTGAAATTGGGATTCTTTTGCCTCAGTCTGGGGATATAGCCCAGTGGTAGAGTACAATGGGTTACAATCCCCAGGACTAAAAAAAAAAAAAAAAAAAAAAAAAAATTAAAAAG
>NW_022900914.1:12659897-12676102 GCF_012274545.1 Fukomys damarensis | reverse complement strand
AAAAAAAAAAAAAAAAAAAAAAAAAAAGTTTATAATGCATTTTATATTAATTTGGTTTTACTTCTTGACATTTTAAATTGACTTTTGAACTGTAGACTGAGTAAATGCTGACTCAATGAATATATTTACCTAAATATTATTTATTTTTTGGTGCTGGGAAATGAACCCAGGGCCTCACATGTTAAGTACATTCACTGCCACTGAGCTACACCCCTAGACTAGGGGTGGTGAACCTATGGTTCGTGTGCTGTAGCAGGTTGTTTTTATCATTGAAAGCAACAAAAAGTTTGCCATCACTGTCCTAGAGCTAAGTATTTTAAAGACAAAATACAGTGTGGCACAAAAATGACCTGTGTTAAAAACTGTCACTAGTATATGTCTCCATATATTTGGCCCAAAAATAAGAAATCAGAGAGAATTTTAGACAAAACATCAACTAGTATATACTATCTTCATTTATGTCCAATGCATCCTATTTAAACTAGATAATTAAAACAGGAGAGGGATCTAGAGTTACAGCTCAGTGATAGAGCACTTGTCTAGCATGTATGAAGCCCTGAGTTCTATCCCCAGCACCAGAAGAGACAGAGAGTAAGTGAAAGCACAAGTGTGATGGCTTTGTGAATAAGGCAGCTGATTAACCACAATATAAAGATGCCTCATCGGACAACCACAAGATTAGCCAGAAGCTTGAAGACTGTCAAAATGTACTTGCATACACTCATTCTCTGTTAACCGTTCACCATCTCAATAGCTATTGGAACTTGAGCAAAAAATACCTCTAACAGGTAAGTTACAAATATAGTTCAAGTTTAATTTCAAAAATTTGTTCACATACTTATTAGCAAAGTACTTATGCAATTATTTTTTTCTTCATATCACATTAGTTTTTTAATTTAATTTAATTTTTTTTTTTTTTTTTGGTACTGGGGATTGAACTCTGGTCCTTGCACTTGCAAGGCAGGCCATGGAACCACTGAGCTAAATCCCCGGCCTAATTTTAATTTTTATTAGTGTATGTTTTAGTACATAACGATTACATTCATTGTGGGGAGTTGGTACATGCCCATCACACATCTTACTTCTTTTTTTGTATTCAGTTTTATATTCTGCATGTAATTTTTCCCCAAAGAAATGCTTCAGCATTTCAGAGGGGACCTTCTCTATTAACAAAATACAATAACATATTACAATAATGATTGTATTGGCTTTATAAAAAGAGAAAAAAAGTAAAGATTATTAAAACTAACAAAATAAAAATGTGATCTATAATCATAGGTTATTTGTATAGTTTTAAAATATTTAGTATTTATATAATATTTGATGAAAAATGACTTAATCACTATGCATTTTTCCCATTATCAAAGAACAACAAAAGGGACTGCATAGGATCCACATTTGGAAATAAAGAAAAATTAATTTTTTCTTCTTTCTAGTCAAACAAACTAGAAAACTCCAGGCAAAAAAAATTTAAGTCTCAGTGGCCGGGGATTTAGCTCAGTGGTTCGGAGGCCTGCCTTGCAAGTGCACTAGTTCAATCCCCAGTACAAAAAAAAAAAAAAAGAGAGAGCGAATAAAAATTTAAGTCTCAGAGAACCAAGTCAAAGAAAGGATAATTATAAATTGTTTACCTCACTAGCAGACATATTCTTCACCTGTTCTGGTTTCAGCTCTGTAAAATATAAAAAAGTCATACTTAAAAAAAAACAAAAGACTATTAAGTTAAATTGCTTAAAGGGAAAATTCAAATACAACAACAGCTGTTAAATCATCAGGTTAAAGGAGAGACACATGAACATCAACAGCAAATACAATTTATAAATATTTACAACAGAATAGTATTCTTTCTTAGGAGTACACAGGACAAATTCAATTTCTTGCATAATGCTCAGAAACAATAGAATTTACAAGTTTGAAAGACAACTTAAAAGAATGCAACTTGTTCTTCACAAAAGACATCAGGTTGGTTTTTAACCCAAAGCCATTGTCTCTTCAGAATAATAAATGTTAAAATGTTCTAAAAAATTTGAAAAATACAAATGACTTATACATTAGCTACTGCTTCTGATCCACTGTCAAAGAAAGTGTTTACTCTGTAATCAAAGTTCTATTAATGTGGCCTCTTGTTCTCTGTCCAAGGTATATTATACTGTACTATATTTCAAACCACAGTTGATTGCTGCAAAATGAAACAAAAAAAGCAAACTCACAGATGAGCACTGTTATAAGGAAAATGTTTTTATTTCATATTTATTTATTTAGGTACCAGAAATCGAACTTGAGACCTTGCCCTTGTGAGGCAGGCGGCAGAACAACTGAGCTAAGTCTCCAGGGCCTGGAAAATGTTTTTGTATGATGTAGACTATGCTACTACTATTCTCTACTACTTTAGTGTGATATCACAGTGAATTAAATCTAATCTAACCTACAACTCAGTTGTGATATAGCAAAATCACCAGGTTATTCATTTGAATCAAAATATAGCAATGAGGGCCAGGGAATTAGCTCAATGGTTCTGTCACCTGCCTTGCAAGGATCCAAGTTTGATCCCCAGTACAAAAAAAAAAAAAAAAAAAAAAAAAAATAATAAAATAAAAACAATTCCTTGAAAGATGACATAAAGGAAGGGAATGCTTTTTTCTTTATATAAGTTACTTTAGACACACTAATTTCAAGTGAAAAGAGCCAGAAAACAGACAAGAACATTTTCCACATTATTTTTCCTTTTGCTTGCTGAAAACATTTTCTTGGGCTGAAGATACAGCATGGTGGTAGAGCACTTGCCTAGCATGCACAAAGCACTGGGTCTGATCCTCAGACTGCAAAATAAGTATGTAAGCTCTCCTTTCTTTTGAACTTATAGCTCATTACCTACTCTTGAGAAGTAAAACCGTCTAGAACAGGAGTCATGTTCCAGTGGCTCATACACTGTCTTCATATACAATGGTTTTACTTGTTTTTAGTTTTCCAAAAGAGAAAAGATGATTAAAAAGTTTGCTGATCACTAGTCTAGAAACTTTGTCCCATGTTTTCTACTGATACAGCTTTACTACTTTCATACTGATAATAAAAAGGATCTCAGTGGAGACTTTTCTAACTTCTAAAGGGGTGTGGACAGCAGTTCTATACATACCTCGGATAGGTCCCAATGCTGCATCTTTCGCCAAAGCTGTCAGATCACTTCCTGAGTATCCATCAGTCATTCTGGAAAGTGAAGGGAAGAAACAGCAAACTACTATTATTTTTGCAGATTAAAAAATCTCCACAAAATAAGAATACAGTAGACCCTTGACTTACGAACTCAGTTCATTTGTAAGGGCTGTTTGTAACTCAAGTTGGTCAACTGAAGGCTCAGGCTCCTCTCCACAGCCTTCAAAGTTTCTCTCCTGTACACAGGCAGATCTCAGTGTCCTTAGAGACAATGGCCCAGGGTTTCTCCATTAACCTCACACAGGAAACCGCTATAATGTTCCTTCCAGCACTCTAACGGTTAAATCCGTATCTGATCTGGAAGCACAAGTTGCCAGCATTTGGGTTGAAACTCAAGACTTTGTTCACTAAAATTCTGGTTGTAACCCAGTTGTTTGTATGTCCGGCCAGTCCTATCTCGAGGGTCCACTGTATAAACAATTTTGCCTTTGTCAACCAGTTATGTGGTTTGATTCTAAGGGCACAGGCCCATTTTTTAAAAGTGAAGCAGTATACTACTTGCTTCCTGTAATATCTTAAACTTTCAATATTTCAACAATTCTTTTAGGCACATTCTCTTGGAGGTCTCATTAAATTGTATTTGTTTGTTTTGTCTCATTAAATTATAAACATTTCTTCTGGAAAGGTAAAAATCTACAAACCACTGGTGATCAACTGGACACATAATTGCAATTACTTCACTGTAAATTAATTAGTTTTTTTACCTTGGCAGAAAAACTCTCTTGATGTTATCAAGGCCACTCAAGGCAGATTTCTTTAAATGTAGGACAGAAAGAAAGGAGAATACTGTGGTTTGTCTGTTTTTGTTTTTGTTTTGAGACCAGATCTCCTGTAGTTCAGGCTGGCTCTAAACTCACTACGTAGCCCAGGCTATCCTCAAAATCATGGTGATCCTCCTGCCCCTCCTCCTGAGTGCTGGGATTACAGCCATGTGCCACTGCACCACCATGCCCAGCCAGGAAGGGTAAAGGGTATTAGATACTGGACAAATCTTGGATTTAGCTCAGTGGTTCTGCTGCCTGCCTTGAAAGCAGAAGGACCCAAGTTTAATCCCCGGTACCAAAAAGAAAAAGGAAAAGGAAAACAAAAAGAAAGAGAAAAAGAAAAAGAAAAAAGATACTGGCCAAAAAACAAGCGGCACATTTGAATAGGATGCCACGGTAGAGAGCGCTGTGGCAGCCAAGAAACAACCAAACAAAACGAACAACTAGGGCAGAGAGGCAAAAGGTGAGGAGGAAAATAAAACAGGGAGGGGTGGGGATGTAGCTCATTGGCTCCACACCTGCCTGCCAAGTGCAAGATCCTGAGTTCAACCCCCAGTTTGTTTGTTTTTGAGACAGGGTTTTCCTATGTAGTCCAGGCTGGCCTGAACTCACAGTGATCCTCCTGCCCCAGTCTCCCGAGTGCTAGGATGTGTGCTACCACGTTCAGTTAAAATATTTTAAATTATTTTATGACATTTTCCAAAGACTAAATTCCTTAGGTGCATCCAGTTTCTATTTCACTATCATAAAGAAGTGTAAGATTTAAAAAAAAAAAAAAAAAGGAGTGTAAGATATAATCTAATAATTTTTTTTTTTTTTTTTGGGTTTTTTGGTTTTTTTGAGACAGGGTTTCACTATGTAGTTGAGAATGACCTGGAACTCAATATGCAGCCCAGGCTGGTCTTGAACTCACAGTGATCCTCCCGCCTCAGCCTCCCTGAGTGCTGGGGTTATAGGCGTGCGCCACCACACCTGGCATAATCTAATAATGTTAATCAGGTTCCTCTAAACCCTCTGCTCAATATGGGGCTCATTTTGGGCTTGTGGTAGAATGCATTGTGAGCAAGAATCCTGCTTAGTGAGCTTAGTAAAAATCTCTCCCCATAGTATCTAACCATCCCTGATATCCAGTCACCCTAGCCATCCTTCACCAAGAATTCTATCCAGTCTTGCAAAAACCTCTTTACCCTTGATGTTTCCTGTTACTATTTTCCATCTGCTGACCTCCATCCACCTTGCTACCTGACTATAGACTCCACTTGTCCTTGCTGGTGTCAAAGTTGAGCCCAATCTCTGTCCACCACTGTAAGATCCTGCTGCAGTGCCTCTTCCTTTTTACATGGCATTGGGAAATGACCCCAGGGCCTTTGCACTGAGCTATACCTCCATTCTTTTTTTTTTATTTTGAGGCAGGCTCTTGCTAAGTTGACAGGTTGGTGTCAAACTTGTGATCCTCCTGCCTCAGCCTCCTAGAGTGTTAGGATTACAGGTGAGGGATTACAGGTGAAGAAAGTCATCTTATTGCCTTAAAACTTTTTTAGGATGTAAAGGTCCAAACAAATTCTACCTAATGGAAAAGAAATTTACATGAAATATCTGTTTTTGTGTGGGCAAATATGAGATGCTTTACATTTTTTAATTACTTTAATACCATTTATAAAATTTATAGAAAGAATATATTACCATCGCTAGAAATTTAGGTCAAGTCTAGTAAAAGACAAAGAAATTGAAATTTAAATACCATATATAGGAAGAAGTAAGAAGGAAAAAGAGGTAGAGAATGAGACAAGTTTTCTGACAAATTACTATTTCATACTTTGAGGTTATTTCAAATAAATTTTTACACAAAGAATAAGTAAATCAAAGATAAAATCAAATCCAATTACTCACCTAGCAAGTTGTGCTAGTTCTTTTTGGGTCAGTGGACTTCCTTGTTTACATAACAGATTCTTAAGTAAAAGTAGTCTTGTCTGAAAAAGAATTAAAAAATTATTAGTGAATACAGTGCCTATTTGGTAGGCAGCAGAACCAATGAGCTAAATCCTAGCCCAATATAATGCCTGCTTGGCAAGCTCAAGACCCTGAGTTCAACTCCCAGTAACATAAAAAAAAAAATTATCAATGTAGTCTTATTTGATATCAGAATTATCAAAATTAATTTTTATTTTATTTGTGTTGTGAGCCAGGGCTCACTATGTACTTCAGGTTGGCCTTGAACTCACTTTGTAGCAGACAACAGCCTTCAACTCATAGTGGTCCTCCTGCCTCACTTTCCCTAGCACTGGGATTACACGTGTGTGCTATGCCTGATTCAAAATTAGTAATTCTTAACAAGCTAAGAATTGGCTTAATAAAAAAACAGTAATCTGGCTCAAATCATGTCACCTAAAAGCATCACTCTTACCTGCTGGAGTTGAAACTATGTTTTTTGAGAGAATTAAAGATAATACCAATAAAACCCTAAGGAAGTAGCAGTTGTCACTGTCAACACTGTTGCTGTGTGATGGCGCATGCTTATAGTCCCAGCACTCAGGAGCCCGAGGCAGGAGGACTGTCAACAGTTTTGAGACCAACCTGAACTACATAGCAAGACCCTCTCTCAAAACAAAGCATCTGTCTGAACTAGAGAACCATACTTTTTTTTAAAAGAGTTTTACAGGAGTATTAATTTATATACCATGAATTTTACCCACTTTTTTTTCTGATACTGTGGCTCAAACATGGGTCCTTGTGCTTGCGAGGCAGGTGGCAGAACCAGTGAGCTAAATCCCTGGCCCAATATCTCACTTTTTATAAATTTATAGACTTGTACACTATCACCATAATAGTTATAGAATATTTCTATTACCCTAAAAAATTCACTCATGCCAATTTATCACTAATCCCCACTCTTATACCTTGTCCTAGCAGACCACTGATTTGCTTTTGGTTTCTGAAAAATTTCCTTTTTTGAAATTTCATATAAATTGAATCATATAATAGTAATTGTTACCATGTGGCTTCTTTCACTTAGTATGTATTTTTTTGTTTATACTGTATGCAGGATTTTATTGAAAAATCCTATTCAGTAAATGGCTCAATCACATGTATTTATTCATCAACTGATGTATATTTTTCTTTGTAGTTTCTGGTATCAGTATGGCTGCTATAAAGATTCTTGTACACGTCTTGGTGTGGATATGTTTTCATTTCTCTAGAGTAAGTTCTTATAAGGTTTTATACTAAATTTATGTTTATCTTTTAAATGAAGTGATAAACTGTTCCAAGGTAGCGGTATCATGGATTGGAAGATGGACTTGTTTATATAACAAATATCCTTGTCAAGATGCTAGTTCTGTTTAAAAAAAAAAAAAATTAAAATAAATAAATACATACCTCCTCATTTGGTAAAGATACATATACCCGTTTGATGAACCGCCTAAAAAAATTAAACTTATTTTATAAATATAATCTTGAATTTAAAAGTAACTCAAGTAACAAATGATAGGAAAAGAGTTTTAAGTATAATATTCAAGGCAAGTGAATGCATCTTATAAGTTATCAAAAAAATCTTTAACGGAACAAATGGTTAGCTATTTATATATGTGTATATTTTAATAACAATAATACCTTAAAACAAAATATATAAGTAGAATAAAGACATATCTGTTGCCTTATCAAATCTGAAAACTACAAAAGCCAATGAAGATTACAGAAACAAATACCAACTTAAACAAACTAGGTAATGTTTATGAAACTAATATATATGAAGGGCTGCATATGGTGATGAAAATGACATAGGTGAAGGAACATACACACTGATCTACCACTGCAGATCATGGAAACGGCTGTCAGGAGAGTCTCCCAAGAAAGTGGAGACAGCACAGGTAATAAAACCACCTCTTCACATTTAAACAAGCATGTGAGGCCTGGCTTTGCAAACTATGAGAACCCTGACAGCTCAAGAATGGCAAGGAACGTAGGGCTATGCAAAGAAACTCAAAGACACAAGATCTTTGTAAGAAGCCTTTAACCAGTCTGGCTGGATAAGGAGGTGCTGTGCAGGAAGCAGTATCTCCGGCTAGAGCAGAAACCAACCCCATCTTTATTTACACACACAGACTTATTATCAGGTAGGGCTGCATACTGACTGCTGCTTAGTGCAAGGTATACATGGGACAACTCAAGATGCCTGTGTTGTGTCCAAGTCATGAAATCTCCAAGAAGACCACCAGGAAACTCTTCTGATGTAAATATATGAGGAGTTTATTGTAAGCTCGAGCCTGGACTCCCAGTGTCATTGACACAGCGGCTTTAAACTGGAAGTCCTGACCCACTAAATTAGCCTATTTTTATAGGGTTTGGGTGGCTTGAAATTCTCTTTATTTTATTGGCTTTTTAAATAATTTTTGTTGATTCTATTGGCCTATAATTTTAATTTATTATTGGATATTATAAGATGTAATATTTTAAATTTATTGGCTATTATTTGGGTGCGGGCAGGGGTTTGTGTGGGAGATTTATCTTAGTCATCTAACTGTCACAGTCGGTTTCGCCATACTTTGACCTGGCTGTAGTTTCTGGAATAAACCGCCCAGTTGTGCTTCTTGGAAATTGTTCAGTTATAATTCCTGAAAAACCTGGTTTTTGGTTAATTTATTTTTTGGCAATGGAAGGCTATGTGTAGAGTTTAAAGGTCAGCCCGAATAATGGAGCATCTAATCTGGTTTAGCTAAAACGGAGGGACTTTGGCCTCTTTTGGTTCCTCAGCCTGCACAGTATATCTCTTAAGTTTTCTGACCTCACCAACAAAGTCTTTCCAGAACTAAGTTTTCTAAGAAAAATAAAATATTTAAAGAAAATAAAAAATAGAAAAAAATTCCAGGGTTCATTAAAAGAAAGAAAAACCACAGTGAAGTAGATAAAATGAACGCCATGCACAAGAACAGTGTACCATAAGGGCAAATTATGACCAAATATTTCCCTACAGAATGAAACAGTTTAATGTAGAAAAAATGGCTTTTTATGAAATAAGAACTCAAATGAGGTACAAGAGCTTAAAGAAATGACATACAAAGTCTTAGAAGATGATGGAAAATAGGAAATGTCTGGAAAAGCAAGGAAAAAAATTATAGAAACAAAGCTTAAAAAGGAACTAGCAGAAAGGAGATTAAATACTAACTCATTAAGAAATAAAAACAACAAAACAACAAAGTTGATAAACAGAAGAAAATAAAACAAAAAGACCTAAGAGTTTAAAAGGATTATAAAGAAAATTACCAATACAGAGACAAGATGCAACACAATATGTATATAATTTATGTGCAAAAGAAAAAAAAGAAACAGAAAAAATGAATTAGGAAAGAAAGTTAAAGATAGAATTCAAAGTGAATTTCCAAACTATAAATATAAAGAAACATCAAATCCTAGGAAGAATTAAATAAGCGTATTTTTATAGGTGCATATTCCCTATGATGAGTTATCATTATGTTTGCCCAAATGTACCAATAAATGTTTGGCTATTAAAAAAAAAAAAAAAAAAAAGAGCCAGGCGTGGTGGTGCATCCCTGTAATCCCAGCACTGAGGAGGCTGAGGCAGGAGGATTGAGTTGGAGACCAACCTGGGCTACATACTGAGTTCCAGGTCAGTCTCAACTACATAGTGAGACCCTGTCTCAAAAAACAAACAAACAAAGAAGACTATTCTATCCAGTGCCAGGTGTGGTGGCACACACCTCTAATCCCAGCACTGGGGAATTTAGGAGTTTAGGGCGGCTGAGATTGGAGGATTACCACTAGTTTAGGCCGGCCTGGGATACATAGTGAGTTCAAGGCAAGCCTGCTACAGAGCATGTTCCTGTCTCAAAAAACAAACAAACAAACAAAAAAATTGTTTTGTATTCAGCAAAAACAAAAAAATGAAGTTATTTACAGTTGTGCAAACACTGTAACTCAGAAATAATGGAGCAGTATTATAAATTTTGTGGAAAAAATAGGGGAGCTTCAAGAATTTTCTGCTGAATCAAAATCAAACTATCTTTACCGTGAGATGGGAATAAATTTGCTGAAACACATAAAAACAGAAAAGATAGTTCTCACGAGTCCTACTTTGATCAGCTTCTCATGAAACACAGCAGAAGAGGCCAGTTTTGGAGTTTAAAAGATAATTTAGTACAACCCAAGAAAACTAAACAATTTGCCTAAAATCACAAAGTACAGACTAGTCCTCCTGATATTGTCCTGGACTTGACCTTAAAATCTTTATTTAGATGGCAATTAGAGGCCAAAGGATAGTACAGGGAGGAAAATAATTTAATTTTGAAACTGAGAGTATGTGTGAGATGAACACAGAACACATACATCTGTCGTAAGTGCACGTTTCCAGACAGCTGCCTACCTGAGAACAGCCTCATCAAGCTCTTGTGGTCTGTTAGTTGCACCCATTACAAGTACTCTGTCATCTCCAGCAGACTGTACCTACAAGCCAGAGACAGTTTTTTTTGGGTATTTTTAGATAAAGAAACTTTTAAAAAGATAGATGTACTTCTAATTTGGATCATCTCACAGGAAAAAAAAATGCTGTCACATTAAAATACTGTAATACTTACACCATCAAATTCTATTAGAAATTCAGTTTTTAGACGTCTACTAGCATCATGTTCCCCTTCTCTTCTTTCACACAAAAGGCTATCAACTTCATCTAGAGGAAATACAAGGTAAGACTTTAATTAAAGACCAATCTATGTGAATCATTTAAGAGTAATCTAGTGTACTATGTAAGTTATGAATATAGTGGGTGCTACTGAATTCATTAGTCTTTAACCTAAACTTTTTCCTTCTGAATAATCTGTTCTATTTACCTCTTACATTTGTAAAGGGAACTTTCACAAGTACTGTATTCAACTAATTTAGTTAGAAAACATGTTCTTACCTATAAAAATTATAGAAGGCTGAAGTTCTCGAGCCACAGCAAAAAGAGCTCTCACCAATTTCTCGCCTTCTCCCACCTAAAACAAAGCATTGGGTCCTGTTTTACACATTAAGCACATTATTATTTCAGTCTTTTAAATTTCATAATTTCTAGTCTAGAATATAGGAATTTAAATTCTCTTCCCTGCAATTCCCAAAGTCTTGGTGTGAGGAACTAGGGGTAGTGATGTGTTACTAAAATATTCCTTATAATTTTAGAAGATAGACTATTTACTTATGATTTGATGTGGCCTGGTAAGTACTTTTAAAAATGAAACACTGTGCTTTGTTTTACACTTGAGACTGAAGAGCTACTACCTGAGGTATCACTTGTGAAAAGAAGGAATACTAAGGTAGAGAGATACTGCACATACTCCTTACGCCCTAAACCACAGGTCACCTTTACAGAAGTGAGTGAGTGGGAAAGTGTTCTTGCAAACAAAACTTGTCCTATTAGGACATGTTGGAAACTCATTCTCACAATACCACTGTCAATAAAAAACAAAATATGTCTACATAGTACAGGAGGGCAGCAAATACCCCTAGAAACACTACCAAATACTCAATTCACCATGACTCAGGCCATTCTATGCATCGAAGTATCAAATAAAGGGGCCATGAAGTCTATTACTCTAACTAAAAGGTCATGAATATGCTGTAAAAACTCTTCTGTCCTCTGGGTGGCATTTATCCTTCTATTGAAATTATCCCTTAAAAACAAACAAGATGGCCATTTTGGTACATGCCTAAAATCCTAGCTACTCAGGAGGCTGAGACAGGAGGATGCTAAATTCAAGGCCAACGTGGGCAATTTAGTGAGATCTTGGTTCAAAGTGAAAAGTAACCCAATGATGAATGTAACTGTACTGTATACCTAAAATGTGCCAGTAAACTCAATGAGGAAAAAAAATTTTTTAAAAAAAAGTGAAAAGTAAAACTAATAAAAAGCTCAGTATGCAATTCAGTAGTAAGGTGCTTATGCCTGCCTAGCATGCACAAGGCTCTGAGCTCAAACATGCAATCCTCCTGTCTTAGTCTCCCAAGGTGCTGAGAGTACACATGTGCACTACCACACCCAGTTGTTTATGCTTGTAATCCTGGCTTCTTGGGATTCTGAAGCAGGATTGCAAATTTGAAGCTAGCTTGAGCAACTTAGCAACACTCTACTATAAAAGGGACTGGTGATATATAGTTCAGTTTTTTACACACGCACTCGTGCACACAAACGGTCCCATCCAGATTTGTAATCACCAAAACAAGTATTTTCAGAGTTGGAAGGAACCTTATTTCTTATGACATTAACATCTTATCGATGAAGCAGATAGTATTTTCTTAAGGCCATCTCAGGATGTTAAAAGGTAGGTTGGACTCTCTCCTCTCCTAAGTTCCAAGACAGTGTTGTCCATTATATTATGTTTGAAATGTGGCATAACCTGTTATATCAGCTGGTGAACTTTCACACAGAAAGCAAAATGTGATCAGGAAAAGAGGCACCATTTTAATTGCTTTACAAATTGAGAACATTTTAAATACTAAAGCCTGTAATCTCAGCATATAGGAGGCTGAGGCAGGAGGATCACCTCAAGTTCAAGCCTGAACTACACAGCAAGACCCCATCTCAAAAAAAAAAAAACTTACATCACATTTTAGTTCAGTACAAGAAAGCCAAAAACAATCAGTTTAGACCATCAATTCTTCTCTCAGATGGTATGCGTCCTTAAGAGTAAAGCCACTTTACTTGAAGCTTACGTGGAAAAAGATGGTATTTGTCAGGGGTTAAACTGTGTTTCTTCAAAACATGTTGAACTCCTATCCCTGATACCTCTGAACATGACATTATTTGGAAAGAGTTGCAGATAATTTGAGACCTCTTATCCAGTGTGACTGTGTCATCATAAAAAGCAGAAATTTGAAAACACACACTGAGGGAGAACACCATGAGAAAGGAAGAAACTGAAGTGAGGCATCTACAATCCACAAAATGCCAAAGCTTGCTGCCACCCAGCAGAAGCGGAGGCATGTGACACATCCTCTGTACAGCCTCGAAAGGAACTAGCTTAGCTCCGCTGACACTTGAACTTGGACTTTCAGGATTCTAAATTACAAGACAATAAATTTCTGATGTTTAAGACAGCAGTTTATAGTACTTTGTTATGCAGCCCTACCAAACTAATATGTATTTCACAATACAATACTAATTTTTAAAAAGCCTAACAAATGTACTTAATTTTTTACACTGAAGGCCAATACTCAGCATGTGTAAATAATAGATATAAAACTCACAGAAAATTATTTTGGGGAAATATCATTTATATTTAACATAGTAACATTTTTAATTTTTTTTTTTTAACCTGTTAACTTTGTCAGGTTTTAGTAGAACAAGGGATTCTGCATCCATTTGCTCAGTCTTTTAGGTTTGTGTTACAGCCAACCATTAAGTTGGCTGTGATCTATACTCACAACTTTAAGATGAGAACAAAACACAGTAACATTTAAACAGCAACTTAAAACACGACAATACTGGAAAAAACTCACATATTTTGAAGTTAAACTTGCAGCACTGATATTAAAAAATGTTGCGTTCGATTCTGCAGCTACTGCTTTAGCCTTTAAAATCAGAAGGACAGACATATTAGTTCAGTATTTTGCTTTAAAAAGATGGTGACATTTAATCAACTTAAAGTGTTAGAACAGACTTTCTAAAAATGTACAACTCAATTCCCACATATGGCAATGAATATGCTTCTTTTTGGTAGGAGAAAAAGTTCTGGAAAACACTGCGCTTCTTTTTATTTTGTTCTAAGAAAGCATGGGTGAGTGGGGTGCTAATCTCTCAAAAATGGAAAAATAACTCGTTAGAGAAATATAAACAGTGGGACAGACAAGAGCAAAGTTCTGAGTTCCAGCTCCAGTACCACCAATAAATAAATAAATAAAAAGCTAATAAAAAAGTTACTTTTCCTATTTGTTTTTTCTATCTAGAAGAGCAATGCAGAGAATAGAGGTATCTCAATATCGCTACTAATTTCTGGTGAAAGAATACTGAAAAAGAGCTACATGTACTTATTATTTAATAAAACTATTAAGATAGCAAAATATTAAGAGTTAGAAAGATATTCAATACAGTAGGGGTAAGCTTCTCTTAAAAAACAAAACCATACTACTGAGGATAATACAGTTTTCCATTTATTTCCGCAATGAAAACTAGTTTAGTAACAAGAATATGAAAAATGATAAAAGTATAGATGATAAAAGCAAATGATAAAAGTATAGACTCAGGGAGAATGTGAAGTTTCTTTTTCCCATATTTTTTCCAGTATCTCAACAGAAAACTTAACTTTGAAAATAATTCTTACCAGCATTGTCTTGCCATTTCCAGGTGGACCAAAGAGTAATAATCCTCTGGCAGGTGCTCTAAGCCCTGTAAACAACTTTTGAAAATAGGTATTAGTTCACAACTATGACTCTGAATACCATTTTTCCAAATATTTTATGTGTTAATTGTCTTCCAATAAAATATTATTTTCAGTAGCATCCTCCCAAATAGAAGTGACCAGAGCTTTATAGGTAACACACTTCAATAAGTTAGTATGATTAAAAACAAGAAAAAAAAAGATGAAAAAACTCATACCCTCAGGGATCAAAATAAAAGGCTAATTAAACAAGAGATTGAATATAGGCTTGTATATATACTTAGAAATCCCGCCAAATTGTGCTACATGAATAAAGTAGACATTAAGTCTTCCAAGCAAAAATCAGAAAGGGGCGGGGGATTTGGCTCAGTGGTTCCACTGCCTGCCTCGCAAGCACAAGGACCTGAGTTTGATTCCTGGTCACACACACACACACACAAAATCAGAAAGAGGGTTGGGGGGTGTGGTTCAGTGGTACTGCACTTCCCTAGCTTGTCTGAGAGGTTCTATCCCCAGCACAAAACAACCAACCAACCAAAGGGAAAGGAGATAACAGAGGAAGCAATAAATTCTTCTAAGATGGAGATTAGAGGTGGCATGAGGCCAGGCATTTAGCTCAGTAGTTTTGCCCCCTGCCTCCCAAGCATAAGGTCTTGAGTTCCATCCCCTGTACTGAGAAAAAAAAAAAATCTCCTGCACAGCTAGAGGTGGCCAATGTGCTCTGGGAGGTTGAGGCAGGGGGATCACAAATTCAGGTGCCCAGCTTGGGCAACTTAATGACTTAGTGAAACTCCATCACAAAATAAAAACAAAACGGACTGTTTTCTTGTTATGGTTTAGTTTTTTTGGTACCAGGAATCAAACTTGGGTCTTTGTGCTTGCAAGGCAGGTGGCAGCACCACTGAGCTAAGTCGCTGGCCCAGGACTGTGGATGTTGCTCAGAACAAAGGCCCTAGGTTCTATTGGGATGGGCAGGGGGGCCCGACATAAATGCTTTCTATTTTAATAATTTTCTAATTATATTAATGATTTAACAGCAAAAATTTAAATAGCATATCAAGTCATGTACTCATTGTGTAATAAGTACAATAAAAAGTAAATACTTAGTACCTTCTAGTATAAGTGCTCCAAAGTAATAAACACCATGAAAGTAGTACATAAAAAATTAGACTATGAAAAAGTAGAGCCCTACAAACTTTGTACATTCATTTAAAAGGGCATCCATCATCACAAGGTGCCATACAACTGTATATCCACTAGACGCTGATTTGATTCCCTGAGATATAAATATTCAAGGAGAAAGAACTGACTCAAAAGTGGGGTCTAAGATTTGCTTTTTTCAATAGAAATGAAGCAGCATTAAATATACAGTCTAAACTAGGCATGGTGATGCACACCTATAGTCCCAGTACTTGTGAGGCTGAGGCAGGAGGATTGCCACAAGTCTGAGGCTGCCTAGGATACATAGTGAATTCAAGACCATCTGGAACTACAGTGAGACACCATCTCACAAAACCCAAAATAAATAAGTAAGTAAGCAATCTACAAATTGCAAAAATCCAATCAGTGCAAAGTATAGAAAATAGATTATCAAATGTCATCATCCTTTTATGAGTCTAAAATATGAGATGGAGTTAGATCCCTAAATATCATTCACTGTGTACTTTGGTAACTTAATACCTTTGAAAATAATTATTTGAAAGGTTATTCTTTAAACAATTATTTTTTCTAATTTCTCTTCTCTCCAGTATGATTTTTGTATCTAATTTTGGGGGTGGGGTTGAGACAAGGTCTTGCTAGGTAGTTCAGGTTAGCAAAAAAAAAAAAAAAAAAAAGGAAAAAAAAAGACAAACTTGATGGTGGCGGCCTT
>NW_022900914.1:12644868-12659775 GCF_012274545.1 Fukomys damarensis | reverse complement strand
GTGGAGACAATCTTGCTAGGTATTTAAGGTAAGAAAAAAAAAAAAAAAAAAAAGGATAAAAGAAGCCAGACTTGATGGTGCATGCCTATAATCCCAGCATTCAGGAGGCCAAGGAAGGATCTTAATTTTAAATCTGTATCTCACCTTGACATAAAATTATAACATTCACTTTTCTAATAAAAATTAGAAATAAAATGGGAATTAGGAACTTATATTCATTCTCCTCTTCTATAATAACCTATAAACATGAATTACTAATGTTCATCTTCTAAAAACACTAAGTCTACTATTGCCTTATGTGAATTAATTATCCCAGCACAAGATATTTATTACTACAATCAATGAAGAATGGACAATTTTATAATTTTTTATTTTTGTTTTTTGAGACAAGATCTTGTATGTAGTTCAAACTGGCCTTGAATTCCCTATGTAGCCCTGGCTGGCCTCAAACTCACAATGGTCCCGCCTCAGTCTCCAGAGTGCTAGAATTATAGGAATGTATCACACCAGGCTGGACAATGTTATAGAAAAATGGTAACACAATGTCCTTACCTCAGGCCTCAGAGAAGGAAGAATAACAATTTCTTGCAATGCTTGTTTTGCCAACTCTTGACCAGCTATATCATCAAATTTAACAGCTGTCCCACTAAGAAAAAGAATTTCAGTTAATCCCAATATAAAAATATGGTTCGGTTATTACAACACATAGGAACTGTATGTTTTATGAAGTGTAATCACTTTTATTTTAACTATGTAACTATAATTTAGTAAAAGTGAATTTCTATATTTATAGCAAAAAAACTCTTCTGAAATAAGGAGGGGAAGGGTCGAGGATTTAGCTCAGCAGTTCCGCTGCCTGCCTTGTAAGCGCAAGGACACAAGATCGATCCTTGGTACCAAAAAAAAAAAAGGGAGGGGAAGAGAGTTTGGAGGGGAGGGGAATGTGAAAAATGAAGAAGCAGGATATATCATGTACAGGTTAACATTATCATTATATAGCTCCAAAATGTACCAACAAAAATAAAGTGCCCTAAAAAGTAAAAAAATCTACCATAAAAACTAAGTATGTAAATCACAAAAGTTTTCCCCTTGTATTTTTTCAGAATGAAAACAGTTTTATTATGAATCTGATCCTGCCTACTTAAATTCTTCAACTTGGGCTGGGGATTTAGCCCAGTGGTTCTACCGCCTGCCTTGCAAGTTCAAGGACCAGAGTTTGATCCCTGGCATCAAAAAGATAAATTCTTCAACTTGATTACCAAGTTGAATTTTCTATTTTACTTGTAATACATTTTATAAATATAATTCAAACACAGAAACTATACAGTCTTTAGATGGCAAAACTTACTTGTCCACAATTTCATTCATTATAAGGTTAGCAAGGTTGCTGTCCACATTCCTAAAATTCTTCAAGTCTTTCTTTTTACGAGCAGCAGTTGTAGGGGTTGAAGGCTTATTTGTTCTGTTTATTTTTGGAGTGCCCTAAAAGGATACAGAATTTTAATGTGTAAATATAACCTATCATTTATGCTTTTGGGGGTGGGTACCGGGGATCAAACTCAGGTCCTTATGCTTGTGAGGCAGGCAGCAGAACCACTGAGCTAAATTCCCAGCCCTCACAGAATCCAGTTTTAACAAACAGGAAAAAGAATATAAAATTCCCCAAACTGTGTATTGATTCCAGGGCAAAACTACACTACATTTAGCATGAAGTTGGTTTACAGAGATTTTATTCAGAGATTTAGTTAATGTAAAAGAAATAGGCTGTATGGCAACAGTCATATAATTTTGACCCTTGTTAGAACTGTGAGAAAATTCTACGAATATTTAATATTAAATTTACATAAACTGAAATTAATACATTTAAAATGACAGATACACATACGTAACACTATATTAAAGAGACTGAGTAACTCAATATAAAATGCCTAATTAGGTCCAAAAGGATTAAATAAAGTTTGCTTTTTTTTAATTGTTTTTATTTTTATTTTCTGGTACCAGGGATTGAACTCAGGTTCTTGCGCTTATAAGGCAGGCAGGAGAACCACTGAGCTAAATTCCCGGCTAGGTTTGCTTTTTACTAGCAAGTTCGCCCTTCTAAATTAAAAGAAATTGTATTTAACTTTCTGGAATCTTATAAGTTCTCTAAGTATTATCATAAAGTTCCTATAATAAACTAAGCAAATACAGCATTTTTATTTGCAAAAGCACAGCTATTAAAGTCAGTGTCCTATAATACCTTATGAGTGGCCATTGTAGGACCAGGCCCCTGTCTTGTTCCAGAAACCATGGATAAACCACTGCAACTAGGTGCTCTGTGGTGACCTGAAAGACCCGTGGATCCAGTTTTCATAACTGTTTTTGAGCGAGGCAGTGAATTACTAGCATGTGTTAAGGGATCTTTTCTTTTTGGAACAGCTCCACTTTCTATCAAAGAAAAAATAAAAACATATGATTAGAAAATTGTGGCCAAAAATTATAAAAAGTATTAACAAAGACAGGCACAAATGTATAAAACTAAGCTAACAATATTTTTTAAAATTCAGAAATATTTCAAAGATTTCAATCAGAACAAATGCCAGACTGTTTACAGGGGTTGTCAGTAGTTGAAAAGGACTATGCCAATTAAGTTATTTCCTTTTCCTGACAGTCACATTTTCTTAGGAAGAAATGTATCTGTAAGAAAAAGAACCAACTTCATTTGAGGGGAAATAAAGATGATATAAGAAAGGTACCAAATAGCCGAGCATGGTGGTGCACACCTGTAATCCCAGCATTCGGGAGGCTGAGGCAGGAGGATCGCTGTGAGTTTGAGACCAGCCTGGGCTACAAAATGAGTTCCAGGGCAGTCTCAACTACACAGTGAGACCCTGTCTCAAGAAACCAAAATAAAAGAGAAAGGTACCAAGCACATAAAGTTCTCATACACTTAAGAAACCAAATGCAGTAAAGGTCAGAAGGATATGCTGCACACTGAAAAAAAAAGCAGCATCCACTATTTTGGTTGCAAACTTGCATGACTATAAAATACAGATAGAAGGTACAGCCTATGCTCACCAAAAGTTTTTGTTTGTTTGTTTTGGGTTTTGTTTTGTTTTGTTTTTTATATCAGGGATAGAACTCAGGTCCTTGTGCTTGTGAGGCAGGTGGCAGTATCACTGAGCTAAATCCCTGGCCCAAAAAGTTTTTCAATTAATCAATTTTAGTTCAAAAAGCATAAAGTTGAGGATTTCAATATGCCAAGTATGTGATGCGTAAAATTTATAGAACACTTCTGATTAATTCAAAAGGTTATCAGTTCTGTGATTTTCTTCACATAAAGTCTTTACGCTAATAGCTCATGAGACACTTTTTGTGCAAAATAATAAGCTAAGAAAAGTCTTACTTTGGTGGTGGGGGTCTCACCATGTAATCCAGGCTGGCCTCAAACTTGTGGCAAACCTCTTTGCCTCAGTCTCCTGAGTGCTGGGATCACAGGCTTGTGCTACCACATTCAGCTCTCAAAGGCTTTTTTTTTTTTGGTTTTTCGAGACAGGGTCTCACTATGTAGTTGAGACCGACCTGGAACTCACTATGTAGCCCAGGGTGGTCTCAAACTCACAGTGATGCTCCTGCCTCAGCCTCCCAATTGATGGGAACTCAAAGGCTTTTAAATGTTCAACTCTTACCACTTCTAAGTAATATATTTCATATATTTACATAAAAAACAGTGCTTATTAACAATGTTCACTGTAAAGACAAATGTTACACCAATGAGCAAATTAGGCTGAGAAAAGACAAAAGCCTCAATTTTGCTTTTGTTATCAAATCCCTTAATATGGTTTAAAGAACTAAGGACTCTAGGGAATCAGATTACTCATAATCAGAAAGAATAAATAAAATTCAAGATTTAAAAGAATCACACATTCATGATACCTTAAAATGTCCTCCAAATATTAGCCTCATATTTAGCCACTGTGGGACTAAAATCAGGACCTCTATGACAAGTGGTAGAATATACATAGCACTGAGAAAGAGACAGTTTTAACCATCTATCCAAATATTCAAACATTACACCAACTATGAGCCATCATTTACATTATAATCAAATTTATGACAGTCATGAAGATTATTATAGACCTACTCAAGGTTAACTTAATTGTTCTAGGACATAAATGACTATGACTTATAGAATTATATTTTTCACAGTAAGAGCTGGAAGTACGCCTATCTAATAAATTTAAACATTAATAATTCACTTCATTAACAATGTATCAAATGGCTAATACACACAGTGTACCAAGAAAAAATAAAAAATGGAAATAGGGTTTTTAGTTACAAAATCAGATTCAATTTACAAAAGACAAAGAACAAATAATAATATTAGGAATAATTATTATAACAAATTATAGTAATTAGGAATAACTAGGAAATGTAACAAAATGATTAAGACATGTCCAAATAAGGGAATAGAGTAAGCTTGATCAAGAGGTTTTTCCAGTACATAAATATAAAGTTCTGAACCCTATGCTCAAGGAACTAATGGATGCTGTCAGGAAGAAGTAGGAAAGTATTCTGGAAAAGGGAACAAGTTAAGCAAATGCAAAGATGTGAGATAAAACCAAGATCAGGCAACCCTACTTTACAGGCAAGCCTCCTTATATTATGTTAGTTAACCTAAAACCCACCTGACTGCAGATGTCCATTTCGGCATGTCAAGTTAGTACTGTCATTATAGACGTCCGTTTGTGACTTGGAAAATTGCAAAACTGGTTGCAGCTTCTCTATGCAACAGAGCAAGTTAAAAGAAAAAATATAATGAACAAATAAAATGTGTATGTGAAAAGGAAAGATTTAAGGTGTTATAAGGTTATATAATGAAGTTTTTGCATTTATATACATACTGTTTAAAAATACAATTAGTAAAAGCTGAGATACGAAATAACAACAGAAATTAGCAAGTGAAAGGCTAAATTGAAAATATTCAGGCTTGGTAACTTGAGACAGTTATCTACCACTATTATTATCAGCAAATGGTTAGTGAATACCTAACATATCCAAATCACTGTTGGGAGAGTACCATGGAGATTTAAAAAAATGAATATGAGCTCTACCATTCATAAATTTGTTGAACTGGTTAACTTACAACACAACTGTTATTTTTATTTTTCTTAATTTTTTATTTTTATTTTTTTTGTTTTTTTGAGACAGGGTCTCACTATGTAGTTGAGACTGACCAGGAACTCACTAAGTAGCCCAGGCTGGTCTCCAACTCACAGAGATCCTCCTGCTTCGGCCTCCCGAGTGCTGGGATTACAGGTGTGTGCCACCACGCCCGGCCTGTTATTATTTTTTAAAAGATTGCATAGTACAAAATAGACCACTCAAAATACAGGAAGTGAGTTGCAAAGATTAAAAGAAGGGGCATTTCAGGAGAGAACAGCACTTAAGACTGCACAGAAGGAAGTTTTAAGGATTTTCTGGGAAATGCTGCATTTGGTTATATTAATTCAGGCAAAAATAAAGGTAATAAAGCAGTGAGATAAGCATGCAGCAGAACTGTGCATATGGTACCTACAATTTGTTTAAACACAAATATGAACAGCTCCAAGCTTAAACTTTCCACTACTGGAATAGCAAAATTTGAAAAAGATCTGTTTGGTGTTCATAAATCTGCTTAACTGTCAAACTGATAATCTGACTTGAAAAAAACCTGTGCAGGCCAAGAATGAGTCATGCACTGTGTCCCACATGGACACTTCAGTCTAAGGGCTGCACTCGCCCAGACAACACACAGTGCCTGTGTCAGTGAGCTGCCACATTCAGTGCTCTCTAATGTGCGCTTTACTTATGTAAACTATCATAACTGTGGCTCCAAAGAAAGTGACACCAGCAATAAAGCTAAGAGGAAAACTGTGAGAATCATTATAAAGTTAAAGAAAGAAATCTTTGCAAAATGTGTTAAAGTCCTGGAAAAATGAATTTGTAAGTGTAATTTTTGGGCCTAGAAACTATTTTGTTTTCATTATTTCCTATAGGAAAAACATTTTCAGTTCTTTAACTTTTCGATGTTTGAACAAATCTGGAATGAATGGAGTTTGATAACTGAGGTATCACTGTAGTTTTATGTTTGCTTGTTTGTTTATTTATTTATTGGTTTTTTTTGAGACAGGGTCTCGAACTCCCAGCGATCCTCCTGCCTCAGCCTCCTGAGTGTTGGGTTTACAGGCGTGAGTCATTATGCCGGGCTGTAATTGTATATATGAAGATTACCTCTAAAAAGAACCCAGAGAAACTGGTAATACAGTTGCATCTTGAGAGGGGAAATGATCCCTGGGGCTCAGTGTGAGATGAATGCTATTCATACTTGAACAATGAACATTCTGTGGCATGTATATGTATTACATATGTTTTCAAAGTTTGATTTTATTATTATTATTTTGGGGTTTTGGTACCAGGGATTGAACTCGGACCTTGTGCTTTGCCAGGAGGCACAGTGCCACGGAACTACATCTCTGACCCCATTTTATTTTTCTTTAAGTTTTTCTTTGTTTTGGTATCAGGGACTAAAATCAAGACCTTGTGCTTTGTGAGGCAGGTACAGCACCACTGAGTGCTAAATCCCTGGCCCTTTTATTTTCCTCTGAGACAGGGTCTTGCTATATAGTTCAGGCTGGCCTGGAACTTACAAGTCCTACTGTCTCAGCCACCCAAGTGCTGGGATTACAGGTGTGGGCCACAATGTCCAACTATGTATAAATATATATATGTATATGTATTCTTTTTTTTTTTTTTTTTTTTTTTGAGACAGGGGTCTTGCTATGTGGTTCAGGCTGGCCTTGAACTCGCTATGGAGTCCACACTGGCCTGGAACTCACAGCACTCAACACAATACTCCTGCCTCAACTTCCTAAGTGTTGGGATTACAGGCATGAGCCATCATGCCCAGCAGATTATATGCTTTTTTATTTTTGGTACCAGGGATCGAACTCTGGTCCTTGCACTTGCAAGGCAGGTGGCAAAACCAAAGAGCTAAATCCCCGGCCTATATGCTTTTTAAATTGATAATTTGAAAGTGATTATTTCAACCCCACCTCTACTTCAAATAATAAATATTCTCTACCTAGATCTCTAAATCCAGCAAGCAAAGTCCAAAAGAGTAGAAGTTTAATCTTCTTTGCCATTCTAAACCACTCCTGTATTCTTCTCCTATCTAGTTGATCTGAAAGCTAGTTGACATGCTTTGCTCCACTACTTAACTAGGGTCATGACCTTGCTTTAACATCAGTTTTCCAAAGATCTCAAGGATTAAGTGAAATAATGTACATAGAGTATAGTATACTTTCTGTTCCTAACCCATAATACAGGCTGTTTTACTGTGCTTATTTTCCTGAAATATCCCAAATGATCGTAACAGCTTCTCTTTTTCTGTATCAGCATGTCAATTAATACATATAAAAACACAATGCAAGGGCTGGGGATTTAGCTCAGTGGCACTGCACCTGCCTACAAGCACAGGGTCCTGAGTTTGAGCCCCGGCACTGTGGGGGGGAGTAGGTTGGGCAAATAAATATATTTTAAAAGGTGTTCAATGTCATTGGTCACTCGAGAGATGCAAATTAAAGCAACACTGAGTCCATCTCACTCCAGAAAGAATAGCTGTTATCAAGAAATCAACCAAAACAAATGTTGGAGGGGTTGTAGAGAAAAGTAACTCTTCTTCACTGATGGTGGGAGTATATACTGGTGAAACCAGTGTGGAAATCAGTATGGAGAGTCCTCAAAAAGCTAGGACTAAAGGTTCCATTTGACTCAACTATTCCCCTTCTTGGTATCTTCCCAAAAGAAAAACGTCATACCAAAGAGATATATGCGTACCCACGTTTATAGCAGCGCAGTTTGTAACAGCTATATCTTGGAAACAGCCCAAATACTCATCAACTGAAGAATGGATAAAGATGTGGTATTTTAATACAATGAATACTACTCATCCACCTTAAAGAAGGATAAACTTGACACATTTCTAGACAAACGGGTACAACTTGAGATCATACTTTTTGTGTGTGTGTGAGATCATGCTCTTAAGTGAAATAAATCAGACCCATGTGTATAAATACTGCATTGTTTTTCTGGTGTGAGAAACTGAAAGTATAAATAAGGACTAAAACGTATACTAGAAATTGTGAATAGAAAATGTTCAAATGGGAAGGGGCACTAGGGAGGGGAAGGGGGAAAGGAAGGAAGGAAGGAAAAAGAAAAAAATGAAAAAAAGCACAAAATGGAAACAAAACTTTTGTAAATAAGTTACAGAAGAGTGGTTGAAGGAAGAGGAGGGGAATGGGAAAAAAAGGTCATGATATATCACATACTGGTACACATTCCCTATAATGAATGTGATTGTATCTAAATTTTACCAATAGTAGGGGAAGAGTAAAAAAGGGAAAAGAAAAAAATGTGAGAGAATGAAAAGATGAAAATAAAGAAACAAAACTTTTGTAAATAAGTTACAGAAGAGTGGTTGAAGGAAGAGGAGGGGAATGGGAAAAAAAGGTCATGATATATCACATACTGGTACACATTCCCTATAATGAATGTGATTGTATCTAAATTTTACCAATAGTAGGGGAAGAGTAAAAAAGGGAAAAGAAAAAAATGTGAGAGAATGAAAAGATGAAAATAAAGTGTTTGTAGATGGGGGGAGGAGGAGGGGGTGAAGGGAGGGCAGAGGTAAGGGGAAAAAATGAAACCACTGAGATAAATCCCTGGCCAGATTTGTTTTTATGTACAATAAAGCTTAGATTCATATGTGTGGGACCACACATAAATGCACTATAGTAGTATACTGCTGTTGTGACCGTTTTCTTTCTATTTTTTTAAAAAAGTGAACAGCTGGGGATGTAGCTCAGTGACAGGGTACCTGCTTAGCATGGATGTGAGACCTTGCATTCAATCCCCAGTATTGCCACAACAAACAAGACTAAATAGACTAATTTATTTTTCCTTTAAGAATGACTAAGGGTGCCGGGCGTGGTGGTGCACACCTGTCATCAGCACCGGGGAGGCTGAGGGAGGAGGATTGCTGTGAGTTCAAGACCAGCCTGGGCTACATAGTGAGTTCCAGGTCAGTCTCAAATACATAGTAAGACCCTGTCTCAAAAAAAAAAAAGAATGACTAAGGTTGTAAGATTTAACTGATAATTTGAATGAAAATAAATTTTTTTTCAGTAATGAAAAATGAACCCAGGTTCAGGTATACCAGATAGGTGATGACCCAGACCTACAACCCCAGTCCTTTCAAAAATTTTATTCTGAGACAGTCTCATTGTGTCGTCCAGGCTGGTCTTGAACTTGTGATCCTCCTGCCTTGGCTCCCAGGTAGCTGGGATTACAGGCCTGCAGCACAACACCCAGCAAGACAGTGCTCCTTGACCTTCTCATATTTAATTCCTACATAATCACCTCATGGATCTACTTTAAAGAATCTTAAAAAAGAATCTTCTTAAAACACTTTTGTGGCTTCCCACTGCCCACAGATTAAAATGCAAGCTCCTTCATGTGACAAACCAGGCCATCCATGATCTTCCTCCATCTCTTCTGCCTGAGAAATCTCTACTTCATGTCTACCAGCACTCACCCTTCTGAACCTAGCATGCTGTTTCTTACCCCAAGTCTCTTGTTCAAGCTTTTACTTCTTCCTGAGATGGTTTTTCTTGAATTCTTCAAAAAGTTTTATATATATATATATTGGGGGGGCAGGGATTGAACTCAGGACCTTGTACTTTCGAGGCAGGTGGCAGAACCACTGTGCAAATCCCCAGCCCAAGTTTTATATTTTTTTGTTTTGTTTTTGGTACCAGGGATCAAATTCAGGTCCTTGTACTTGTGAGGCAGGCACCAGAACCATTGAGCCAAATCCCCAGCCCCCAAGTTTTATATTTTTAAATCCACTTCAGGTTTTACTTCTAAGAAGCGTTCTCAGACACTTGTTTTCCTATTCCTTTCATCCTACAGCGAGATTATCTGTATGTCTTTCTTTCCCACTGAAATCCTCATACAAAATTTTATCCAATCTATCAATGAATGTCTTTTGGCCATCAAATATCATCATTCAACCATCTGTTACATTTCCTGATATACCATGACCCAGACCTCCATCATTTTCTCTCTATTATTGCAATAGTGTTGGAATTGCTCTCCCTGGATCTACCCTTGGAATAACATAGAACACAGCACCCATGAACCTTCTAAAATTTAAGTCAGATTTTATCATTCTTTTACTAAAAGCTCTTACAACTGTTCCCCGTATCAAAGGTAGTAAAATCTCAAATATTTCATGTGGCCTATAAAGTCCTATTATTGTGACAATTCCCTCCTCACCCCCAACATTTCTCTGCCCTCATCTATTACACTCTGCTTGCTGGGGCACACTGGCCTCTTTGCTGGTTCCCAAACATACCAGGTATGTTTTCTGGAAGGCTTTTCATGGGCTCTTGCTTCTCTCTGGAACATCATGTTTCCCAGATATCTTCACTGTCAACTCATGTAAACCTCACTAACGGAAACCCTGATCATCCCGCTCCAAAATGAAAACTTAAACCACCTCCTATTCTTTTACTTTTTCCATATATTTATCACCTTTTAATACAGTGTGTAACTCACTTTTTTTTTTTTTTTTGGTACCGGGGATCGAACTCAGGTCCTCACGCTTACAGGGCAGGTGGCGGAACCACTGAACTAAATCCCCAGCCCCAATGTAACTCACTCTTAATGTTTATCATCTATTATGTTCTCTTTATTGGGATGTAAACTCTTATCTATATTCCAAGCATTTATAATAGTGCCTATCATGTGGTATGCTGAGTTAAATGAATTCAGTTTATATTCCTTGACACAATACCTAGACTAGGGACAGGATAAGTTGATATTGAATGAAGCTAGGTTTATAAAAAACATAACTGCCAGAAGTAACAGTTGCTGAGGCCACAGTATCCTTTATCTGGAGCAGCCTTTAGGGTGAGGCTTTGCCCCCAGGTCAACTACACTGAATCAAAGGTAAATAATATACATGAACACTTCTCATCTTTATCAGAAAGGCTGTTCCATGAGTCCGGGGATTTAGCTCAATGGTTCTGCCGCTTGCAAGGCAGGTGCAAGGATGTCAGTTTAATTCCTGCTACCAAAAAGAAAAAGAAATAAAAAAAGAAAGGCTGTTCCTTCTCAACCCAGTCTGGATGGGGAATGCCCAAGGTCATTCTCATTCTCTGTCCTAACTAGATGCCTAGCTGGCACCACCTCTCTGTAAACCTGATTTCTGTCTTTTTGTTTTTTAATTTTTTTGATGCGGAGAACCAAACCCAGGGCCTCACACTTGCTAGACAAGCATCTACTAATGAGCTAAATCCCCAATCCTTGTAAACCCGATTTTTATTCAGCACATAATTCACAAATATGCTTTACTATGCATTTATACACAAATATGTTACCCACCTTTTCTTTCTTCAATTTTTTAAACTGTTTTTTAGTATACCTACTAGGAGATCTCCTAAATTCTTGGGAGATAAGAATACATGGATGTCTGCTTGCCTAACTACTTCTCTCTGGTTTTAAAGTAACATCTTTTTCACAAGCCTAGGAATGTACAAGGCCCTGGGGTTGTTTTTGTTTTTTGACACAGGGTCTTGCTACATGGCCGAGGCTGGCTTCAAACTTGTGATGTTCCTGTCTCAGCTTCCTGAGTGCCACCAGGCCCAGCAAAAAAGAAAAAGAAAACACTTAATTAGACCTGGGCGTGTTGGAGCACGCCTGTAATCCCAGCACTGGGGAGGCTGAGACAGGAGGATTGCTCTGAGTTTGAGACCAGCCTGGGCTACATAGTGAGTTCCAGGTCAGTCTCAACTACAGAGTGAGACCCTGTCTCAAAAAAAGACCAAAAAAACAAACAAACAAAAAAAACCAACAAGAAAAACCAAACAAAACACTGAATTACTCAGTTTGAAATTTGTTATAAACTGTTCATTAATCAAACTTGTTCTGCATCATATACAGTATATGAGACTTTAAACATACAAGGGGGATTATGGCTAAAATACATACAAAGTACCTATTAGAACAATTCATTGTTTTATTGTAACACCCTTTGATACAATGTTTAATCATGTATGTGTGTGTATACATACATTTTGTGTGTATGTGTATCTGTGTGATGCTAGGCAATGAATCCAGGGCTTCATGCATTCTAGACAAGGGCTCTACCACTGACTTATATCCCCAGCCCTGATAGTTAATTATATTTGAAACAGTATTAATATGCAAATAAGAAATAAGAAGGCAAATCCTTTCAGCTACAGAAGCCAGGGAACAAACAGTGCCTTGTTAACCATCTGAAAGAGGTCAAGGTTGCTTGAACTACATGGAGCAAGAAACCTACAAACACAATGACCACTCAAGAATAAACAGGCTGGGGATGTAGCTCAGCACTGCCGCCAACTGCGTGGCAAGCACAAGGCCCTTAGCTCGATTTCCAGGGCCAAAAAATAAAATGAAATAAAAAATTGAAATAAAAAGAATAAATGAGACCAGTCATGGTGGTACAGGCCTATAAACCCAGCACTCAAAAGGCTGAGGCAGGAGGATTATAAGTTTCAGGCCAGCCTGGAAGAGACAGTGAACTCAAGGTAAACTACGACTACACAGAGGGACTTGGTCTTGGGCCAGATTTAGCTCAGTGGTGCCGCATCTGCCTGGCAAGTGCAAGGTCCTGAGTTCAATTCCCAATACTGGTGGGGAGGGACTTGGTCTCAAAAAAAATTAAAACAAACAGAATAAAAATAAGTGAATGAATAAAACTACATACATATGTAAAAATATTTTTCTACCCAAGGAGAGCCAGTAATTAGGTAAAGCAGTGAATAAAAGCCATCTCTTTGGGACTAGGGTAGAGTGCCTACTACCAATGTTCAAGACTGTGGCTTCAATCCCTAGCACTGGAAAAATACTTTTTAAAAAGTAATTACTATGGTTTAGGTTCCTTCAATAATTCAACAGTGACAAATATGAGATCAATATTATCCATCAGTTTTTTTTTTTTTTGGTACCAGGAAAGGATGCTGTTCTTGCCAGGCAGGCACACTGCAAATGAGCTAAATTCCTGGCCCTAAAATTACTTTTTTCGTTTGGGGGGGATACTGGGGATCAAACTCAGGACCTTGGAAATGCAAGGCAGGCAAAAGAACCACTGAGCTAAATCCCCAGCCCTAAAATTTTATCTGTCTGTCTGTCTGTCTATCTATCTATGTATTTTTTGTTTATTTGTTTGTTTTTTGAGACAGGGTCTCACTATGTAGTTGAGACTGACCTGGAACTCACTAGGCAGCCCAGGCTGGTCTCCAGTGATTGTCCTGCCTCTGCCTCCCAAGTGCTGAGATTATAGGCATGCGCCACCACGCCCAGTCTAAAATTGTATTTTTTAAAAAGGCTCTGACATTCTAACTTACCCCAAATCACAGAGCTACAAATAGGTACAGTCTGAGTTGATATTTAGCCTTTCTTACCAAATATCTACTATTTCTACCATACCAAAGTACAGCAGAGAACTCATACATGGTGGGGTTTTGTTCCTCTTTGTTAAAGGTGTAGATTTGCCTTTAGAATGTATTTTTAAAACCTCTACTATCAAATAAGAGAAAAGGAGAGGCCGGGGATTTAGCTCAGAAGTGCTGCACCTGCCTCAAAATCACAAGGTCCTGAGTTTGATCCTGGTACCAATACAAAACAAAACAGGCTGGAGCGTGGTGGCACATTCCCATAATCCCAGCACTCAGGAGGCTGAAGCAGAAGGATCACTGTGAGTTTGAGACCAGCCTAGGCTACATAGTGAGACCCTGTCTCAAAACAAAAACAAATAAGAGATAAGGAAAAGTTTCTATTTCAGCTGATCAAAAATGAAAGAATGACAGAATTAAAATACCACTACACAGTTAACCACGCTAACCTCATAAAATAGAGGAAATACTCATGACACACAACCCTCTACGAAGCAGAACTAGCACTAAAAATAAAAATCAATTTTAAATCTAATCAAGGATTATATCCAACTATCAATTTAGGAGGACAGAAAACACCTTAAAAGATACAGATAAACCTTACAGATGTGATAACAGCAGTCAGAACATAGGCAACACTGTGTGATAAAGACCAAGTCCCACCAACAAACTGTAAGATAAAAGCAATCCCTGGCTAGTAAAAATTACTAGATTATGAGAAAACTAGAAACTTGTACATTTACCATTTTTTGGCTGTTTTTAAATATTAAGACAATACCAGTTATTTTTAAAGCGTGATAATATTTTGGTGATTTGATTGATTGATTGTGGTGCTGAAGAACAAACCCAGGGCCTTGTGCATACTAAGCAAGCACTCTGAATTTTTACTGTTTCCTCTTCTTGGTACTGGGAATCAAACTCAGGACCTTGCACTTGCCAGGCAGGCACTGCACCTCCGAGCTACACCCTCACCCAGCAGCACTCTCCTGCTAAACTGTGCTCCCAGCCCACAAGTGATTCTTCTGGCCCCTTCACCCGATTAATCCCTCCATGCTGCCTGGGGACTGAACTCAGGGCCTTGTGCATATCTGACAAATACTTTATCATTAAGTCACAACCCAGCTTATCCATGATTTTATTTTTAGTTATTATGTTTTAGAGATACAATGAGATACCAATGAAAAGTTTGTTTCAAAAATAATATGAAGGGGGCTGGGGATTTAGCTCAGTGGTTCAGCCTCCTGCCTTGCAAGCCCAAGGACTGGAGTTCAATCCCTGGCACTAAGTAAATAAATAAATAAAATGAAGGTGAGATTGAATAAGGCTGTAAAGTAGAAGTGCCAAACTTTTTTTTTTTTTTTTTTTTTTTTTTTTTTTTTGGAAGGAT
>NW_022900914.1:12626880-12644775 GCF_012274545.1 Fukomys damarensis | reverse complement strand
TTTTTTTTTTTTTTTTTTTTTTTTTTTTTTTGGTACCAGGGATCAAACTTGGGTCCTTGCACTTACAAAGTAGGTGGTGGAACAGCTGCCAAACTTTTTAAAGGTCCAGATACTAAATATTTTAGGCTTGAAGGATTTATGGTCCCTGCAGCAACAATTCAACTCTGCCAGTATAACAGCCATGAATGCATAAAGGAAGAGGAGCATCTGTGTGTCCCACAAAAAAAATTTTTTTTTAAATTTTTTGGTACAGACGATCAAACTCAGGACCTTGCACTTGCTAGGCAGATACAATACTACTGAGCTACATCCCTGGCCCTAGTTTTATTATAACGTAATCAGTGAAGCCAGGCATGGTGGTCTACACCTGCGCACTCTGAGAGACTGAGTGAGGCAAGAGGATTTTTGATTCAAGCCCAGCCTGGGAAACTTAGCAATTTAGCTAGACTCTGTCCCAAAATTTTTACAAATGGCTGGGCATGGTGGCACAGGCCTACAGGGTCAGCACTCAGGAGGCTGAGGCAGAAGGCTTTCCTCCAGTCTGAGGACAGCCTGGGTAACATAGTGAGTTCAGGCCTGAATTACATAGCAAGATCTTGTCTCAAAAACCAAGACAAAAAATAAAAAGACATGTGGCTCAGTGTAAAGGCTCTGGGTTCAATCTTCAGTACCAAAAACAAAACAACAACCACAAAAAAAACAAAAGCAGAGCTGAATTTCACCACTATCATCTACCAGTCTTTGTTACAGATAACTGAAAAATGGCCACAAAGTGATAATTAACAAAGCTGAGTGAGCTGAGTGACACATAATAAGGTATTCATTATATTCTTTTCTTTTGTAGAAAAGAATGCTAGAAGCTTTCTGTAAGTTAAAGCCCAAGCCACATTTTTTAATCACAGATCCATCTCCATTGCAATTAAAGATTAATGAAACACATTTCAAATATATCTCATATCCAATTTTACATTAATTGATACCTAGAAGTTGTAAACGATCCTTGGCCATAACCAAATTAGTCATCATTTTTGCTTGAAGACGTCGAGCTCTTTCACACTGATCACCTAAAATTAAACAAGAATTACTTAAAATATCTACTATTCTCTGCTAATATTGTTTCAAGAGAAAGCATCATTCCATCTAGTCTCATGGAGAATCAAAGATTTTATTGAAATATTATTTTCAAATAGTATCTACAAAAAAAATCACTTATAGTTTCTCATGATAGTTTCAAACCTATGAGGTACTTCATGCATGTTTCATGGAACCTAAAACATTTTTCACCCAGCTTTCAAAATGCTTGAAATTGAGATGCATTTATCATCAGTGAGAATTTACAAATGCTCTTAGCCAGGTTATAGTCATAGCCTGTGCTGTGCATGTACACATCTGTCATAGATATCGATACTGTTCTCACATCTAAGTAAAATAACACATTTTATTTGATGAGACTAAAATTCAAGTTCCAAGGGACAAGAAGAAATTATCATAGTCTAGTTTGCGGGTTTTCCTCTTAGTGATACAACAGAGGACATTTCTGCGGGGGAGTGTACCAGGGATCAAACTCAGGTCCTTGTGCTTGTGAGGCAGACAGTGGAACCACTGAGCTAAATCCCCGGCCCCTGAAGACATTTTTTATTTAATAAAACACTGTTTTTCTTACAACTAATCCACTGTCTTCTAATTTTTCCTCCATATAACTGACAAAGACCTGAATGCTTATCAAGGTCTCGAAGGCCCAACTTCCCATATTTATTTGCTTTACTCTGCTTTCTTTAATACAGGAGACCAGTAGCCAAAGTGGTCATTACAATATACAGGGAAGGAAGAAAGGCAGGGTCGGTATTGCACACGCTATAATTAAAAAGAGATTAGCCCATATTAGACAGTAGAGTCAGCCGGCTACCCAACAAATGGACTGATTCTTAGCCTAAATAATTTTTGCTTCTCATTTTATTTTAGCCATGATAAAATGAAATACAATCATGTGCTGAATAATGACATTTTCGCCAACAGTGGACCAAATGTATGACAGTGCCCTCAAACATGCTGGTGTAAACAGACTTAATTGTATGACCTTGGGTTCAGTTCCCAGCAAAGCAAAACAAACAAAATGAAGCACTACCCAAAAGCACAAAGGGAACCTGTGGATTAACACAATTTTTTCTCTTTGATAATGAAAAAAGGAACAGGCTTCAAAACAGGACTAATGTGCTGGGTGTGGCAGTACAAGCCTGTAATCCCAGCACTTGGGAGGCTGAAGCAGGAAGATTCAAAGCCAGCCTGGGCTACATAATGAAATCAAGGTTAGCCTGGACTACATAGCAAGACCCTGTCTCAAAGAACAAAACATAACAAAAGAAAACCTAGGGCTAAAGCATTTAACTGATGACCAACAGTGGCTCTAAGAATATAGTAAGTAATGTACTACTTGTTACAAGTAATCCAAGTTTGAATATATCCAGATACACCTCCATTTTTAGAATAAAATATTAACTGTTTATAAATGTTAACAATAACTTTTTGTTTTGTTTTTTGGTTTTTTTTCAGCTTTAATTGAGTTTATTGGTACATTTTAGGGATACAGTACAGTTACATTCATTGTTGGGATCTTGTACCTCTACATGACAAGTCTTGGTTCTCATTTATTCCCCTTGTCCCTGCCCTCCCTTCACCCCCTCCTCGCCTCCCCATCTACAAATACTTTATTTCCATCTTTTCATTATCTCACATTTTTTTTCTTTTCCCTTATTACCCTTCCCCTTCCCATCCCACCTTCCCTACACTTGTTTTTGTTTTGTTTTTTGAGACAGGGTCTCACTATGTAGTTGAGACTGATCTGGAACTAACTAACTAGCCCAGGCTGGTCTCAAACTCACAGCGGTCCTCCTGCCCCCAGCCTCCCAAGTACTGGGATTATAGGCATGCACCACCACACCTGGCTGTTAACAATAACATTTAAAAATGTCTAACTTTAGTAAGACAAAAGTTCTGAAACCAGGGTAATTATGTGAATGTTATGTTTTCCCTTATCTGCAGTTTTGGGAGTTTCAGTTACCTGTGGCTAACTACAGCCCAAAAATATTAAACAAGCCAGGCATGGTGGCATACTCCTGTAATCCAAGTACTCAGGAGGCTGAGGCAGGAGGACTGACATAAATTCCAGGTCAGCCTGGGCTACACAGTGAGTTCAAGGCCACCCTGCATTATATAATGAGATCCTGTCCAAAAAATCTAAACCAAAACAAACAAAAAATTAAAAGGAAAAAAAAAGGCCAAGAAATACTCGAGTCATACATGTTAAACTGTGTATTCTTCAAAAGAGTGTAATGAAATCTCACCCAGGCCTGGCCTGTCCTACCCATGACATGAATCGACCTTTCTTCCAACATATCCACACTATACTGTACATGCTAAATTGCACAAAGTAGCCATTTTGGTTATCAGTGTAGTGCATATGGCCTGGTAGGATCTGCAGTTTCTGGTATCCACTAGGGAACTTGGAACCATTGATAAGTGGGGAGTACATTTACAAATATAAATGTAACCTTACCTTGTCCTGTAACTATGATAGCTATTCCTTTTTCTAGCTCTTCGATACCCTTCTTATACCATTCCACAGCTTGCTCCTTCTGTCCTGCTTTAAGATAGAAATCATTATTTGTATATATTGTAAGTATGAAGAGTATACCACACATTTCTCAAAGCATGCTGGTAATAAATGATATATGAAAAATAAAGTTGTGAAGAATTAAGTCTAAGAAACATTACTGTAAGACTTCGTGGTACTTTTGACAACTTAGTACGTACATGAATCTCAAACAGGGCCAATGCATATGTCTTTCAAAATTTTAAGGCTGCGAATCCCTTCTTCCTTATTGTCTCACAGCATTGATGCTAGTAACAACTGAAATGTTATACTAAAAAATAAATTTTTATTTAGAGAAATTTTCTTTATTATTATTATTTTTTTTTTTTTTGCTTTTTTGAGACAGGGTGTCACTATGTAGTCAAGACTAACCTGGAACTCACTGTGTAGCCCAGGCTGGTCTTGAACTCACAGCGATCCTCCTGCCTCAGCCTCCCGAGTGCTGGGATTACAGGCGTGCGCCACCACGCCCGGCTTTGAGAGAAATTTTAAATAAGTGGGTTTGAATACATATACTGCTGGAAAAAATATAAATGATTTCAATGACAGTGAGGAAAAATGACTCAATCTAATTATATTCAAATCTAATGTAACACATTCATTGATGAGTGATGCAAGTTTGTTTCTTTCTCTTTTTTAAGAGAGGGTCTCACCATTTAGCTCAGGCTGGCCTTGAAGTCAATGTAGCCCAGGCTGGCTTCAAATTTGCAGCAATCCTCCTGCCTCAGCCTCCCAAAAAGCTGAGATTATGGGTGTGTGCTACCACACCTGGCTTCAGGTTTCTATTTAACATAATTGTGCCATAACTAGTGCATAGCATTACAAGTGCAGCATTTAATTACAAATTATCTGGCTGTGGGTGGTGGCACAAGCCTGTAATCTCAGCACTTAGGCTGAGGCAGGAAGCCTAGAGATCAGCCTGGGCTACACAGAATTCAAGGAGAGTCTGAATGACATAGTGAGACCCTGTCTCAAAAACATATATATGTATTTCTTTTAACCAAACGATTGGTTTAAACATTAATTCTTCACCCAAATTAAGCTTAAAAAGTTTATGCTAAAAATTCAGCAAAAGCCAGGCATGGTGGCGCACACCTGTACTCCCAGCACTTGGAAGGCTGAGGCAGCAGGTTCACTGTGAGTTTGAGACCAGCCTGGGCTACAAAGTGAGTTCCAGGTCAGTCTCAACTACACAGTGAGACCCTGTCTCAAAAAACCGAAAAAAAAAAAAAAATTCAGCATAGTCAAAATATACATGGGGTACTTACTCCTATAAAGTGCTAACTGTATACAAATCTCATTTTTTCTTTTTCTTTCTGAGACAGTTTGAAGTTCAGGCTGGCCTTGAACTGACTATGTAGCCTAGGTAGGCCTCAAACTTGTGGTCAACCCCCAGGCTCAGCATCCTAAGCGCTAAGAGATTACTATGGCCTAGCAAATCTCATCATTTTTGAAAATTAATTTCTCACTCCACTGACTATAAACCTTCATGAGTGGCCAATACTGAAAAGCAGGAAAGTGAAGGTAGCAATCACTGATTAGAACTACATTTTTAATTTTTTCCCCATCTTATAATCTCATTTAACGGGGAAAATGTGTTTATATTATTTGAAATTCACAATCAATAAAATACCATGTCTTTTAATAATATAAAATAGGTGAAATATTTTTATAGACACTACAAACAGGTGTAATGCCGTAGGAGGCCGCTATGAGATGTGTCAAAGCCTGGGTGTCTGAGGACATCCGAGGGCACACCTGAGGACACAACCCCATCATTCATGATAGGGCTTTGGCTTTGCCATAATAATCATCAATCAGCACTGATGACCCCACAGCGATACAAGGTCACGCAACTGTTTTGTCTTACTGCGACACAGAAAAGCTGATAAAGACACCAGCTCTTGAGCTCTAGAGCTGCAGCTCCAACTGAAATGCTGCTGCTGCCCTGATGCTAGAAATTAAAAGGTTGGTTCCTAGATGGGCATGGTGGCGCACACCTGTAATCCCAGCACTCGGGAGGCTGAAGCAGGAGGATCGAGGTGAGACCAGCCTGGGCTACATAGTGAGCAGTGAGTTCCAGGTCAGTCTCAACTACATAATGAGACTCTGTCTCAAAAAAACCAAAAAAACAAACAACAACAAAAAGATGGTTCCTTTTTCATGCTATCTGCTGCTGCTCACCTGGTTCTTTTCTTTGGGAACTTGGCTTGATGCCCAACAAGTTGCACATGCCTATATTGCCAGCACTCGACTGAGGCAGGAGGACTGCCACAAGTTCAAGGCCAGCAAGACTCCGCCTACAGAGCAAGACCCTGTCTCCAAAAACCCAAAATAGGGGAAATAAGCACTAAGACGTATAATGGATGCTGGGAAATGGGAAGAAAGTGTTCAAATGGGAAGAGGAACAAGGGAGGAGGGAAGAGAAAGGAAGGAAGGGACAAGAAGGTAAAAATAGAAAAAATGGAAACAAAGCTTCTGTACATAGGGAGCGGAGGGAAGGTGAAGGGGGAATGGGATAAAACAAAATACAATTTATTTAAAAAAACCCAAAAATGCTGGGGATTTAGCTCAGCAGTTTGGTGGCCTGCCTTGCAAACGCAAGGACCCGAGTTCAATCCCCAGTACCAAAAAAAAAAAAAAAAAACCACCCAAAAATAAATAGTAAATGACGAACGCTGTAATGCACTAACACAAACCCTGTATGCTGTCTGGCCGAGAATGGCACTTAGACTGTGGCTTGGACCGAAGTTTATTTAGACCGAAGCCTCACCCCTCAGGCCTGAGGTGAGATGCAATGGGTGACTCACTCGCCCTTTCAGGATCTTACCAGTCTGACTTCCTACTTGACTGTCCAGCAAGGTCACAAACACAACGCAGATTTTTTTCACTGCAGTTCATTAATTTTCATTTCTGTATAGTATTTTATATCATCTTGTAATTAACTATTTTTGAAAAGATGTTGAAAATATTTTCAGTTTTTCAATATTCCAAATAATGCCCCAAGAGACATACTTGCACTTCTCCCCTCTGGCATACTGGCCACTTGTTTTTTGGGATTTTTGGGGTTTTTTTTTTTGAGACAGGGTCTTGCTTTGTAGCACAGGCTGGCCTTGAACTCTCACTATGCAGCACAAACCAGCCTCGTGCTGCTCCTGCCTCAGCTTCCCAAGTGCTGGAGTTCCAAGTGTCTACCACCATGCAGGGCCCAGCCAGTTTCTTGAGTGTATATGCTTTTTAAAAAAACTGATGAATTTATCAAATTTTTTTCATTTACCAGAAATGAACAAACTGCTTTTTAAGAAAACGTGCAATAATTTACACTCTTAAGAGCTATGTATTTGAGTTCTCACTGGCAATATCCTAATCCAGTTTGATTCCATCATTTATGTATTACCTAATATATTTTATATGAAATGTGTTGCCCAGGTTGGTCTTGAACTCCAGGGTGTGATGGATTCTCTTTTTGCCTCCAGAGCAACTGGGACTAGAAGAATCAGCCACCATGCCTAGCTCCTAATTGTTCAAAATGAATAAGTAAAACTTTCCAATTATTTTTTTAAGAAAGAAGGAAGGAAAGAGAAAGGAAGGAAGGAAGGAAAGAAGGAAGGGAGAGGGGAAAGCAAGCAAGCTAGCTAGCTAGCTTTTCAGCAGACACATGGAACCAAACTGATACAAATTAATTTCAATGATTCTCAGAATAGGTGGGTATGGTGGTACATGCCTAACATTCCAGCACTTGGGAGGTTGAGGTAGGAGAATTGCCATGAGTTCAAGGCCAGCATGGACTGCATAGGGAAATGCTGTCGGGGGGCGGGGGGAGGGGAGGAGAGGAAAGGAAAGGAAAGGAAAGGAAAGGACAGGACAGGACAGGAAAGGAAGAAAGGGCGAGTACGAGAGATGCCCAGAAGAAACTGTGGCAGTGGACTGTGGCTGTGGCCCAGATTCCCAGTTGGCCCTGCACAAGAAGTTACATCCATCTTCAAAGACAGGAGTTGGCAAACTGCAGTTTATAACCGCCACTGATCATCCTTTTGATTAAATCGTGGCAAAAAAAAAAAAAAAGAAAGAAAATTTCCTTAAGTTTCCAGTGCTAAAAAGGCCTCAGAGATACTTTCAAGTCACTTCTGAATAGTTCATAGTTTCCCATCTACATTTCCTTTTTAAGTCCATCACCCCAAATAAACTCAGCCAACCAGACCATCAAATCAAGAAAAGATTAGGGTGACAGGAACTTAGAGCTACTTCTTGGATTTTTTTTTTGTTGTTGCTGTTGCTTTTTAGAGATAGCATCTTGCTATGTATAGATCAGCCTGGCCTGAAATCCATGGTGATCTTCCTGCCTCAGCTTCCCAAGTGCTGGGATTACAGGCATATGCCACCATGCCTGCCTTGTTTTAATTTATTAACTTAGACTATTTTTAGATATGGTAAAAATTATTTACATACTATTTACTAATACTAGGTATTATAAAAAATACAGTAGTCTTGAAATGCTTAAAAACTTATTCCAGTGGTTGGGTGTGGTGGCAAACACCAGTAATCCCAACACTTGGGATGCTGAGGCAGGTAACTGCCATGAGTTTGAGGCAAGCCTGGATTATATAATGAGTTTAAGGACAACCTTGAATACATAGCAAGCCCTGTCTCCAAAAAGCTAAAGTCAAAATTTTTATTGCAGGGCCAGGGATTTAGCTCAGTGGTTCTGCTGCCTGCTTTGCAAGCACAAGGTCCCAAGTTCGATCTCTGGTACCACCGCCCAAAAAAAAAGAAAAAAAAATCTTACTGCAGGAAAAGACACATTGCCATTATTCCCTCTCAAAATACTTTCTCGTACAGGGCCAGGGATACAGCTCAATTGTGCAGTACCTGCCTGGCAAACGCAACGCCCTGAGTTCAGTTCCTAGCACATGCACACAAAAAAATACTTCCTCTCATCTGAGTGTGGTAGCATACACCTGTAATGGCAGCACTCAGGACTGAGCCAGGAGGATCACCGAGAGTTCAGAGCTACAGAGTAAGACTGTCTTAAAAAACAAAACAGACAAAAAAACACCCCAAATGGCCCTTTACAGGCAATTTGCTTACCCCTGGGGTATAAAGCAGTGAAAATGGACCAAAATGGTTATTATTTAATTTGACAAACAATGCTGAGCAAGAAAAGCTATACAGAGAACACAATTTGTATGATTTCATTTATAAAGCTCAAGATCAAGCAAAATTAAATCTACCATGTTAGAAGTTAGAGTTGTAGACACATTTGCAAAAGATAGGGCATGGTAGTGAGCAGAAAGAGGCATGAGAAAGGCAGGTTTCTGGAGCATTATTCTACTGCTTGACCTGAGTGGAGTTAGTTACATTCTTTTTCAAAATTCAGGGCCAAGGGCTGGGGATTTAGCTCAACGGTTCTGCCACCTGCCTTGCAAGCACAAGGTACCGAGTTTGATATCTGGTACAAAAAAAATTCATTAAGTAACATACTATTTACTCTATGTATATAAAAGTGTTCTAATGTTTAATCTGGTTGGCATGAGAGGTGCCCAGGTTAGTAAAGCACACTTGCAGGTCACACAGCATGACGTTGGTCTCAAGTTCAATACCAGCCTGGGTTGCATAGTAAGTTAAAGGTCAGCCTGGACTACACAGTGAAAACAACAACAAAAAAAGATTATATAACGTCTATAGCTTTTTTGTTTTTGTTTGAGACAGGATCTTACTAGGTAGTTCAGGCTGCCCTTGAACTCACTACGTAGCACAAACTGGCCTCGAAGTTCTAACAATCCTCATGCCTCAGCCTCCTGAGTGCTGGGATTACAGGAGCACACCACCATGTCCAGCCACAACTTTTTTTCGGGGGTGGTGCCAGTGACTGAACTTGGGTCCTTGCACTTGCAAGGCAGGTGGCGGAACCACTGAGCTAAATCCCCGGCCCTCACAACTTTTATTTATCTAATCCTTTTGTTGTTGTTGTTATTGCTGTTTTGAATGCAAAGTGTTCTTCCACAGAAAATTCCAGAGAACTTATATTTTGGGGGGGTAGTAGGGTGGGGAGTACTAGTGTTAAAACCAGGGCCTTCCACATACTAGGCAGTCACTCTTTCACTGAGCTATATACCATTCTTTCTTATTTATTTTTTTTTTAATTTTGAAAGTCCTTCTAAATAGCCCAGACTGGTCTTGAACTTGCAATCTTCCTGAAAGCTAGGCTTATAATCATGTGTTATCACACCCAGTTTACATCAATTTTCTCAGAACAATTTTCTTCTAGCAACCCTCATCCAATTAGAAAGATAGCTATCTTTATTGTTTTTTTGTGTGTCTGTTTTTGAGACAGGGTCTCACTGTGTAGTTGAGACTGACCTGCAACTCACTATATAGCCCAGGCTGGTCTCGAACTCACAGCGATACTCCTGCCTCAGCCTCCCGAGTGCTGGGATTACAGGCCTGCACCACCACGCCCAGCTAGGTATCTTTAAATACTGTATCTCAAAGTAGAGGCCGGGCATGATGATGCACACTAATTCTAGTACCTGGGAGGCTGAGAGAGAAGGATTGCTGAGAGTTTTGAGGCCAGCTTGTGTTACAGAGTTCAAGGGCAGCGTGAAATACCTAGTAAGAGCCTATCTCAAAAAAAAAAAAATAAATAAATGAATCTCAGTACATATTAATGCTACCCCCCAAAAAAAAACCCTCAAAAAACTAAGGGCCTATGAAGCATCATGGACTCTTGAGGACTAATTACTAGTGACTCCCTATTAATTACAGAATGGATGCTTTCTACTCTTAGAAAATAAATAATTTTAAAGCCCATGCTTACTTTCATTTTCCCACTTAAAAGTTATTTCTAAAATAAAGACTTGTATTTTCACTTAATTTTAGATGGTTTTGAAACCAACGGCAAGAAATCACTTCAATTTTGGCCATTTTTCCCTGTGTGCGTATGTGTGGTACTGGGCACTGAAGTAAGGGATGCTCAACCTCCAAGCTACATAGCCAGCCCTTTTTTGTTTAATTTTGAGACAGGGTCTTGCTAAGCAGCCCAAGCTCACTAAGGTGCCCCAGCTAGCCTCAAACTTGTGATCCTCCAGCCTCAGCCTCCATAATAGCTGGGACAACAGATGTGGGCCACTGTATTTAACTGGATATTTTCTAGTCTATCACGTTAACCACTCGGCCACTAACTGGATATTTTGATTTTGCGGGGGCGGCTACCAGAATCAAACTTTGGACTTCACACTTGCCAGGCAAGCTCTGTGAAACTGAGCTACATTCCCCAGCCCCTAAACTGAATATTTTCTTTCTCCTTCCTTACTTCCTTCCTCCCTTCTTATAGTGGTAGGGACTGACCCTAAGGAATGCCCTTGCAGGACAAGTACTATGCCAGTGAGCTACACCCCCAGACTCAGACAGATACTTTCTTTGAGCCTCAAGAATGTTGGTTTAGGTGATGGGAGCTTTATCTCCGTGGTAGAGCACTTATCTAATATGTGTGAGCATGGCCCAGTGTGGCAAAAAGTAAGAAATAAAAAATCAATTTATATTCTTAAAAACTTTTGATTATGGGTAATGAGTGATTTTAAATTCCATTGTATATTTTTCAATACTGTCTAAATTCTATACCAAGAGCTTGTGTTATGCTTGTACATGAGTTTAAAACATTCACTTTAAATCTTTTAACAACAACAATAAAACTAGGCTATCAAGTGAAAAGAGATTAAGGAGCATCTTCCATTTGACTGTTTAAAAATTTAATATCTATGGGTCACAATTAACACAAGTATTTTTCTATCATTCTAGGCACTGCTTCCCCAAACATTACTTACAGTACTATAGCATCCTAAATAATGTATAGAAACTGCTACAAAGAATTCACGATTTAAAAAAAAGATTTAACAATATTCTAACAATCTCTGGAAGTGCTAACTGTAAAAGGACTGTTGAATTAATAACAATAGTTCTCAGTTACTGAGGACTTACTATGCACAAGCACTAAGCATAAATATTAGCACAGTAACTTGTTGAACATACTACACAGGCAGAATTCAAATGTCAATTTGGATAAGAAGCATTGCAACTGAAAATAAGGGTAAAATTAGACCGTCAAAGTTGAGGAAAAAGCAGCCTCCACATCTGAGAGCTGGCCTACTTGATCAGTCAGGTGTTGGTATCACTAGGAGCTGACCTGACATTTAAAGCCAACCATCCATAGAATAATCTCAGATTATCAATATCAAACAAGGTTATTCCATGATGGTAATGGAACAAAATCACTCTGTAATCATGTCTAAACACAAGCAAAATAGAAACCCTGCCCAAATCATGAAATATGGAATATCTTTCTTTCAGCAAATGAGTGACTGTTGCTGTTTTGTTTTTATTTTTGTTTTTCAGTACTAGGGATTGAATTCAAGGCCTTCACATTGAACTACATCCCCAGCCCATTAAAAAAAAAAAAAAAAAAAAAACTTTTAATTTTGAGATAGGGCATAGCTATATTGCTAAACTACCCAGAATGGATAGTTTTTTGAGATCCTTCTGACTCCCAGAGTGCTGAGATTTCACATAACGGCATGTACCACCATGCCCAAATACAAACCCTCTAGTGGGTCCTCCTTCGAGGCAGGATTTAAAAACTTATTCACAGACTCACTTCCATTTCCTGATAGCATCCAGTTCAGAACAAAATGCTTTCCGCCTTACACTCACCTAGTTTAAGCCCATATACGGAAGATCTTTCTGGAACCATAGTTCCATATGGTACGCGTTTCGCTTGGCTAGAGGGAGTAACATACTTCACTGTGCTATAGTCTCAGCACAGGGGTGGGGAGGGCTGAGGAAGGAGGACTGTAAATTCAAGCCCAAGCCCAGGAAACTTAGTAATTTAGGGAGACCCTGCCTCAAATTTTTAAAAGATTTTTTTTAAAGGGCTGCGGATGTAGTTTACTGCAAAGGTTCTAGGTTCAATCCCAGGTACCAGAAAAAAAAAAGAGAAAGAAAGAAATCACTCTGCTTATCTAGCACAGGCAAACCTCTGGTTCAGTCATCAGCATGGCAAAAAGAAACTTCCACATCACCTAAAAAAGAACCAAAAAGCAAAAAATTGTCTCCCTCTCTTATCTTAGCATAAAATATCTATTATGCTTATATCTAGACATCCCTCCCAAAGCCTTTTGCACACATAGGTGGCACTTTTGGAAGGTTGACTAGACCATGGGTGTGAGACACTAGATTAGTTCACTGATGGGTTTACAGCTGGGTATGACGTAGGGATGTGAAGTCTGGTGGGAGGAGGTGGACTACTATGGGCATGGCTTGATATAAATATATATCCCTGCTCCTCCCTTGAGTGCTCTCTGCTTAACACCTGCCAGAACATGAACTGTTTCTCCTCTTTGATGCCTCTCTGCCTGCCACCCTGCCTTGGAGCCAGCCAACTATGGAATGAAACCTCTACAAACTGTGAACCAAAATAAACCTCTCTCCTTTTTGAATTTGTGGATGTCAGGATGTCCCAGCAACAAGAAAGTAATCAAGACACTCATGAAGAGATGCAGACATGGATTTTGTGTTTTAAAGTTTGTTGTTTGATTCTGCTTTTCGAGACAGGGTCTTGCCACATATTACAGGTGGCCTTAAACTTACTATGTAGCCCAGGCTAGCCTCAAATTCACAGTGATTCTCCTGCCTCAGCAGCCCAAATTCTGGGATTACAGATGTGTATCACCAAGCCTAGAAACAATTTTGGTTCTTGATATCAGATCTTTCAGTCCTACAACATCCTGAGAAGAGGCTCATTCTTTCATGCAAAATATTGAGTGCTTACTATTAAGTACTAGGAACTTGAGAATCTGAACCACACCTTTCAAGCCTCCACTATTTTATTACCCTGACTGCATGTCTGTCTACTTGTAGAAGCCATACAAAAACATGTTACGGTGTGTTCTGGCTAACTCAAAGATCCACTATTACACTTCTCATTTCCTTCAAATATTCCAAGGAGCCCTTCACCAGCATTACAGAATAGCAAACCTTGTTTAGTATAAAGCCAAAAGTGTAATATTACAAATCTGTTCACCTAGACCCTGTCCTTGGTTCTGCTACCCTGAGCACACTTTTTGTTTTGTTTGAGACAGGATTGTGTTGTGTGAGACAGGACCGAACTTGTGATCCTCCTACCTCTGCCTCCCAGCGTGAGGGGTATCACAGGCATGCACACCATACCCAGCTTTAAATTTCAATTTCTCCACATATCAAATGGATGTCACAAGTTGTAAGTCTTCCAAAGAGGTTCAACAAAAAAAAAGGTTTTTTTTGGAGCCAGGGTCTCACTATGTAGTTTAGATTGACCTGGAACTCACTATGCAGCCCAGGCTGGTCTCCAACTCACAGCGATCCTCCTGCCTCAGCCTCCCGAGTGCTGGGATAACAGGGGTACGCCACCATGCCCGGCCAACAATTATAGTACTTACAAAATTATAATTCATCTCCAACTCAGCGATCCTCCTGCCTCAGCCTCCCGAGTGCTGGGATAACAGGGGTACGCCACCATGCCCGGCCAACAATTATAGTACTTACAAAATTATAATTCCTAGAGATAAGAGATTATCTAATATACATTATGTATTTATCAATCATATAACACATATGTCACATCTCTGCAGAGGAAATGACTTTTTCTCAAACATCATCTAGGGCTGGGGATTTAGTTCAGGGGTACTGCCACCTGCCTTGCAAGCGCAAGGACCTGAGTTTGATCCCTGGTACCAAAACAAACAAAAAACTCAAATATCATCTAGAAAATAAGGCTATGAAAATTAGTTGATATTCAATAAATACTATCATTAATGTGCCTCACAAATCTTTATATTAAGTAAAAAGAATCCACCATCCTAGTCCTCTCTTTAAAAATTTTGAAGCTAGGCATAGTGGCATGCGCCTGTACTCCCAGCACTTGCACTCAAGAGGGTGAGGCAGGAGGACTGCCTCAAGTTCAAGCCCAGTCGGGGCTACAAAGCAAGCCCATGTCTCAAAAAACAAATTGAACAAACAAACAAAAAAAAATTGAAGCCGGGTGTGGTGGTGCACATCTGTACTCCCAGCACTGAGGCCAGCCTGTGCTTCGTAGTCAGTTCAAGGCCAGCCTAAACTGCATTGAGTTTGTCTCATTAAAAAAAAAGTCTGGTTTCAGACAAATCAAAGTCCTTATGAAAATTCAATGTCAATACTGAGGACGTCATAATAAAATTCTAAACATAGCACTGGGAATCATGATGCACACCTGTAACCCTAGCACTCGGTAAGCTGAGGAGAAGGATTAGCGTGAGTTTGAGGCCAACTTGAACTACACAGTGAGTTTAAGATCAGCCTGGACTACACAGTGAGACTATCTCAAAGTAAAAAATGAAAAGAAAAGAAAGACAGCCACTATATAAAACACAACCTTTATACACTATTTTTTAATTTAATTTAATTTTATTTTTTGGTACCAGAGATCAAACTCGGGTCACTGTGCTTGCAAGGCAGGTAGCAGAACCACTGAGCTAAATCCCCAGCCCTATGCACTATTTTTTAAAAATAAGAATGTAGCATTTATCATTTCAAGGTTCTAAATGTTTCAATACTACGGTTTGAAATAGCATACTTTCTCTGATAGCTTTCACCAATACATCTAGAAAGTAATTTCTAGGTGATAGCTATGTATGACATTCCTTAATAGTTTTACCAAATTCAGGAAGGCTTTGGAGACTGTATCCTCAAGACATTCTTTTTTTCACACATATTTTTATCCAGTGGGAAGAGAATTCTCTTGAAAGTAAGTTGTTTTTCTTTTTTCTTTGTACCTGGGATAAACTCAAGACCTTGCACTTGTGAGGCAGGCAGTGCAGGCAGTGGCACCACTGAGCTAAATCCTGGCCCTCTTGAAAGTAAGTATTTTTCTGTTGTCAAGGATAGCTGAGAGGCAAAGGGATTCCAAATGTAAATTATCTTTCAACTACTGCACTGGATTAAGACTAAAGAACAACAATAAAAAGAAAAACTAAAAAAAAAAAAATAAAGAACAAAAATTTCCAATAAGGTAAAGAAATAAGACAGAGAAGAACACTGACAATATAGATTGTTTTACTTCATTTCTAAAAGAAAATAAAAACATAATTTGTTTCAATTTTTTTTTTTTTCAGGATTTAGGATTATACTCCAGGACCTTTTTCTTTTTAGAAAGGTCTCACTAAACTGCCCACGTTGGGCTCAAACTTGGCAATCCTCCTGCCTCATTTTTTGTGCTGGTAATCAAACCCTTAGCACATGCTGGGCCAGAGCTCTGCTGCTGAGCTATCCCCAGCCTGTAATCTACTCACACACATAATCCCACTATCCCAAAACATTTTACTCTAGATGAGTAAATGTCTGAGGACCCCACTGTAACAAGACGCTGCAATAAAAGTGTTTTTCTAGGAGTGCATGTTGATGCTGTTTTCATCCTCCCCAAAGATCCTTAGATGTTCCTTAGAGGTAGTAAAGATCAAAGTAGTTAAAAAGAAAAGAAAAAAAGAAACCTCCCACAAACACACAGTATTCTTTTCCTAAATGTGTCTACTATCTTGAACTGAACCTTCACTGTCCTTCATTACAAAACCATGGATATCCCTGCCTTTCCCTCTGTATCCTCTCACCCCTAAAACCTGCAAAGGAAATAGGTTTCAACAAGACTGAAATTCTAGAACAGGTTCTAGAATTCAGAGTGGAGAAAGACAAACCAATGGACTGCACGCAGGCTGCTCTTGTTTTCTTTCTTTCCTTCCTTTGCCTCCCTCTCTCTCTCTCTCTCTCTCTCTTTCTTTCTTGTACTGGGGATTGAACTCAGGACTTTGAGCTTGCCAAGCAGGCACAGTGCCGCTAAACTACAATCCCCAAGCCTGGCTGTTCTTGTTTCCACTAAGGGACAATGTAAGTAAGTACCTGAGGCATGGTGGAAAGGTGGGTTTCTTTGGAGGAGGAAAAAAGCACACTCTCTACATACTAGCGGTATAAAAAGAAAACATTTTTAAAATGTAGGGCTGGATGTGGTGACGATGCCCATAATCCCAGCACTTTGGAGGCTGAGGCAGGAGAATCACTGTACATTCAAGGCCAGCCTGGAGTACACTGTGAGGACCCTGTCTCAAAAAAACCAAAGATTTTTCCTAGCTTATTATTCTGCACAAAAAGTATTTCATTAACTATTAGCATAGGTTTGGAATGACCTGCTTTAATCCTTTCAGCCTCAGTTTCTTCATCTTTAAAATACTGATACCAATAGCACCTTCACCTCAAAAGGTTATTTTGAGGATCAAATAAGATAACACACATAAAGCTCACACCACAATGCCTGGCACATAGATTCTGAACTACACAGTAAGACTGTGTCTCAAAGGGAGACAGGAAAAAAAAATAACAAAATAATTCTGAAGGATGTACTTACCCTTTTCATTCAGAATCTAAATCTTCACTTTATATTTCACTGTACAATGATATGTGTACATTTATCCAATTCTTTCACTTAACTTTTCAACTTAGAAACTTAAAGGCTACCTTGGGATGCTGATTTAATCAAAACCAACGCACCCTTTGATGAATGTTATTATTATGTATGCCTAAAATGTACCAATAAATGTTATTAAAAAAAGAAACCAGGGACAAAAGTTTTATGCTAAAAAAAACTTTACAGAACAATATCCAGGAATAACCATACTAACAAAATGACGGTCACGAACTTTTCAAAATCGTGCAAATTCAGCTGATCACACAGCTATTCTTTCAAAGCTATGTCTCCATTTGCTTTTTTTTTTTTTTTTCTCCTGACACTACACTACTCCGCTTTCATTAAAACCCTGTAACAAGGCACAGCTTCTTCGATATCAAACCTTTCGGAAAATCTGGCCACACTCTGTTCACAGAGGTAAAAAGGATCCGTGTGGTCACTCTAGGACAACTGTCACTGTCACCAGCAGCTCTGGGTGTCTCATAGGGATTTGAGTCATGCAGAAGTGTGGGGCAAGGCTGGCACCTGAAACAAAGTCGGTAGCTAAGGTGCCCTCAAAGGGAGCAAGGGCAGAGAACCGCAGACCCGGGTCCGAGCTGCGGGGATTGGCGCTCCTGGGCGGGGCGAGTCCGGGGCGCAGGCCCCTCCCGCAGGAAAGGGGCGCAGGTGGTGCCCTCCCCCACGGCTCCCACCCCCTTCCCCCCGCGGCCGCCAGCCCCGCTACCTC
>NW_022900914.1:12622648-12626232 GCF_012274545.1 Fukomys damarensis | reverse complement strand
CGGCGTCTATCTTCGGCGCGCGCGCGCGCGCCCGACGCCGTCTTTGTTGACCTGGGCTGCTTGTGCGCATGTGCGGACCCGCCTCCCCGCCCCTACCCTAGGGATCTACGGTTCCAGAGGTGCAAGTCTACTCGCAAAGGTCTTGGGCTCTGCGGATGACTTCACGGCCCTTGAAGGCTCGGAGTAGGGACCCTTGCAACTCATACTATGGAAAGAGGAATTGAGGCTTGGAGTGGGCTCGGTTACTTAGCAGGTCTCTTACCTTACAATGTCATTGCTACATTTCTTTAGTTATTTTCTGCCAGCTGACCCAATCCTTAGGCAAAGGATGATTGCAAAACGTATCGATCCGGCAATTATTACCTGAGAGGAAAGTAGTCGGGGAGACAAACTTTAGGTATCCTCAAACGAAACATACTAGCTCAGTGTGATGAGGTCAGCGACACCAGAGGCTTAAGTGGGTTCGTAAGCGCTGAGGTGCCTTCTGCAGAATTGAGTAAGATAATTCTTAGGTTTTGCACAGTAACCATCCCTAGTTTACCGAGGAATTTGTGCTGTGTGTGTGTGTGTGTGTGTGTGTCCGTGTCCAAGCCCCTTTCTTTGTCCCTAGTCCCTGTATTCTAATGAGATGCAAGCACAGAACCCTGGTCACAACACTGGAGACAAACACCAGGTCAGTCGGAGTCTACTGAGAACTGGCATCTTGGGTGGAGGCACACTGAAATAGAAGGTCGGAATTGAGAACGCTAAAGAGCTGGTCCATCAGCTCATCCTATTGAGATTCCTAGATCTGCTGTGTTCCTGGACGAATCACTTGAGTAGTAGCCTATTCAATAAACTGTTCATAAACTGGTCCCTCTCTCTTTTTCTTTCTCCCTTTCCATCTTTGCATATCTCTATCTTTCTCTTAAAAAATTTATTTTTCTTGCATTAACAACAATTGTTTCTTGTTGCCTAAAACTAAGAAACGCTAATAGAGGTCCCTGTTGTTTACAGAGTGAGGTTTACAAATGCCTCATGAGATCTTGTGAGAACCTCCACATTCTGCCACAACTTTAATTATTCTCTACCAATACTTTCCTACAGAGTATCATAGGCTATTGCAAAATGACTCTACTGTGATTCCCTCTTAATGCAGCCTCTGTGCCTATTTCCTCAGTTCGAATACCTTCTCTCTTTTGAATCTTATTCATCTCAATTCCTGATCTCCCTCCAATATACATGATTTCTCTTTTGAACTCCATAGCAGTTGTTATGTGAAATCTGTTTTATTTATATATGTCACAGAAATAAGCTGTATGCAATTTAAATGCTGTGCAATTTAAAGGAAAATAATAAACACTGTCCATTTTAATGAATGTAGTCAGCCCTTTAAATTCACTCTGAGGTGTCTTCAGAAGATGAAGATGAGGAGATGCCCGAGGACATGGAAGCCCTAGATCATGGTGAAATGAAAGAGGAAGAGGCAGCTGAGGGCAAAAAATCTGAAGATGATGGCATCGGAAAAAAAAAAAAACACAATAAAACTTGGCCATCCTTGAGAGAATTTAAAAGAACCAGAGGCAAGACTACTTAAATGGTGCACTGTCTGGCTTGGTGCCAGCTGATGAAGGCGCTCAGGGATCTATACCAACAGAAACTATGTAGTGGAACTCCTGAATGACAGTCTGTATGATTGGAATGCCAAATTCCTTAAAGTTGACCGGGACAGCTCTTTGCATTGCACAATGATCTTCAGATCCTCAAAGAGCAGGAAGAAGCCAACTTTATCCTACTTAACTTCTATTTTTTGGGGTGGGGGGCAAGGTATGGGGCAGGGATTGAACTCCAGACCTTGTGCTTGCAAGGCAGGCAGTGGAACCACTGAGCTAAATCCCCGACCCTGGTGTGGTGGTGCACACCGGTAAGCAGGAGGCTTAGGCAGGAGGATCGCTGTGAGTTCGAGACCAGCCTGGGCTACATAGTGAGTTCCAGGTCAGTCTCAACTACATAGTGAGACCCTATCTCAAAAAACCAAAAATAAATAAAATAAATCCCTGGCCCTTAACTTCTCTTCTAATGATGACTTTCCCCTTGACCTACCATTCAGCAGGGTTGTGTCTCCAGTCCTCTCCCGAGGGAATGTTCTGGATGGAGGTGCCTTCTGCATGGAACTTCTCACCAAGCAGGGCTGGAGCAGTGCCTGCTCCGCAGAGTCCGTGGTCGTGCATATCAGTGTCACGCTGCTAAGGGGAAAGCACGAGTAGTTTGGAGCCAACAAATCTCAGTACAGTCTGACGAGAGCACAGCAGTCCTGCAAATCATTGGTGCAGACCCATGGGGGAAAAACAGGTGGTGCACACCCCAGAAGGAAGATGGCTGAGCCGGAGTGCCCCCTCTGCCCCCCACTCGACCACGTTGCCTTTGAATGCTGCCTCTGTGGTTCCCTCCCTCATTTTTCCTGGACGTGATAGCTCTGCCTATTGCAGGACAGTGACGGCTATTCTAAACGCTAAGGAAAAACAAACAAACAAAAAACACACACAAACTGTTTCAAGTACTCCAGACTGACTACAGACAACCAATCACCGTGCTGGAACCCTTACTAGCAGGCATTATCTTTTTTTTGGCGGTACCGGGGACCGAACTCAGGACTTTGTGCTTGTGAGGCAGGTGGCAACACCACTGAGCTAAACCCCTGGCCCTCTAGCAAGCATTCTCATAAAGAAACGCAAGCTTCCTTCTATGCTAGAAACTCAGCAAATAGTGCTCCAGACTAGAGAGCCTCCTTACCTATGCTATGGATTTTTAATTTATTTTCTCCTCTTTTATGTGCAATGCTTTTTGGTTACAGAGTATGATGGATGTGTATGAAAAAAATGTATCATTGGGAGCGGGGCATGGTGGTGCACTCCTGTAATCCCAGTATTTGGGAGGCTGAGGCAGGAGGATCACTGTGAGTTCAAGACCAGCCTGGGCTACTTAGTGCGTTCCAGGTCAGTCTCAACTACATAGTGAGACCCTGTCTCAAAAAAAAAAAAACAAAAAACAAACAAACAAAATGTATCATTGGGAAAACAATTACAGTTTGTTAATTTGAAAAAAAGAAAGAAGGAACAGGGCCAGGGATATAGTTCAGTGGTGCTGTGCCTGCCTCAAGTGAAAAGTCTGCGTTTGATCCCCTTTGATCCCCAGTATGGGGAGGGACAAAAATGAAAGCATACTAAAAGTGTAAGCTTGCCTTTATGTTAGCTAATGAACAAATACGTATAACAGCATATTTTGCCAAAGAAACAACTGGGACAAACAGAAAAAGGTATTTTTCTTTCTGCTCTCTTTACAGATGTAAAGGCAATTTGTGCTTGATATTATAGTTAAGATCTAAATATCTTCAAAGTTCTTTTTTAATTTTTAATTTTACTAGTACATGTTTGTAGTTCATGCAGTTTACAGTCATCTTGGGGAGTGGTTACAGGTACAAACCCCATCTTGTTTTCTTTTCTTATTTTTCATCCCCTTTCCTTCCCTCCCTCCTCCTCCAATTCCCCTATCCCATTTTTCTTTCTTTCTTTTTTTTTTTTTTTTTTTTTTTTTTTTTTTTTTTT
>NW_022900914.1:12598496-12622593 GCF_012274545.1 Fukomys damarensis | reverse complement strand
TTTGAGACAGGGTCTCACTGTGTAGTTGAGACTGCCCTGGAACTCATTATGTAGCCCAGGCTGGTTTTGAACTCACAGTGATCCTCCTGCCTCAGCCTCCTGAGTGCTGGGATTACAAGCGTGCGCCACCACGTCCGGCTTTCCCATTTTTCATTCTTGGTGATGTTATTAATCTTAACTCATATTATGGCATATAATGTTCACATTAATCGAGGTTATGAGGTTCCTGTACATGCATACCTTTCATTTTAGTGTTGTAATGTATTTAAGGATGTGTTGTAATAGCTTTTCCTGGTCTTGACTATATACATTTCATCTTGTTCTTTTTATTTCCTTTTCTGTGAGCTTTTTCTTGTGTGTGTGGTACCAGGGATCAAACTCAGGCCTTGCACTTACAAGGCAGGCACTATGTCACTGAGCTAAATCCACAGCCCTCATGTGCTGTTTGTTTGTTTGTTTTTGGTACCAGGGATCGAACTTGGGACTTTGTGCTTCTGAAGCAGGCAGCAGAACCACTGAGCTAAATCCCTGGCCCCTCGTGTGCTTTTTGTATGTAGTCCTATTCATAATTTGCTTTTTCTTTTCAATACTTGTGTTTGAAATTCCTCCCTACTGATTTCTTTTTTGTAATTTAAATTTGTATTAGTCCAAGCTTGTACAATGTAATGATTACATTTATCATGGAGAGTTGGTATGTGTACACCTCTTTTTTTTCCATAACACATCTTAATTTTTTGTTTGTTTTGTTTCTTTGAGACAGGGTCTCACTGTGTAGTTGAGACTGACCTGGTACTCACTATGTAGCTCAGGCTGGTCTAGAACTCACAGCGATCCTCTTGCCTCAGCCTCCCCAGTGCTGGGATTACAGGCTTGCGCCACCACGCCCAGCAGCACATCTTAATTTTTACCTCTTCATCCCTTCCCTTCCTTCCCTCCCTATTGATTTCTATAGCAGTAGTACATTTATTTTTCACTACTATGTAGTATTCCATTGCATTAGTTTACCACAATTTCTTTTACCATTCAGCTGTTGATAGATATTTAGTTTAGTACCAGTTTTTTTGTGTGTTTTTTTTGATAGTGTTGTTCTTTGTTTTCCTTCGGTAACTAACTTTTGAACCTAGGACCTTATGCACACTAGGCAAGCAATCTACCACTCAGCCTGGTAAGTGGGTTTTTACCCCAGCCTAGTAACTGTCTTTTCAACAAAGCTATGCTATGACCCAATAGTACAGAAATTACGTGCTGTTGGAGTCAGCTGGTTGCATTCAAATCCCCACTTTATCACTCTGTGATCTCAGCTAGTGATTCAGCTTCTAGATCTGTTACATAATATTTAGAGTAGAAGGCAAGGCCTAGAATCAAGTTGGTGCTTGCTGTTTGTTGTATGAAGGGAGGTTCTCCCAATTTTTAAACACTAAAATGGACTATTGGCAAATATCTATTTTTTTTCCTTTTTCAGAACCACAGTTACCCTGACATTTTTCTTTTTAATTTAATTTAATTTAATTTATTTATTTTTTGGTACCAGGGATCGAACTCGGGTCCTTGTGTTTGCAAGGCAGGCAGCAGAACCACTGAACTAAAACCCTGGCCCATCCTGACATTTTTCTTTCACTTACATCACTTTCCTCTTACATCTGCTGTTAAGGACTTTTAAAGCTTTTTCTGATGCTAACGCCTTGAAAAATCCTTCCTTATTACTTCCAACAAAAATTATCTAATTATCTTTTGTTTGTTTGTTTGTTTTGTTTTGTTTTGTTTGAGACAGGGTCTCACTATGTAGTTGAGACTGACCTGGAACTCACTGTGTAGCCCAGGCTAGTCTCGAACTCACAGCAATCCTCCTGCCTCAGCCTCCCAAATGCTGGGATTATAGGCGAGCGCCACCACGCCCGGCACTAATTATCTTTTTTTAAAAAATTCTTATGACAATGTGATTGTGTTACACGATGACTCCTATACTATACTGCCCAATGTGATAGACACTTTATCACCTCCTGATAGAGATTGTAAACTGATTGAAGACAGGAGCCACACTTTCTGCATCTAGTCTGATGCCTTTCTTATGGTTCTCATTTAATAAATATGAATAATTTGAAAAACAATTCAAGCATGATGATTATATTACATATCTATTGCTGTGCAGTGAAGCACTCTTAAGACTTACTGGTTCATGCAGGGTATGGTGGTGCACACCTGTAATACCAGCACTCAGAAGGCTGAGGCAGGAGGAATGCTGTGAGTTCGAGACCAGCCTGGGCTACACAGTGAGTTCCAGGTCAGTCTCAACTACTACGTAGTGGGATCTGGTCTCAAAAAACAAAAAACACCCCCCCCAAAAAAAAGACTTACTGGTTTAAAATAATGGCTGTTTATATGCAGGACTGGCATTTTAACCTAGGGCCTCACACATGCTAGGCAATTGCTCTAGCACTGACTTAGATCTTCAGAGGCAGGCTCTTGCAAAGTTTCCCAGAATGGCCCTGAATTTGCCATCCTCCTCCTTCTCTTCCGTATCTGGAATTACTGGCAAGTACCGCCATTTATTTACTCACGTGGGTAGAATGTGGCCATCTTCTTTGGGGGGCACCAGGGATTGAACTCAGGTCCTTGCGCTTTGGAGGCAGGCAGTGGAACCACTGAGCTAAATCCTGGCCCTTTTCCTTTTTCTCTTTCTTTCTTTCCTTCTTTCTTTTATTTTTTGTCCTCATACCAAAGATTGAATTCAGGACCTTGCACTTGCCGGGGAGGTATAGCACCACTGAGCTACACCTCTGGCTTTTTTTTTTTTTTTTTGTACTGGGAAGAAGGAAAGTGGCCGTCTCTGCAAGTAATCTAGTGTAATGATTATGTGTAGACTTTTCTTTCACCTCACACTCAAATATTTCCTTGTCTAAAACATTTTTTTCTTATCTAATCATATTTTCTTATCTAAGAAAACATCTTTTTTAAAAAGCAAGCATTTCCCAACCATACCTCTTACTTATAAAAACCTTAAACTAGACCTATGGACCCATTCCTGTAATCCCTAATGCAATCCCGATCCCAATAGTACAGGAATTGGAGCTGGGAGACCACCCACCCATCCACTCCAGGGCCATTCCCCGTCTCATTGTTCTAAGAAAAACAGAAACAAAAATAACAAAACCCCTAGAAATTACTGTATCACCAGGCCAGGGCACATAATCTTCTGGGCTAACTTCCCAAACCTTTTCTCCACTTGCACTTGGTTTAAGGGTCCCTATACTTCAGGCTGGCCTTGAACCCACTATATAGTTCAGGCTGGTCTCAAACTACAGCAGTCCTCCTGCCTCTTCCTCCTGAGTGCTGGGATCGTAGGTGTGTGCCACCACGGCTAGCTAAAAGTTCATACATATGGATTACATCTCATGTATGTAATGCATGTATTTACTTTTGGTTTTCTGAGACAGGGTCTCTTTCAGGCCAGCTTTGAACTCACTATATAGTCTATGCTGGCCTCAGTTTTAAACTCTCTTGAGTACTGGAATGACAGCTGTGTCCACCACACCCAGCTCATGTTGTAATTTAATCAGAATGGAAGCCAGGTGTGGTGGCGCACACCTGTGATCCCATCACTTGGGAGGCTGAGGCAGGAGGATCGCTGTGAGTTCAAGACCAGCCTGGGCTACATAGTGAGTTCAAGGCAGCTTGAACTACATAGTGAGCCCATTTTAAAAAAACAAAACAACGGCAGGGCTATATAGCTCAGTGGCACTGAGTCAGCTTGGCAAGCACAAGGTTCTGAGTTTGATCCCTGGTACCAAAACAAACAAACAACAAAACAAAAAACAAAACAAAGCAAGATGGGGCCGGGGATTTAGCTCAGGGGTGCCACACCTGCCTTGTAAGTGCAAGGTCCTGAGTTTAATCCCTTACCAAAAACAAAACAAAACAAAATAAAACAACAACAAAGAACAAAGCAAGATCAAAACAAAAAAATCATCTTTCTAGAATATTTTTACATCTTTTATAAATTATAAAATAAATACATCTTTAGCCCCCAGGGCAGGAATGATCTTTCATTCTTAGGCATCTAAATGTTGGGTTTCTGGCCTTTGACCTTCTGCTTGCTGAGTCTCTGCTGTCCAGCTGAACTGAATTTTGACTGTGTCTTTCTGTGCCTTTGCCTTTTCATTTTACTATTTTATTTTAAAATTTTATTTACTTATTCATTTATTTTTTTGGAGAACAGGGTCTTACTATGTAAAGACTGACCTGGTACTCACTATGTAGCCCAGGCTGGTCTTGAACTCACAGCAGTCCTCCTGCCTCAGCCTCCTGAGTGCTGGGATTATAGGTGTGTGCCACCACACTCAGTTTATTTATTTTTGATACAGGGTCTCACTATGTAGTTCAGGCTGGTCTTGAATTCATTGTGTAGCCCTGGCCTCAAAATCACAGCAGTCCTATGCCCACCAGGACTCTCAGCTTCCAAGTATTCCTGAGCATGAGCAGATAGTCTCTGAGAGCGTTTCCACAGATGTATCCACAACTATTAATAGATTACATTTTGGTCCTCTGCGGTTAGTATAAAGTAGTAGAAATCGTAAAAAAAAAAAAATCCCAGCAATCCTGCCTCAGCCTCCCTACTGCTAGGATCATAGGCCTACGCCACCATGCCTAGCTTCTTTTTTTTCCATTTGAGATAGGTTTTCATCAAGTCCCTAAATCGCCCAGGCTGGGCTTCACCTTGTGATCTTTCTGCTTCAGCATCCCAGTGAGATGAAAGATAGGGCGAGGCTTAAACTGGTTTGGAAGAGGGGTGGGATCCCAGCACTCCCTCTCAGGACCCATATGAAGAAGTTCTCCTGGGTCTCCTGCGGGTGTGTGTGGAAGGCAGAGAAGGACGCAGTCACCGAGGAGGGCCTGCTATCATGGTTTTCATTGTAATAGCCCACACTGTGTCCTTCAGGCTGTACGTTTTTTTCCTTTGGCCCAAGCTCTCTCTGCAGAGCCAGTTTTTCCCTCACTCTTCACTTTTACTTTTTCAAATAAACTTTTTCACCATTTTTTGTTTGCTTTGCTGGTTTTATTTATTTTTTGGGGGGTACTTGGGATCGAACTCAGGCTCTTGCACTCGCAAGGCAGGTGGTAGAACCACTAAGCGAAATCCCTGGCCCTGAAGTTCTTTGTTTGAGACAAGAAGAACCTACAATCTGATTCCGGAAGAGCGGTAAGGTTTATTTGGCTAGGCATTTTAAAGGGAGGCTTCCTGGTAGTGTTATTTGGTGAGCTGCCAGGAGACCAGGTAAGGTCTGATGGGTGCTGGGAATTCATGGCACATAGCTATTTGCTGCTTTTCTGTCCCTGAGGAATAGGGGAAGGGTAAGAGACGCTTTTGTTTTACTTCCGGGTGCAATCGACTTGTCTTTTCTTTTTCCTTTTTTAAAATTCTTATGATATGCCTTGTTATCTGCATATGTTTGCTAGCTTTTTTGTACCAGGGGTCAAATTCGGGACCTTATGCTTTCTGTGCAGGCTGTGGCACTGCCCCGGGCCTGCTCTCCGTTATTATTTTATCAATCACAGTGGCTCCTTCCTCACATGGAAGAGAAAAATTTATCTGTTTTAAGAGGAAATGCCCAAGGCTTTTTCCAATGGACTTGGAAGGCCGATTCAAGCCAGCTTTAGATGACTGGCTTCCTCCCTGTTTCACATCCTGCCTGGGGCTATATCTTTCTGTCTTACTCCTTATTTAAGTGCAGATAACCTGAGCCAGACAAATTAAGTGTTGAAAATTTAATGAAAGAGACTGTGAAGCTGGCATGGTGGCACATGCTTGTAATTTCAGCACTGGGGAGGCTGAGGCAGGAGGATCGCTGTGAGCTCGAGACCAGCCTGGGCTACATAATGAGTTCCAGGTCAGTCTCAACTACATCATAGTGAGACCCTGTCTCAAAAAACCCAAAGAGAGAGAGAGAGAGAGAGAGAGAGAGAGAGAGAGAGAGATTGTGAGAATACAAAAGCAGAGTCATTCTCGTTCTTAGCCTTCTTACTATCAGAATAAATGCAAGAGACAATTTTCTTAATTGGCTCCATTCTGCTTAAGTAGAATCATCAAGGGACTCAAAATACTAGTTGAGTCATCAAGGGGCCCAAGTGGCTAAGAAGCTTTGCTTGAGGAAAGTTCCATCCTTAATCGTGTGTGTGTGTGTGTGTGTGTGTGTGTGTGTGTGTGTGTAAGGACAAGGTAAGGCTAGCAAGTGACCTGGCCCACTGCTGGGTACTGAGTTATGGGTTCTAAAGTGGAGACAAAAGATCCCCAGGGACTTTCATCTGTGCTTCTGTGAATAATGCTGACATCACCCTAAGGTTTAGACAGACATCTGTCCAGCCTGTGTTAGAATCTCACAGTGGATACTTTGTGAGGTGCTCAGATCACCTCCTTCTGCACTGGACACCATTTTAAGGAGTCAAGACTTAGTAGTGTCCTCTCTTAGGGCCCAAGCTGAGCCAATGGGAAACTGCTTGGACTTCGGCACCATGCAGATTTCACCGACTTCGACACTAGGCCATATCCTTGATGAATGGGAAGGGTTTGATCCTGTCAATCTAAAGCAGAAACAGCTTATCTGCTGTTGAAATACACTTTGGTTTCATTATGAACTGTGAAGTGGCAGAAGATGGGCATAGAATGGTACTTTATTTTTTTCAGGATGGTACTTTAAGTTATGAGACTGTTCTCCAGTTCTAGCTTTCTGCTTAAAATATAAGAAGTGGAATGAAAGCTCTCACGTACAGGCTTTTGTGACTCTTTGTCACAGGAAAGGATCAGAAGCTAAGAGGAAGGCCCGGTCCTGGGGGCCTCGTTTGTCTCTCAGAGGGATGTGGATCTCTCTGATCTGTTTAATGATCCTGGGAGGTCTCTTCCAGCTCCTCGTCATAGTCCCGGGCCAATAAATCAGGCCCTCCTTTCAGTTACAGATGTACAAGAGGCTAGGAATTATGCAAATGAACAGTGTTCTTTAAAAAGGGGGGGGGGAACACCCTGAAAAGGTTATTTCCCCTTCAAAAGAACGAAACTTGGACTGTAATACTAATGGGGGACTAAGAACCATGTTTGATGTGCTAGTTGCTCTTACCAGGGAGATAAAGTGATGTTTTGAATCTTCTGTAAATATATTAATCAGGAAAGTATAGGGCGCTACAATAACTTTGCCTCATTAGTGAAGCTGTCTTTCCCATTCACCCTCTTCCAAATTCCAGGACACACTACTTGGTTTTCATTTCTCTCTCTCTCTCTCTCTCTCTCTCTCTCTCTCTCTCTCTCTCTCTCTCTCTCTCTCTCCCTCTCTTCCTCTCTGTCTCACATGCAGTTCAAACTGGCCTTGGACTCACTATGTAGCCCAGGCTGAACCCCAGACTTGCAGTAATCCTCCTGCGTCAGTCTCTGAGTGCTGAGAGTAAAGGCAGGTGCCACTGTGCCTATCTTGGCTCGCAGTCTTAGATTTAAAAGATGCATTTTGCCCCCATCCCTTAACATCTAGATTCTCAATCTCTGTTTGGTAGTAGACACAAGAGAACTACATGTAATATGATACCTTTTGATATATACACCAAAAGGTTTTACTTTGAAAAGTGATGGACCCAGTCTGGAACATTATTTCTAGGTCTTCTTTTTTCTTGGGGGTGGTACTGGGACTCAAACTCAGGCCCTTGTACTTGCAAGGCAGGTGGAGGAACCACTGAGCCAAATCCCCAGCCCATTTCTAGGTCTTCTTGAGAGATGGTTGTATGTTTCTACCCACAAACCATGCTCAGAGTATCTGTTTATATTCAACAGGTTCTACATATTTCTTTACCAACACATGCTTATGTGTGTACGTGCACCTGCGGCATGCCCAAAAACTGGATCAAATTACTTGTGTAACATTTTATTTTCTTTTTATTTATTTATTTCTTTTTCATTTTTTTTTGGTTTTTTGAGACAGGGTCTCACTATGTAGTTCAGGCTGGCCTTGAACTCACTGTGTAGCCCAGGCTGGTGTTGAACTCACAGTGATCCTCCTGCCTCAGTCTCCTGAGAGTTGGGATTATAGGCGTGCGCCACCACGCCCGGTTTAACATTTTATTTTCTAAAAATTACCTAAAAACAACACCATGGGCCTGGGGATTTAGCTTAGTGGTGCCTCACCTGCCTTGCAAGTGTAAGGTCCTGAGTTCAGTTTCCAGTACTGGACAAAACAACAACAACAACAACGAAAAGGGTAGATGTTTTTGGGAGGGGGTTCCAGGGATCAAACTCAGGTCCTTGTGCTTGTGAGGCAGGTGGTGGCACCAATGAGTTAAATCTTCTTCAGGGTAGGATATTGTTATAATAATGAAATGATTAGGTGAGGATAAAACAATGAATTTCACTAATATTTATATAATTTACATTTAAAGTATGAAACATTTTTATCTGTCTTATCTGATTCTTCTATGAGGTGGGAATTGTCATATGTGAAAAAATATGAAGCTTAGAAGTTAACCTTTTTTTCTTAAAAATACAAGGCAAACAAGTAAAAGAACCATATATTTTTGAAGTTAAGTATTTTAGTCTATGGCCGTACCACCCTGAACGCACCTGATCTCATCTGAAGTTAAGTATTCTTTCTTTCTTTCTTTCCTTCTTTCTTTTTGAGACAGGGTCCCACTATGTAGTTGAGACTGACCTGGAATGCACTATGCAGCCCAAGCTGGTCTTGAACTCACAGCAATCCTCCTGCCTCAGCCTCCCAAGTGCTGGGATTACAGGCGTGTGTCACCATGCCCAGCCAGTTGTGTCTTTTAAAAGCTATTTATTTCTCTATTGTTGTTGATTTTTGAGACAGGATCTCTTTGCAGTTCAGGCTGACTTTGAACTCATTGTGTAGCTCATCCTGACCTTATCTCACAGCAGTCCTCCTGCCTCAGCCTCCCGAGTGCTGGGATTACAGGTGTGCACCACGACGCCTGGCTTATATTTCTTATTGTGCTACAAAACTGTTGCTCACTGTATAAAAACAGGACCAGTGCCTGGAGGCGCAGTACATGCCTATAATCCCAGCAGGTAGGAGGGTGAGGCAGGACGATCAATGTGAGTTCAAGGCAAGCCTGGGCTACATAGTGTGTTTAAGTCCAAACTGAACTACATAGTGAGACCCTGTCTCAAAAAACAAAAACAAACAACCCTGGCAGCACCAACAAATACAGCATAGTGTAAAATTAAGAAAGTGTTTTTCTTTATCTGACACTGTACAACTAATACACACACTCCTCCACTCCCTGTGAATCATACTTTAATATTAATCGAATTCCAGTCTGGGCGTGGTGGCACATGCATTTTAATCCCAGCACCCTGGAGTCTGAGGCAGGAGGATCTCTGTGAGTTCGAGACCAGCCTGGGCTACATAGTGAGTTCCGGGTCAGTCTCAACTACACAGTGAGACCCTGTCTCAAAAAACAAAAACAACAAGAAGAACAAAAATTAATTGAATTCCAAATAAAGTGTTTCTTTACTGCATATATTGTATTATATGCAAGTAGGTAGTGCCTGCTGAGTAAGTTATCCATGCAATCTGCCTTGTCTGTGAAAACGAGGTTAAGCATACTAATTTGTCTTTATTATACAGAATTCTAGCTCTAGAATGTGTAGCTATAATCTCCGTAAACCTCTAAGAAGGTCTATTTTTTTTTTTTTTTTTTTAAGAACCAGGAATTGAACTCAGGTCCTTGCACTTGCCAGGCAGCTCCTGGCACCACTGAGCTAAACCTCCAGCCCAAGAAAGCCTTAAGTACAGAAAGTAGCATTTTGGTGCAAGTGTTTGTTTTCTGTATACATTCACATCTTTTAAAAAAACATTCAATAAAAGAGTTACAAAGAAATACAAAGATGAGTATAATAAAGTCTCTGCCTTTGAAAAACTCAAAATCTGTGTTTAATCATAAACAAATTGTAAGGCCAAATGAGGGAAGTACCATAGCACGACCGGTATGATACATAAGGGATTTATAAGGAATGCTTCCGAAGGCCACCTGCAGTCGGGGTGAAATATGCAGAAGGACGTCTTCTCACTTGGTGTGGCAAAGGAGCCAGTGAAAAGCTGAAGGCCTGGCACTCACCGCAGAGTCCAATACGAGTCCCCACTGTGAAACTGGAGGGTCTGTGTTGGAAGGCTGGAGACAGACATCCAAAGGTGAAGGTGAAGAGCAGACTCCTCTGAAGAAGCAGGAGAGGGACTTCCTTCTTTCCTTTCTACTCCATCCAGGCTAGGAACCTACTGTTCGGTGCCACCCACATCCAGGGTGAGGCTTCCCTCTTCAATCAATCAATCAACTGGACACAGCCAGAACCCTGCTAAATGGATCTGCTGGGCGTTTCTTCAAGTGAGCACCACAGTTAACTATCACAGACAATAGGAAACCCGGGAGGAGTCCAGAACGAAGTGGTACCACAAGTATAAACGTTAAGAGCCCTTCTTAGTGTTTCAATGTACTGCTCTCTGGATAGTACACATAACTGCAAATTTGTCTTAATCGTGGCTCCCAGAGTCACCCATCCAGAAGCTTTACTTTCACACCAAAATTCAGTCCTTGCTCGGGGACGGTGCACATGCCTGCGATTTCAGCAGTCTGGGGGACTGAGGAGCATTGCAAATTTGAGCATAGTTTGGGAAACAAGACTTTGTCCCCATTCCCTGCTCCCAGAAAAGGAGTGCTGGGGATGTAGCTCAGTGGGAAGGCTCTTGGTTCAATCACTAGTACTGTAAAATTTAGTTCCTGGCAGTATCTTCAGTTAACTTTACATTTACTATTTATTTCTTAATTTGTTTTTGTTTTTTTATTTTATTTTTAAAGATTGATTTATTTTTTGGTACCAGGGGACTTTGCACTTGTGAGGTAAGTGCAGTACTGCTGAGCCAAGTCCTTGGCCCCTGTTTTTTTTTTTTAAGAGAAGACGATTTATGGGCCACGGATTTAGCTCAGTGGTTCCGCTGCCTCCCTCAGGTCAAGGTCCTGAGTTCGATCTCTGGTACCAAAAAGAGAGAAGATAGTTTATTTGAAGGTGGAGAAAAGGGGGAGGAGAGAGACTATAGATAACTGCTCCACGAATAGGGAGCACTAGAAAGTCAAAATACTCCTGTGAATTTGTTTACATCATTTAAATATTTTTTTCTCCCCAGTACTGGGGCTCAAACCCAGGGCCTCAAGCATGCTACACATGGGAGCACTTTACCTGAGCTATGTCTCAGCCCTCAATCTGCCCCTTTAAAAAACTCACTTCTGCTGCTATGCCTTCTAAGCGATTCTATCAATAAGTTTTAAATCACATTCAAAGACTGAGAGAAATCTGGCTGAAAATTATTTTGTGTTGCTCCTTTCAATAAACATCTTTATATTTTGTTTCACTGGTGTCCATATATAAATATCAACTCTTGACCATGGAATAATTCAACTTAATTACATATTATGCACCTATGATATAACAGGCTCAATAAGAAATACAAAATATGTAAGACATTGCCGAGAGTGGTGGTGCACACCTATAATCCCAGCACTTAGGAGGCTCAGGCAGATGGATCACAAGTTTGAAGCTAGCCTGGGCTACACAGTGAGTTCAAGGACAGCCTGAACTACATAGTGAAACTGGTCTCAAACAACCAAAAAAAATCTAAGACATGATTCCTGCTCTGAAGTAGCTTACAGTCTAGCTTCCAACTTTAAACTGTTATTCCTCAGAAAATGTAACAGCTTTCAGTTACTTCCTAGAATTTGGAATTATATTTTGTAGTAACATGGGGAAATGTGTAGACATACAATACCATGATAGTGCACATAACTGTTCTAAAATTTTCTCAAATGATTCGATGGTTATAGTTGCTTTTATTCCACCCCGCTTTTTGGGGGGTACTGGGAATCAGACTCGGGTCCTTGTGCTTGTGAGGCAGGTGGCGGCACCACTGAGCTAAATCCCTGGCCCGGTTCCCCACTTTTGAAAAGTATTTAATCTCCAGTAGCATTAATCTATGTACTAATCAATTTATGTATCCTGTTCATAGTCATCCACATCTTTGTTCCCATCTTAACCTGCAAAAAACCCTCCGTGCTATGTGGTAGCTGTTACCAATCACAGTACTGATTATAAAATATACATTATAACAAAAATGTACCCACAAGTTTAGCTTCTGAACAAATTTTTTTTACTTTGTCCATGTGATTTTTACAGAGTAGCAAAATGTTTCTTTTGTTCTGTTTTGTCTTTTTGAGACAGGGATTGATTGATTGATTGATTGATTGAGGCAGGGTCTCACTATGTAGTTGAGACTGACCTGGAACTCACTAAGTAGTCCAGGATGGTCTCGAACTCACAGCGATCCTCCTGCCTCAGCCTCCTGAGAGCTGGAATTACAGGCGTGCACCACCACGCCTGGCCCAGAGTAGCAAAATGAAGTGGTACATGCTCTCACTAAGTTGCCCAGCCTGCCCTGAACCTGGTGGTTTTCCTGCCGCAGTCTCCACATGGCTGGGATTATAGACCTCTGTCAATATATCTGGCTTGTGGTCTACTTTTTAAAAAATACTTAATCTAGATAGGTGTAATTTTCACCTCATGTTAATCACGTAAGATCAACAATTTAGGTCATCAATTTTGGTGGAAATAAGAATAGTGATAAATGGTAAAGTTCACTTTCCTGTCAAGTCTGTCTTTTTCCCTAACTGGCTGCATTGTATCCTTTATGTAAGTCACATAAACACTTGGTACCAGCGATATGATTGACGTGTGTGTGTGTGTGTGTGTGTGCGTGTGTGTGTGTGTGTGTGCATAGAGACAGACAGACATATATCTGGGCTTGGTGGTGCAGGCCTGTAATCCCAGTTATTTGGAAAGCTGAGGCAAAAGAATCACAATCTTCAGGCTTGCCCGGGCAATTTAGCGAAATCTTTTTTTTTTTCTTTTTGCAAAAACAAAATTTTTTTGTTTCAAAATAAAAAATGAAAATAGCTAGGTAGCAGCACAGCAGTAGAGCACCTCTGTTAAATTCAGTCTCCAACATGAGGCAAGAGGACGCCGATGGGAAACACGGTTAGAAGTACTCTCCTATATGTAGTCACGATTTTCAGTTTTCATAGCTTGTATTCCATCTTAGCAGCATACCACATTTACTGATTGATGGATTGATTGAGACAGGGTCTTGCTAGGCAGTTCAGGCTGTCCTTAACGCGTTATGTAGCCCAGGCTGGCCTGGAACTCAGCCTCTGCCTCCGAAGTGCTGGGAGTACAAGAACGCGCAAGCACACCTGGCTAATATGTCACAATCTAGTCCGAAAATATTTAACTGGAGGTTTTCAAATTTTCATACTACAAAGTGCAAGAACAAACAAGTGATTCAAAGACAGGAAGTTAGTATCACTTATATGTACCTTAAATGGTACTGGATTTAAAACAATCCAATTTACTTGATCATGTTTGCTACTTACTGCTGGGGATTTAGCTCAGTGGTTCCCTCGCCTGCTTCGGAAGGTCCCGAGTTCGATCCCCAGTACTATATTATGTGTAGGGGCCCTTTTATCTTTTACATATATATTTTTCATATATACAACAGAGTCTGTAGTAGCACAGCTTTGAAAGCCAGGTTTCAGATTGCTAATGTGAAGGAAGCATTAGCAACTTCATTTTCACAGTTTAAGAGCTTGAATAACAACTGACTAGGGAAGCCCCCAACACAGCTTCTTCCCCTGCCTTTGACTTTATTTATTTTTGTATTTTTTGAGACAGTGTCTCAACTAGGTAGTACAGGCTGGTCTTGCACCTTCTCCTGCCTCAGCCTCCCCCGAGTGCTGGGCTTTCCGGCATCCGCGCCGCCTTTGACTTTAAATGAAACAAAAACATTGACATTCCGTAATAGATCCTTCAGCTTGGACCCAGCCTGGATCTGGATTCAGCTGGTAAGAATCGTCCAGAGAGTAACGGTGTCAATTGCTCCGGGGCCGACGCTCCCAGGCACCACCGAGGACTGGCCTGTCCGAACCCTCGAGGGCTGGTACGTCCCTTAGTCTCCAGCAGTGGGGAGGCGCACGCCCTGGGTCGCAGCCTCTGGGGCCAGACCTTGGCCAGGACACACGCAAGACCGCTCAGACGCTCACAGACTGGGACTCCGGGGCCCGCGCCTACCGTTCAGGGCCCGCTGAGAAGTTCTGCGCAGGCGCGACAGCCGTGCGACATCCGTCACTTACGGCCGGAGCGGTTAGTGCTGGGAGTTGGTGTCGCTGTGCCGGGCTCTCAGGAACGGACGGCTTGGGCGCGGGTAATAAATCTACAACCTTCCCTCCTTTTCCCAGTTATGTTAGGTCCGTCGGACCCCCGCACAGCTTCTTGACCAGTTGGGGGCGCCCAGTCATTTACTGTCCCATCATACTCGGCTGCGTCGGGTGCTCCCGCCCAGGTGGGGGTGAGGGGCGGGGTCGAGGCAGGGCTGGCCTCCATCCTGGCGTCTTCCTGTTGAAATCTCCCGGGTAACTTGTGGCTCTTCTTGTTTTTCAAGACTGGTATCCCGGGACTGATTTTCAGGGTCCACCATGGAACCAGAGCAGATGCTGGAGGGTCAGACACAGGTACCAGGAGGCCCTGAATTTAGGGTGGCGGTGGACGGAGAGGCTGCGAGAGACGGGCTGAGAGCTGTGTGACTCGTGTTTTGTTTTGTTTTTTCCTAGGTTGCGGAGAATCCTCACTCTGAGTACGGTTTGACAGACAACGTTGAGGTAACTCGCCCAATTTCTTTGTTTTGAGACAAGGTCTCACATGTAGTTCAGGGTGGCCTTAAACTCACTGTGTGGTCTAGGCTGGCCTTGAACTCATGCTGCCTGCGTCTCCCGAGTGCTGGGATTTCAGGTGTGCGCCACCTTGCCCGGCTACTTGCCCGATTTCTATGCCATTTCGTGAGGGCTGGAGAAAATGTGGGATTCTTTTCTACTAGATTACTTTGCGTCGGAGAAAGCTTTGTTATCATGAGCTCAATGGTATCAAATTAAAGGTAGCTTGTTTTACTAGCGATACTAATACTTGTCTAACAGAGGTACTTTGTAATCGAATGAATAACTACTGGAGCAGTGAATTAACCACAACTAGATGGGATGGTTTAAAAAAATACTTTATAGGCTTTGCAAAGATATATGTTTGTTTGTGTGTGTGTGTGTGTGTGTGTGTGTGTGTGTGTGTGTTTGAGTGTTTGAGACAGGGTCTCACTGTGTAGTTGAGACGGACCTGGAACTCACTATGTAGCCCAGGCTGGTCTCGAACTCACAATGATCCTCCTGCCTCAGCCTCCTGAGTGCTGGGATTACAGGTGTGCACCACCACTCCTAGCTAGGATATATGTTTTTTATTTTTTAAAAAAGATACATAAATGATTACATTTGGACAAATGAAGACAGGAGTATTTCCAAACAGATTTATAATGGTAATGGACATTATATCTCTTCATCTCATTTGCAGTGTCTTTTGTTTTGTTTTGTTTTGTTTTTTTGAGACAGGGTCTCACTATGTAGTTGAGACTGACCTGGAACTCACTATGTAGCCCAGGCTGGTCTCAAACTTGCAGTGATCCTCCTGCCTCAGCCTCCCAAGGGCTGGGCTTACAGGCCTGTGCCACCACGCCTGGCTGCTGTGTGTCTTGACACACACACTCTAGCAATCTGCATATATTTTCAGTCCCATGAGGCTTGAAGAAGTTGAGTAACTTGTCCAGGGTCACGGGGAAATAAGTGGAGAACTGTTTTCAACCTAGGCAGGTTGAGTTTTTTGCAAAAGGTTTAAACTGTATTGCTAATCTTTGTGTGTGGATGTGGTGCTGGGTATCAAGCCTTGGGCCTAATGCATACTAGTGGAAAAGCACTTTTGCCATGGAGGTACATCCCTATCCCTGTATTGCTAATATTGATGAATTCCTAGAGTTCACTGGTATGACTGTTTTTTTGCCTATAGAATTGCTAGCTGTGTTTACCAGTTTGATTCCAGTATTAAGGAGAAAATCCATTATTTTCATAGTATTCTTGTAATTGAATTACTAAGCTGAGTCAGGCGAGTGAATATACTTTGTGTTGTAGTTACTTGGACTTCTTTTTAGGCATCAGCACAGTGTTCATGGTGCCTGTGCTTACAAAGCCAAATGTGATACCAGATGCTGTATACCAAATCACAAGATCTTCTTCGTACTTGGAGAAAAAAATGAAAGTAGGACTGGGCATGGTGATGCACGCTTGTAAATGCAGCACTTGGGAGGCAGAGGCAGGAGGATTGCTGTGAGTTGGAGACCAACCTGGGCTACATAGTGAGTTCCAGGTCAGTCTCAACTACACAGTGAGAACCTGTCTCAAAAAAAAAAGAAGAAGGTAAAGTGCTTGGTATGTTCTTTGGTGATTAGTTATGCTTCTTAATTTTTAAAAAAATATTATATTGGAGATTGAATTTAGGACCTTTGCCCTGATCTAAATTCCCAGCCCTCTTTTGATTTTATTTTGAGTGAGGATCTTACTAACTTTCTCAGTTGTCTAGATTGGTCTTAAACTTGTGATCCTCTTGCCTCAGCCTCCCAACTCCCCCTTAATGAATTAATAGTGATAGTAAAATAGTAATTATGTTTTTTTGGTGAGTTTTTAGTTGGTCAAAAATAGTTAACAACTCCATGTTAGTTTTTTCGTTCATCTTACTATTTTACACACACAAACACCTGTGGGGTGGAATTCAGAACCTTGTGCTTGCATGGAAGGTGCAGCCCCACTGAGCTAACCGCCTCCCATTTCTTTTTCTTTTTCCTTTATTTTTTTGAGACAGAGTCTCACTATGTAGTTGAGACTGACCTGGAACTCACTAGGTAGCTCAGGCTGGTCTCGAACTCACAGTGATTCTCCTGCCTCAGCCTCCTGAATGCTGGGATTAAAGGCATGCGCCACCATGCCTGGCAAACATCTGTATCTTATAGCAATATTCTTGCTAGATAACAATATTCTTCCTTTTTATCCTTTCTTGAACTTTTCTATTTAGTATGTATTTTACTTTTGCATTTATTACATCATAATTTTTATTTTTTCCTTAAAAAGTCAGTTGTCTTAGCTAGGTGTGGTGGTGCACACCTGTAATCCTAGCACTTACTTTTGAGGCTGAGGCAAGAGGATCAAACAATAAGAAAGAGGAGAATTTTTCTTTTATACTATTTCTGGGGTTATTTTTTTGTATGGATCTAGAGTCTTAGATTCTTTTGTGCCAATCTACACTTCCTCTAGTTATCTGCTTGAAGGAATTCAAGATTTCTTGTGCTGGATGTGGTGGCACATGCTTACAGTCCCAGAACTCTGCAGGGTGACAGGGGAATCTTTTCTCTTGGTGCCTCTAAGATTTTCTTTTTATTGTAAGTCCCTTCCCTCCTCTCCCCTCCCCCTTCCCCCATTCTCTTCTTTCCTGCCATACCAGGATTGAACCAAGGACCTTGTGCATGCTAAGCAAGTGCTTTATCATCATCGAGGTGCATCCTCAGACCCATTCATTTACGTATCTATGTACATACGTATGTATTTGCATATACATGCGGAGAGAGAGGGAAAGAGAGGCATAGACAGGCAGACAAGGTCTCCTACTGTGACAGACTCCTGAATAGTTGGGATTACAAACATGTACCAGTGTACCACCACCGCCTAGTTTTATCATACTTTTTAAGTACTTTTGATTATTATTTTTGATTATTTTTTGGGGGGGTGTTTTTGGGACTTGAACCCAGGGCCTGGTGCCTGCTATTCATTCACATGCTCTACCACTGTGCCATACATCTGTTAGACACTTCTGTATTTCTTCACACATTCTTAAATTTTGTTCTGGGACAGTTTCTTCAAAACAATTTGATCCTTTTAACGCTTGCTTTAACTGTTGTTAGTGGTGCCTGATCATCCTTTAGTTTAAGCCTAGTTTCTTCCTTTTAAGTATTTGCCCAACGTTCCATATATTTGAGGTTTTCCCACTCCAGCGTATACTCAGGAAAACGATTTCCAGCTTGTGTGAGCTCTGTGATTGTTCCTCCTGCTCCTTCCGAGTGGTTCTTTTCCTGGTCTCGGGGGAGGTTATATTCACCTGAAGACTGGAACGCAGTTTCTTTCTGTGTGATTCTTCTCTTCATGCAGCATTCTCCTTTCTACTGCTCTGCACTGCAAATTCTAATTATCTTGATTGCCCAGAGTGTTCAGCTTTGTCTTCTCAATGCAGGGTCTAATTAGGCTAAGCTCAAGTTTCCTGTCAGAGTCCTGTAAGTTCTTTAGATAGGACACAGTGAACTGGAGCAATAATAGGACTCATGACAGTCCTCTCCTCCTTTTGTGGTTACTGTATAATGTAGGGATTTCAGGTCTCACTCTGTAGTCCAGGCTGGCCTTAAACTTAGCAGGTAGCTCAGCTGGCATCAAATTTGTGGCAGTCCTCCTGCCTCAGCCTCCTAATTCCTGGGATTATAGGTGTGCACCACCATGCCTGGCTTTTTAAAAGGACACATCTGTCTTCAAATAAATTAATTCTAATACTGCAACCATGCTTAGCAATATTAGGTAATGTTTGAATGAAATAAATGAGAGGATTTAGTTAAATAATTTATTAAAGGAGCTATTATTTCTTAGGCATTGCTGTTTCTTATTGGAAGCATTGTAATTTCAGGAAACTCTAGTTTTCCTTTTACACAAATTCTGTGGCAGGAAGTTAGAACTGTTTTAAAATATACTCTAACGTTTGGTAGTTGCCTCATTTTATTTATGTATTATGAATAAGCTGAAATTTTGAACGTGGTAGATTTTGGTTCAAAATGGAAGAAAACTCACTCAAAGCAGTAATGTCAGTTTTCAGAAAGACCAAATTCTATAATATTTTCTGCAATAGAAAGAAATTTTAACAAAGGCTCAATTAGAATTTTCAGAAATCATGGAATGCCTTGGGTATTTTCTGTTGAGATTTATTGGTGAACAATACATTTTTCAATCCACGGCTAAATAGCTATTTTATTTATTTATTTATTTGGTGCCAGTGATTGAACTTGGGTCCTTGTGCTTGCGAGGCAGACGGCAGAAGCACTGAGCTAAATTCCGGGCCCTAAATAGCTATTTTATAGATTAATTGAAAAGACAGGGCCAGGGATTGATTGATTGATTGATTGAGACAGGGTCTCACTATGCAGTTGAGACTGACCTGGAACTCACTACGTAGCCCAGGCTGGTCTCAAACTCACAGTGATCCTCCTGCCTCAGCCTCCCAAGGGCTGGGATTCCAGGCGTGCACCACCATGCCTGGTTAGGGCCAGGGATGTAGCTCATTGGTTCCACTGCCTATGTCAGAAGCACAAGGTCTGAAGTTCGATCCCTGGTACCATTAAAAAAAAAAAAAAAGAAAAGAAAAGAAAAGAAAATATGATCAGGTTCCAAATTTAGCTTAAAAGAATCATAAGAGAAATTGTGTGGTATAATTATGAGATCTTTCTCTTTCTTTTTTGTGTGCTTTTGTTTTTTGTTTTGGTTCTTTGAGACAGAGTCTTGCTGTGTAGTTTAGGTTGGCTTTGAATTCGCTGTGTAGCTCAGTCTGGACTTGAACTCAGAACTTGGTGGCTAAACAAGCATATACTGCTGTACCAGGCTGTAATGTTGTCTTTGGAAACCTTGGTATATTTGTTGTGGATATAATAAAATTTTTTCTTCTACTTTTACAAAATAAAGTTAGATCTAGAAAAATACTTTTTCCTTTGTTGACTCTTTTATATCCTATTTGAATGTGATTGAATGGAGGTATTCTTAAAAGTACTGATTGAAGCTGGGCATGGTGGCACATTCCTGTATTCCCAGCACTCAGGAGGCTGAAGCAGGAGGATCATCAAGTTTGAGGCCAGCCTGGGCTATTCCCTAGTGAGATTCTATCTAACCCCCACCAAAAAAAAACCAAAAACCAACCACCAAACAAATGAAAAAGGAATACTGTTTTGAGCCCTACACGGTAGCATATGCCTGTAACGCTAGCTACTTGGGAGGCTGAGGCAGGAGGATTGCAAGTTGAAGTCTAGCCTGGGCAATTTAGTGAGATCTTGTCTCAACATAAAAAAAGGCACATACAATTGTGTCTTTTATTTGTTTGTTTCTTTGATGTTTTGAGACAGGGTCTGACTATGTAGTTGAGACTGACCTGGAACTCACTGTGTAGCCCAGGCTGGTCTTGAACTCACAGCGAGATCCTCCTGCCTTAGCCTCCTGAGTGCTGGGATTACAGGTGTGCACTGGGGATCGAACTTGGGTCCTTGTTCTTGGAAGGCAGGCCTCGGAACCACTGCACTAAATCCCCGGCCCTGGCTACTTTTTTTGTTGTAGTTCTTTTTGGGGGGGCAGTATGGAGATTGAACTCAGGACCTTGTGCTTGAGAGTCGGGTGTGGTGTCACTGAGCTAAATCTCTGACCTGTTGTGGTTATTCTCTGTGGTCCTGGGGATTGAATCTAGAGCCTTTGTAAAGAGCTACATCTTTAGCCCTTTTTTTTTTTTTTACTTTTAAATTTTGTGACAGGGTCTCACCGAGTTACTAAATTGCTCAGGCTGGGCTCAAACTTGTAGTTGCCTTTTTTTTTTTTTTTGGTACCAGGGATCGAACTCAGGTCCTTGTGATGCAGGGGGCAGAATCACTGAGCTAAATCCCCAGCCCCAAGGCCTATTCACTTTTAAAAATCATGGATGTATTTCTTTTCTTTTTTTTTTCTTTCTTGGATGTATTTGAAAAAGAAACAAGTGGAAAAGCATTCTCATTGTTATACAGAGTAACCATAAAATAGAAACAATGATAATGAGTATTAGCTACTTCTGACAGCATATGCCTGTGAGGCCACAGTTTTTCTTCTCTGTTAATAAGGAATTTTAAACCAATTGTAGTGGGGAACACTTGCAATCCCAACACTGAGAGACTGAGGCAGGAGGTGCATATGGTTCAGCCTAGTCTGGGCAATTTAGTGAGACACTGTTTCAAAATCGAGAAAATAAAAAGCGTTGGGGAAGGGGCTCAGAGCAAGGGCCTAGGCTCAATCTCTAGTGCCATTAAAAAAAAAAAAAAGTTTAGCCTGAACAGGTGGCACAAGCCTATAATCCCAACATTTGGGAGGTTAACGAAGGAGGGTCAAGAATTCCAGGCCTGCCTGGGCTATGGAGTGAGTTCAAGGTCTGCCTGCACTACCTAGTGAAACACTGTCTCAAAAACAGATAGAAGAAACAATGCTGGGGCTGTAGCTCAGTGATAGAGTGCCTGTGAGTTTCATCTTCAGTGTTGAGAAAAATAAAATAAAAAAGAGTTTAGCAAGTGCTGCAGAAATATGAAAGACATACTAACACCAGAGACTTTGTTCTTGATATTATCTATAATAAAAGAATTGGAAGAGAGCTATCTTTCTTGTTTTTTTAGTGCTAGTTAATGTCATGTCCATTGTTCTGGAAAGCACTGTAAGACAGTATTCTCATTAAAAAAAGAAAATGGGCTGTATTTACTCCTAAAAGGGAGAAGAAATGGGAGACACTAGAATTTAGAGATACAACATTTAAAGATAGCATGTCTTTGAAGAGAAGAGGCTTAAATGAAATTTAGAGATAGGTCTGAATTTCTTTTGGCAGAGATGTTTGCATTTTCTAGTCATTGATTTGCTTATTCTTGTCATTGTTCTGTCAATATCAATCATTCTGTTTAACACTCAAAATAATGTAGTTATTCAGAATATTCATGGATTGTTTTTTGAATTCACTAGAGGATAGTAGAAAATGAGAAGATTAATGCAGAAAAGTCATCCAAACAGAAGGTGGATCTGCAGTCTTTGCCAACTCGTGCCTACCTGGATCAGACAGTTGTGCCTATCTTGTTACAGGGACTTGCTGTGCTCGCAAAGGAAAGGTAAGGTCAGAGAGTCTGCAAAGGGTAGTAGCAGAGAAAGAAAAGACTTCCCTAACTGAAATACCGTTAGTTTTACTATAATATTTTATAATTTATGGCAGTTAAACTTTAAAAAGAAGTCAGGCATGATCTCAGTTCAGAAGTTTTCATTTTTTCTAGAAGTCTCAGATTATATGCGTACTTATAAAGATTTCTAATCACGGTATGCTTGTGATTTTGTATCTCCTTTTTACTTAATGACAAAATTTTTCTGTATGGATTGATTGCTTTCATGATCATAATTTAAATTTCAGTAGTGCCATAATTAACCTAGCCATTTCCTCTGTTACTGAATATCTAGGTTCAGTTTCCTTTGCTACTGTAGAACAGGCAGTAGATGTTCTTCTCCTTTCATGTCTCTTTTGGCTTTGCTTTTTCAAAATTTTTTCTGGTACCAGGAATTGAACGCAGGACCTTGTACTTGCCGGCACCACTGAGTTACATCACTGGGCCTTTGTTTACTTTTCTTTTCAATACCAGGAATTGAATCCAGAACTTTGTGCTTGCCAGGCAGGTGTGGCATCGCTGAGCTAAATCACCTTTACTTTACTTTTTAAAAGATTCTGAAGAATTGTTTTACTAGTTCAAAGGATATTATTTTTAATAGTACTGAACATATATCGTATTTCTAGCCTCATGCTTGTTAAAATTCTTCTAGTTAAAAAAAAATTCTTCTAATCACTGTATCCTCAACAATGTTGTAAACTTTTTTGCCAAGTTGTTTTAATTTATGCTTCCTCATTAACACAGTTAGTTATTTCTGTACATGTTTTTGTGCAGTAATTCTTATCCAGATTTTTTTTTGGTACTGGGAATCCAACTCGGGACCTTGTGCTTGTGAGGCAGATGCCGAACCACTGAGCTAAATCCCCAGCCCTCATCCAGATGTTTTCTTTGTTTTTTTTTCGGTTTTTTTTTTTTTTTTTTTTTTTTTTTTTTTTTTTTTTTTTTTTTTTTTTTTTTTTTTTTTGGCAGGGTCTCACTATGTAGTTGAGACTGACCTGGAACTCACTATGTAGCCCAGGCTGGTCTCGAACTCACAATGATCCTCCTGCCTCAGCCTCCCGAGTGCTGGGATTACAAGCATGAGCCACCACGCGCGGTCTGAGCAAATTTGTTTGATAAATTAGATTAGTTAACATTTGTTGCATGCATATTATGTTTTATTTATGTAGTAACCATTGCAGCAAAGTGACATAACTTGTTAAAAAACTTGAACATTACATCACATAGTAAGAGGAAGTCATGAAGAAACTTAATAGATTTAGAATAGCTGTATTAGCTTATGTAAAAACTGTATAGGGCTGGGGATTTAGTTCAGTGGTGTCACTGCCTGCCTCACAAGAGCAAGGACCCAAGTTCAATCCCCGGTACCAAAAAAACCCTGTATGTATGAGGTTTAGGAGTGCAGCTCAGTGATGGGGTATGTGGTGAGCATGCACAAGGCCATATTTGTAAAATAAAATTTGTGACTGAAATATATCTTGATAGTACCATTGAGAATTAAAATGTGAGTATCCGTTTTTTTATTCTCTTCTTATATAGGAGGCTAGCCAGGCATGGTGGCACACACCTGTAATTCCAAGCACTCTGGGAGGCTGAAGCAGGAGGATTGCCATGAGTTTAGGCCAGCTGGGGCTACACAGTGAGTTCAAGGCCAGTCTGAACTACATGGTGAGACCTTGCTTTAAAAAAAAAAAAGTGGGGGCGGGGCTGGGGATTTAGCTCAGTGGTTCCTCTGCCTGCCTTGAAAGTGCAAGCTTCCAAGTTTGATCCCTGGTAGCAAAAAAAAAAAAAAAAAAAAAAAGCCAATATGTTATAAATTCTAAATATTACTTTTAACTGCTAGAAGAAAAAATTCAAATAAATTTTAAATAACAAGCTATTTGTAAATACAACTTTTTAATAAAGTGTCCTGGCAAAATAATAATATTAAATTAATTCTAAATGTTATGTAAAAAAATGTTGAGTATATATAAGCAGCCCAAAAGGCTGTTTAAAGTGCAAAGGGAGCCGGCCGTGGTGGCACACACCTGTAATCCCAGTACTCAGGAGGCTGAGGCAGGAGGATCGCTGTGAGTTTGAGACCAGTCTGTGCTATGCAGTGAGTTCCAGGTCAGTCTAAACTACATACTACATAG
>NW_022900914.1:12588239-12598472 GCF_012274545.1 Fukomys damarensis | reverse complement strand
GCAAAGGGAATGTTTTGAGATCACTGCAAATTAGTCCAATATGCCCTTTCATAGTAGAATTTAAAATAGGTATTTCTTCTAATTTCATCTTTTGACTTGTTTTCTCAGCAAGAATAACTTATGTAAAAATTGTAAATATGAAGTAATACCTCTACTATGAATACACTTCTCAGATATGCTCTGGTTGTAGTATTTCAAAATTTTTTTCTTGAACTCAGGACCTTGCGCTTGACAGGCAGGCACAGTACCACTGAGCTAAATCTCTGGCCCCTAAATTTTTTTTGAGTCAGAGTCTTGCTATCCAGTTCAGGCTGGCTTTGAGCTCACTATGCTCATTACGTAGCGGCCTAGAACTCACTGAGATCCTTCTGCCTCAGTGTCTGGAATGTTGGGATTACACGTATTACCATGGGTGTACCATGCCTGGCAGAATTAATTTAAATTATTTGAAGATAGAAGTGTCTTTGAAAAAAGAAAGGTAAGTTGGATAATCCCACCACTGGCTGAGACTGGTGGAGTGCTATGAGCTAGAGGGCAGTTTGAGCTAACAAAATTAGTGAGTTCAAGGCCAGCATGAAATACATAGAGAGACCTTGTCTCAAAAAACAAAAGAAAGCTGGGCATGGTGGCCCACACTTGTAATCTCAGCACTTGGGAGGCTCCGGCAGGAGGATTTCTGCCAGTTTGAGGCCAGGTCTCGGCTACATAGTGAGTTCAAGGCCAGCCTATACTACAAAGTGAGATCTTGCCACAAAAAACCAAATAGTAAACAAAAATAATAGAATTTGTTTAAATAAGTATTGATTCTTTTAGTTATTCACATGAGTTTTTCAGCTGTATGTTGTAGTAATGCTACATCTGTTGTCTTAAGTGATTTTTGTTGTTTTGTTGATTGATAAAACCTATACAGTTACACAATTCATAGGTATGAATTTCACAAACAACATATTTATGTAATGTATATTCAGATGAAGAAGCCAAATACGGGCCGGGGATTTAGCTCAGTGGTTCGGTGGCCTGCTTTGCAAGCACAAGGACCCGAGTTCAATTCCTGGTACCAAAAAAAAAAGAAGCCAAATAAAATCCTGCTAGCACTCCAGAAGTCTTCCTTGTGACCCCTCTGCTATTATTTTTCCTGGAGCAGTCCATTGTTAGTGTTCATGTTGTTTGTTTATTTTTTTGATACTGAGGAACAAACTCAGGACCTTTCTCTTGAGAGGTGGTAGTCGGAACCACTGAGCTAAATCCCTGGCCCGTGTTGTTTAGAATTGTGTTCATAACTAGTTTTAAGCCATAAAAATTTTTCTTTTTAAAACTATATTGAAGGCCAGGAGTGGTGGCGCACGCCTGTAATCCCATTACTCGGGAGGCTGAGGCAGGAGCATTGCTGTGAGTTCAAGACCAGCCTGGGCTACATAGTGAATTCCACAGGTCAGTCTCAACTACATAGTGAGACCCTGTCTCAAAAAAACCAAAAAAAAAAAAAACCAAAACCCAAAAAACAAACAAACAAAAAAACTATATTGATTTTGTTGTTGTTGTTTTGTTTTTGAGACACGGTCTCACTGTGTACTTTAGACTGACCTGAAACTCACTGTGTAGCCCAGGGTGGTCTTGAACTCACAGTGATCCTCCTGCCTCAGCCGCCGGAGTGTTGGGATTAGAGGCATAAGCCACCACGCCCAGCTTAAAACTATATTGTCTCATTTATCATTTGTACTGCAATAGCCTTTGACTGTAAAATAAAAATTAAAAAGATGTGTTTTCTCTATAAAACAGTACAGTTAAAATATGTTTCTAAACTTTGAATTTCTTTTCCCTTACAGACCACCAAATCCCATTGAATTTCTAGCATCGTATCTTTTAAAAAATAAGGCACAATTTGAAGATCGAAACTGATTTATTGGGAAGAACAGAAAAGTTTGGTTGCTACTATAGATTTACATGATTAAGAGGCAGCTTTAATTGCGTAATTTTTTCTCCTTTTTGGAATTATAAGAACCTTCAGGACAAAAAAAATTATTTCTTGAATTGCTGAAGAGAACATATTTCCCCTACTTTGATTTAATTGCCATACTTATTTAATGAGTGTATTCTGTGCAGTTTTTTTCTCAGATTGTCTTTAACTTTGTTTTTAAAATGACCTTCAAAATAAATTGTCAAGATGCCAGTATTTCAGAGTAGTTTTTGTTTGGTATGAGAAATATTTTGTATGCTTGAATTGTTATTATGAATCGCTTCTTTCTTCTCTCTGAATGTTACAGAGTTTTACGGCAGAGTGAAAATATAACAGAATCAAGTATAATAAAGAACTTAGCCAACACCACTGCGCCCCAACCCCCAGGTCGACTGCTGGATCTTTCTGAGAGGGGTGTGTGGGCATGTTCAGTGTCTATCAAGTCTCACCTGTGTTTCTAATGTACAATAATGTTGCAGTATGGAAAATAGCGTTGCATAGGATATACAGTATCCTTTGATGCTTTGAGGTAATGATGTAAAATAGCCATCACTTATTGCGGTCCTATATGTCAGCTGTAACACTGTATTTAATATAGCAAAGTAGTTATTCCCATTTTGCAGATGTGAAAACAGACTTAGAGTAAGTGATTTGTTCAAGACAACACTACTGGTAAGTGCTTTTTTTTTTTTGGCGACAGAATCTTGCTATGTAGTTCAGGCTGTCCTTGGCTGGCCTCAGACTCCCAGCAGTTCTCCTACCTCCAGCTGCCGGGCAGTTCGTCCCAGGTCTATGAATGTGTTGCAGTGAGAAGTACTTGTGTCACTCAATGTCATTGTGTCTCTTTGTAATAAAAATTAGTAGCTGGTAAGTTTTTTTTTTTTTTTAAATCTATTTCTCTTGTCCCCTGTGAAGAAATTAAGCTAGCTTACTGGGTCTGGAAAATAGAGAAAATTGTCTGAAGAGAGTGAGAAAAAACATTCACTGGATAAGTGGTCCTCAGCTTGGAGTGATTGTATCTAGCCCCCCTCCCTTGGGTCCCTAGGACAATCAGTGATCTGGACACATTTTAGTTTTGGTGGAATTCTACTGGCATATAGTGGATAGAGTCCAGGGATGCTGTTAAATGTCTTAAAAGGCACCATGATCACCACTGTGCCCATCCCTTCCCCCCAAATCTTCCAGTTCAAGGTATCAGTAGTATCGAAATTGGGCAACTACATTGGAAATATATTAAAGTCATGTGTCTCAAAGGAAAAAACATTAAGACCTTAGCAGAGTTAGAAATTTAATGCTGACGATGCATGTGTTACAGTTCTCTATCTTTTAAAAAAAATTTTTTTTTTTTGGTACGGGGGATGGAACTTGGGTCCTTGAGCTTGAGAGGCAGGCGGCTGAACCACTGAGCTAAATCCCCGGCCCTACAGTTCTCTTTAATACACTCAGTAGAAATGATATTTGCATTCACATATGCAGATCTTTGAGAAATACAGTCCTATTTAAATAGGAAATATCGGTATCTCCCACTTTTACAATATTTACCACAAATATGAATTTCATCAGTTTTATTTTGGCTGCTTGGCTAATTCATTAGTCCACTGAAGTATTTTTAGTGATATTTTACCATTTGAGTTAATTGTATAATTTCTAATGAAAGCACCAATAATGCACATGCTAGGCAAGTGCTCTGCCACTGAGTGACATCCCTAGAGGCCAGAGTGCTATCTTTTTAGGAGTGGCTCTTTGCCGTTATTCTCATTAGAGCTACTTGATGGAACTTCTCAAATATTAGTATAAACAATAGTGTATAAATATCAAAATAAATGTATAAATAAATATTAATACCTTGCATAAAGCCTGGAGACTGAGTTGGGATAGGGCCTAGGTTTATAATTGTGAATTTGAATGGAAACTAATCTGATGCATATGGTTTTGGAAATGCACATATGTCGTACTCTGCCTAATGCCTCATTACTTTTAGTGTTCTATTGAATTGTCTTCAAGTTAGGGCTTAAAATTCTCAATCTTGAATTTGCTACTTTTTCCAGTAAGAGCTGAGTGTAGGTACATCTGCCAACAGTTGACACACTCCTTAAGTATTTACTATGCCAGGGACCATGGGAAATACTTTGTTATTTCATCTTCAGCTCTGTGTGGTGGACTTCATTAAAGTTTTATACCCACTTCATTTATTAAAATATCACTTTTGGGGCTGGGGATTTAGCTCTGGTTCTGCTGCCTGCCTCACAAGCGCAAGGTCCCAAGTTCAATCCCCGGTGGACCCCCCAAATTATGTATGATTTACATGTAAAAAGCTGTATGTATTTAGTATGTACAAGCTGATGAGTTTCAGAATAGGTATATGCTAGTGAAACTGTAACCACCATCAAGGCTATAAACATATTTGTGTTCGTTACCTCCCAAAGTAGGTTTCATTTATTTTAGTGGTAATGGTGATTAAACCCAGGGCCTCATATATGCTGTAACTACACTACCACTGAACTACACCTGAAGGCCAGAGGTAGGTTTAATTTCAATGTATCATTTTTAGACGAGGAAACATTTGGTTAACTTGTTCAAGATTATAGAGGACTGAGTTTGGTACAGTGAGTCAAACACTATTTCCTCTCAGGTATACCTATGATTTTTCTTTGAGGGGAAGTCAGTCCTATGTGTGTATAGTGGAAGCCTTTTCTGCCTGATGAATGAAAAAGTGGGGAATCATAAATGAACATACTGTATAAACAGATTTTTTGAGTTTAAAAATATTAATGTGGGCTGGGGATTTAGCTCAGTGGCTATGCTGCCTTTCTCACAAGCACAAGGACCAGAGTTTGATCCCTGGTACCCCCCAAAAAAAATTAATGTAGCTGGGTGTGGTGGCACACCCCTGTAATTCTAGCACTTGGGAGGCAGAGGCAGGAGGATTGCCTTGGGTTGGAGGCCAACCTGGATATAGCAAGACCCCGCTAAAACAAAACAAAAAACAACAAAAAAAGTAGTAATATTTTGATTTGTCTTTTCTTTGGATGTGGGTTCTTTGATTAGAACTCTGTAGTATCTTCCACAAACCACATCAATAACGTGCTCTCTAAATTTGTTTCAAAGATTTTGGAAGATTTTAGACATGTAGCTTATAGAATGTATATGTATTTTTTCTTTATAGTCTCCATCTTGTCTATGTAGTTTGTTTTTACTGAGTCTTTCCAAAACATTCAGCGTAACCTGTACAAACACCTTGTCTTAATCCTTTTGGGCTGCTATAACAAAAAACGTAGACTTGAGTGGCTGATAAAACAATTATTTGTTATAGTTTTGAGGGCTGGGAAGCCCAAGATCAAGGTACTCTGGTGAAGACTTGGTCTGCTGTCTGTACAGATGGCACCTTAGAGCTGTGTTCTTCTGTGGTAAAAGGACATGCTTTCTGTCGGGGGTCTTACCAGGGCACTATTCCCATTCACGAAATGACCTAATCGCCTCTGACAGTCCCCATACTTCTAATGCCATCAGTAGATCTGGTGATCAGAAATTCAACATGATCGCTTCTCGGCCTCTTGGCTAAGATCGAGTGTAGAAATTCAACATGAAATTTTTGGGAACACAACATTCAGAGCATAACACACCTTTTGTGGTTTTTTTTTGGGGGGTGGGTACCAGGAATAGAACTCGGGTCCTTGCACTTTTGAGGCAGGCAGCAGAACCACTGAGGTAGATCCTCAGCCCAGCACACCTTTTGGATTATGTTTATATTTTGTTGGTTTATGTTGTAGTTAATCATGTGATGACAGTAACTAGTACAAATGGTAGAAATAAGTTGTAGAACATGATTGATCCTCATTAGGAATGCGCAAAACTTGGAAAGAGTATGCAAATGTACATTTCTTGAAAGTGTAGTCCACTGGCTTCAAGCGTTTAGTTTATACTTGGCAGTACTCTATTATACTGAGGGAAGGGAGAATATTACTTCTTCCAGTAATCTGGTTACACAGGATTTGGTTTAAAAAGCTTCTATAATTTGGTAAGGGGTATTTAATGTTTGGCCAGCAATGATGGTATATAAGCAATTCCTATCCTTTGACCACAATGGAAAAGATTGTTTAGTAAACAAATGCAAAAATAGAATAAAATTGCCTCAATTCTCTAAGGCCTCTGAGTTCTTGAATTCTTTTGATGGTCAGGTTAGTGAGAAGACCAGGAGGGTAAATCAGGAACAAATTCCTAGAGGAAATAGACACCATGAGTAGAAAAACAACAACAACAACAACAACAACAACAACAACATCAAAAAATGAAAAAAATGTTTGGCTAGAAAGAAATCCTCTAATTCTGATGAGGTAATAGAGGAAGAATACCGAACCTTGTGTAAATCTCATTTATGAGGTATAGTGAGATTTAAAGATTAATAGCTTCTGCTAGAAACATGACCAAATACTTGTAGGAACAGAATAAAACATTTTTACCCGGATATTTTCCTGGATGGGATTCCAAAAGGCATTACCAAATTGAAGGATTGACACATACTATCCAACTGTAGAAATAAAGTGAAAACAAACTTTTTTTGTTGTTGTTACTGGAGATTGAACTCAGGACCTTGCTCTTGCCAGGCAGGCGTGGTGCCACTGAGTTCCATCCCCAGCCTACAAAAATTTAAGTGAAACAATCTACTTGTTAACAACTCTTGTTGTAGATTAGGAAAGGAGAAAAGTAGTATGATAGTGAAAAATAGGCCACTAGAGATAAAAAGGGCAGTTGGTAACAAATGACTGTCTCTTTAAAAAACTTGTCAGCTTTTATTTTTTGGTAGCGGGGATTGAGCTCCGGTCCTTGCGCTTGCAAAGCAGGCCACCGAACCGCTGAGCTAAATCCCCAGCCTACTTGTCAGCTTTTAAAAAAGATTTGTATCTTTTACTTTACTTATGGGAAACCTAAATTAACAAATATGAAAAACTTTATGTGAAAAATTTTATTTCAGTACATTGGAAATTCATCATTTTCATCATGAATCACTAAATATATGAAGTACTTGGCTAAATGTCAGGTACACAGTGTTTAATAAATATTACTTAAGTTTGGTTTCTACAGTAGAAAGGGGCAAAGTTGACTGATTTTAGGCTAGAGCACCAGCTTTGAAATCAAAATAGCCTCTCTATGCTGAACTCTTAAATTTTTTTTGGTATGGGGATTGAACTCAAGACCTTGCGCTTGTGTGGCAGACACAACGCTGCTGAGCTAAATCTCTGGCCCTCTTACATCTTGATTTGTTCAAAACATTGTGGTATCGCTGTAGAATATTTTTCTTATCCATGGGGCTTTCAGTGATATGGGGCTCCTAAGGCTGTGAGCTGTGGATAAGTAAAATCTAAAAATAGTCAATTTAATATTGCTGTGTAGATTCAAAAATCAAGCCTAAACAAGAGGATTGCTGTGAGTTTGAGACCAGCCTGGGCTACATAGTGAGACCGACTCAAAAAACCAAAAAAAAAAAAAAAAAAAAAAAAAAAACCAAAAAAAAAAAAAAAAAAAAAAAAAAAAATCAAGCCCAAAGATGTAAATAAATTAGGTATATTTTGGTTTAGATGGTGGTAGTCTTTACACATTCTACATTTGGAAGCTTTTTGTATACCAGTACAGTGTATTTGTATCACTTTATTCTTTTTGGGGCAGGGTCTCACTTTGTAGTTCTGGCTGGCCCTGAATTCACTGTGTAGCCCAGATTGGCCTTGAACTCACGTGTCACCTTCTTTTAACAGGTGGATACATATATCCTTTGGTTTAGATGGTGGTAGTCTTTACACATTCTACATTTGGAAGCTTTTTGTATACCAGTACAGTGTATTTGTATCACTTTATTCTTTTTGGGGCAGGGTCTCACTTTGTAGTTCTGGCTGGCCCTGAATTCACTGTGTAGCCCAGATTGGCCTTGAACTCACGTGTCACCTTCTTTTAACAGGTGGATACATATATCCTCCTAATTGAATGAGTGTCATATTCATGAGCATGATTTTTTTTTCTCCCAGTTTTTTGCTAGTACAGGCTGCTGTGGTAAATATCAGACATTGTTTTATTTATTTTTTATATTTTGCATATCGTTCAATAAATTACTTTTTTTTTTCTTTTTATTGAGTTTATTGGTACAATTAGGTATACAATACCATTACATTCATTATTGGGATTCTGTACCTTTACATAATAGGTCTTGATTCTCATTTTTTCCCCTTGTCCCTGCCCTCCCTTCACCCTCTCCTCCCCTCCCCATTTACAAACACTTTATTTCCATTTTTTCAATTTCTCATATTTTTTTCCTCTCCCTTATTACCTTTCCCCCACCCTCCCCACTTTCCCTACACCTTTAGCCCTTTACTTCCTATTTCACATTATTAATTTTCTCATTAGGATCCTGTGTACTATTATAGTTTTTCACACCAGAGAAACTATTTGGTATTTCAGTTAAAGAAATCTCCAGACATTGTTTTAGAAGACATGTGCATTAATGTTGGGTTCTGGGCCTCTTACCCTTATTTCTTGAGGGATTTCATAAGGACTGTGAATGAAGATTTCATCCTTCCTTCTACTATAATGTTTATAAAATGTCAAACTCAAAATCACTGCTGGATATAATAAAAACTTGATAATAACATGAGAGTTGTACAACACTGCGAAATAAGCTTCTCCTGGAATACAGAGTATTTTCCATTATATAAATGTTTCTTAATTTAGGGGAGATTGGTAAGTGAATAGTTTCAGTTTGTTTCTTTCAAGAATCTATGCTTGAATAAAACAGGCAGTAATGGGTAGACTATGTTAAGAGCATTTTGAAAATAACAAGATCTAACCTTTCATTTTATTTGGCATTGTGGTCTTTGCTGAAAATTATTAAGAAAAGCCTTTTAGAGAAAGAAGAGTTTGGCTGAGCATGTAATAGGGAAGAAAAATAATTTTGAATAAGATTAGTAGTTTGGAATGAAATCTAGGATTGTTGCTAGGAGCAGGGGATAACAAACATACAATATATGAATAAGAGCTTATGTGATGTTTTCTTGTTTCTATGGGGGTATATACAGTGATATAAAAAGTAACCACAAGAGTTGTCACCATATCAGTGCTTGCAATTTACAATAAAAAGTTTACCTTTTCATTAGTCAGCACTGAGTTTTGTAAAAAGTATTATGGAATTAGAGCTGCAGTCCTTTTATGTTCCTAAAGTGGCTTTGGCGACTTAGGTACTGTATGTCCATTTTTTTCCTCCTACATATTATTTTGTCAGGTTGGTGGTGGAGAGGGTAAAGTTTGAGTTATGAAATATATACAGCAGTGGAGATTTTAGTCTAATAACTGAAGAAAAAGGTGTGAAAGTCAGAAGTGTTACGGTTATCCTAGGCTTTAGTGTATCACTTAAGGGCCCACTAAAGAGTTTAAACTCAGTTGTTGGAAAATTTGGGCCCTGAAGTTGGAAAAGGAATGGAAAAATGATTTTAAAAGCCCTAGAGAAGTACTGTATATTACTGTGGCATTAGGAAAACCTAATCTTGGACTCTTAGGCAGCCGGTCATCTACTTTAGACTCTTACCAGGTTACTTTTGCGTGAAACTAAGATGAAAAAAAAGGCTATGGCTTTTACAGCCCTAAATATCTTATTTTTGAAGATACCCAACTGTTTTGTTCATTTTTGAACGATGCACTTCACCACACTTCATGGAAGTCTAAGATACCCTTCTCTGGGGTGGTTCTACCACATTTATAAAGTGTTCCCCCCGGGGGTGGGTACCACTGCACTGCACCCCCAGCCTTTTTAAGTTTTGAGACAGGGTCTCACTAAGTTGCCTCAGCCTCCAGAGTAGCTAGGATTCCAGGCCTGAGCCACACGCCCAGCTAAAGGCACTGACACTGACAGGGAGTACTGGGATCTGTAAGACCTAAGTGAAGGCTGACATACTGTTGTGTGTCCCCCTTGCAGGCCTTTACATTAACTTACAGTCCTGGGTACAGTGCTCGAGTATTACCCCCATTTTGCAGTTGAGAATTGCTGAGGCTGGCTCTACTACTCTTTAGTAAGGAAGACAAGACATGCACCTACATAGACAGAACGTGAAACAAGATAAACGTTTACAGTGGTAAAGGTGACCCCGGCTTGCTGGGCCGCGGCCATACTACCATGTGCCCGCTTGTGCAAACGAACTTCCTGGCGGCGCGGCCGCACACCTAGGGGACACCGCGAGGGTGCGAGCCCACCGAGGACGCGTGGCAGCGGGGACAGAGCCGCGGCTGCGTGCTCGCGA
>NW_022900914.1:12577937-12587157 GCF_012274545.1 Fukomys damarensis | reverse complement strand
AGCGGAGTCCGGGAGGAAGTCTCGCGGCCCCCGGCACTTGGGGAACTGGCCGCGTCTCCCCTCGCCGCCGCTGCGTTCTGCGTCGCGCCTGGGCTGGAGGGAAGCACTTTCTCACGTTGGCCGGCGGCCGCCCGCAGGACCTGTCAGGGATGGGCCTTCCCGGGATTTGTCGCCTTGCACTTTGGGGCTCGGATGGAAGGACTGCCAGGCAGGCACTTTGGGTGTCCTCCCAGCTCTTTTGTCAGTGTTTGCATTGTTACTGTCATTCGGGGGCAGCTGGAGGCGGCGTCAGCACTTTTCCCGAGCGGCCTCTCCAGTCTCTCTGGTCGCTGAGCCCCAGCAGGTGTTGGAACTACCTAGCCCATTAGTTCAGGTTTTGAACGAATTTTGTCTTGTCTCCTGCCTAAAGACCTTTTATAGAGTTTTTTTTTTTTAAATTTAGAAACTGGGGATTTATCTTGTAATAAAACTCACAGCGACTGTTTTCTGAGATCATATTTTTGGTATATTAACAGTGAAGGCTCCTCTGTGATTCCCGATAGTCTTCATTCATTTGGTATAGGTTTATTCATGTCTAGAGCTAATTTCTTACTATGAGTTGGATTATGTTTCTCAGCAGGAGGTTCGATTGGACGACAAAGATTAGGAGAAAAATTCTTTTCTCTGAAGTTGCTAAACCAGCTTACTAATACATGAACCTTCCTAACAGATTTGTTGTAAGATACAAAAGAATTGTGATGACTAGATTTGCAACTGCTGCTAACAGGTAGCTCTGTAGTTTTGGATTAAGCAGATAGGACATTTTATGGTTACAGTGGCTTCCCTTCATCGTCCTGAAGTACTTTATAAACAGGTCTTATAAAGTACGTTATAAACCAGGTCTTACAGAATGTCAGTGCAGCTCTTCAAGTTCAGTTTATAGAGAAACATGTAGAAATTCAAGAACTAAGCCAGTGGTAGAATAAGAATTGAAAATTGGGGGAGTCCTTGGCTCCTGGGTTTGTCTTCTAAATTGTTAATTATTAATCCTGTGATTCAATGAATAATAATACCCTCTTTAGGTTGTAAACTTTTTCTCCAGTGTGTTTAAAATTAGAGTGAAAAAGTCATCTTTTGGTGTATTTCTTCTAGTTTTGTATACAGTACCTGTTTGTATTTTTAAAATTTTATTTATTTATTTTGGTACCAGGAATTGAACTCAGGACCTTGCACCTGTGAGGCAGGCAGTGGAACCACTGAGCTCAATCCCTGGCCCTACTTTTTATTTTTGACCTACTGGAGATTGAATGAACGCAGGACCTGGCTAATTTGGCAAATTATCTGTCACTGAGCTCCATCACCAGCTGAAGTGTTTTAAACTTTTGTTACAGTTTGTCTTGGAATGTGGGCAAGTGTTCTGGAGGAATTTTTATAAATTCTCGAACATTCTTTGGGTAGTAAAATTGGTAATAGCTCACACTTTGGACTTAAATTTCAGTGTATGTTTGCAAATATGAGATGAATCCTTTAGCTCAAAAAATCCTGTGATTATAGTTGTTTATCCGCAGTGAACTAATATGGACTGTTTCCTTAAAACTTTTATGTGATATAAAGAATTCTAAAATAAAATAATTCTTGTATCTCTAAATAATGAATTAACTCAGTAATGCCATTTTGGTACTGTGAACTGTCTTAGAGAACCTTATTAAAATTCAGACTGTGTGACTTTGGTTGCGGGGGTGTACACTTGTACGAGTTTTTATTTTGTTTTATTTATTTATTTTGTGAGACAAGGTTTTGTTATGCAGTTCAGACTGGTTTTGAACTATGTAGCCCATGCTGACCTGGAACTCGCTGCAGTCTTCCTACCTCAGCCTCCCAAGTGTTGGGACTACATGTGCACCACCACACCTGGCTTGTAAGACTTTTTAAACTTGAGTAATAGTTGAAGGGTTTGAGGTGAATTTAAAGCAATGTCACTGTAAAAGCTTACTTTGTTTTGGTTTTGTTTTGTTTTTTGAGACAGGGTCTCACTTGTAGTTGAGCCTGACCTGGAACTCACTCTGTAGCCCAGGCTGGTCTCGAACTTGCAGCGATCCTCCTGCCTCAGCCTCCTGAGTGCTGGGTTTACAGGCCTGGGCCACCATGCCCAGCTGATAAAAGCTTACTTTGTATCTTAAAAATAAATGAAGTCTCCAGGATATAGCTCAGTGGTGCTGCAGCCTGCCTCACAAGCACAAAGTCTTGAGTTTAATCCGTGGTACCAAAAACAAAAACAAAAACAAAGAAGTAAAAAAGAAAAAGTAAGCCAGGTGCTGTGGCGCATGCCTGTTATCCCAGCAGGGGATTGGCTTGTGTGTGTGTGTGTGTGTGTGTGTGTGTGTGTGTGTGTAAGGCAGGAGGATGGAAAGTTTGAGCCCAACATGGGCAATTTAGTAAGACCCAGTCTCAAAACAAAACAAAAAACCAAACCTATAGTTAAGTAAACTTTGGATTGGTCTAGTAACTAGTCCTAAAAATGTGAAGAATCAGAAAGATGTGTTTGTGGACTGTCATTCTTCAGTTATTGCAGTGTTCAAGTTGTGTCCATAGAATTAAAATGTTCAGTTACAGATAGAGATAAGATTGAAACCCAATTTACTTTTTGGTATTTAGCTATTTGAGAAAAAAGTATGTTTATATATGTCACATATGCACACATACTATTTACTACACCTTGTATTCTAGATTCATCAATAGGCAGTAATATGAATTGTTGCCTCCCCATGAGGAATTTAGATAAATTTAATTAGATAAACTGAGATAGGAGTTTTGTGGAAGGTGAAATCTCTTTAAGGTACAATTTGAAACTGTGCTTTGGAGGAAGGGTGTTTGGGTAAATTTGGAGCTGGGGAAGGAACTGGGTTGGGAAATTTCACAAAGACACATAGGCAGGTAAATATAAGTAGTTCAATTTAGTAAGAGTGGAAGGTTCTGGTGTGTATAGTTTATAAGCCTGGACTAGTAGATTGGAGCTAGAGTATAGACACCATGGATGCTAGGCATCATAGGGGTTTACTCATTGGGCAGAGAGGGCCAATGGAGATAGCAGAGTAGGAACTACTATGGTGCAAGAAGCATTTTAGGAAAATTAATCTCATAAGAAGGTTAATCTTCGCCGGGTGTGGTGGCTCACACCTCTAATCCCAGCACTCGGGAGGCTGAGGCAGGAGGATTGCTGTCAGTTCGAGACCAACCTGGGCTACATAGTGAGTTCCAGGTCAGTCTCAACTACGTAGTGAGTCCTTGTCTCAGAAAACCAAAAAAAAAAAAAAGGTTAATCTTTACTTTACCTTTATCTGTGTCTAGCAGGGATCAGCAAACTATGGCTCACATACCAAATACAGCTTATGGCATTTTTGTTGTTGTTGTTATCGTTATTTTAAATGGTTTGCTAGCTACTTATAGTTTTAATTTTTTAAAGGATTGTTTATAGAACAAAGAAAAACAGATGTAATAGAGGCCATATGTAGAACATAAAGCCTGAAGTATGATTTGGTTCTTTATAGAAAAAGTCTTCTGACCTCTACTGTAGTTTAGTGATTCTAAGATTGTGACCAGTAATAGACTGTACGTTTTGTCTCTTTTCTTAAGTTTTGGTGTAGCTTTCCTTATTTCAGCCCTTCATGTTTTTTTGGGGAGGTACCGGGGTTTGAACTCAGCACTTTGCGCTTTTGAGGCCAGCAGGTGTGGTGCCACTGAACTAAGTCACCGACCCTTCAGTGTTTTTTTGTCAGGACATTTACAGCTGCCTCCTAACCAGACTACTACTTTTGTTTTGGTGCCAGGAATTGAACTCCCGACCTTGCGCTTGCCAGGCAGGTGTGGAACCACTGAGCTAAATCCCTGGCCCCCACTTCTTTTTTTTTTTTCTTTCTGTAGTACTGGGAATTGAACCTAGGGCACTAGCATGATAGGCACACCCTTTACCACTGCACTGCATCCATCCCTCGTCCTGCCTCTTTGTTTTTTATTTTGAAGCAGTCTTGCTATGTTGCCAGGCTGGACTTGAACTTTCCATCCTCTAATCTCAGTCTTCTGCTGAGCCAGGCTATTACCAGACTTCTTTCTGCTTTATCTTCTGTGCGCTACTGTCTGAATAATCTATTGACTGAATATTCTTTTGATCATTTCTGCCCTGTTCCATCTTGTCTTTTCTTTAAGCTCTGTCCTTTCATGACGATATCTTCTTGTCTCTGAATGGCTTCCCCACCTGGTTCTAGGTCTTGATTTCTAACCTTAAGCAACATCTGGCAGGGTTCGTTGTTTCTTTAAATGTATCATGTTGTCTCTTACCACCTTCTGTTTCCTCAGACTGTTCCCTCTGTTGACAAGCTCTTTGTCAAGATAATGCCTGTTCATCTTTTAAAGACTTAATGTGTTACCCCCTTTAAGAAACTGAACCCTGCTGATTTGCCTCCCCCACACTGTTTGATGTCCTTTATGCTCCTATATTACCCTGTGTGTATCTCTATACATTTCCCTTACTCTCTGTATATAAGTGAATTCCTAGAAGCTGGGGACTGTGTTTTACTCACTTTTTGGACTCTAAATATTCAGCATAGTTTCAAACATAGCAGTGTTTAAATAAATAAATGTTAAAAGTGCTTGGTATGTACAGTAGTAGATAATTAATGAGGGTCAGTGTTGGTAGCATATGCACAAAGATACTGATGTTTATTGTTTTGTTTTGTTTTTTTGTTTTTGTTTTTTGAGACAGGGTGTCACTATGTAGTTGAGACTGATCTGGAACTCACTATGTAGCCCAGGCTGGTCTCGAACTCACAGGGATCCTCCTGCCTCATCCTCCCGAGTGCGCCACTACGCTCGGCTAGATATTGACGTTTAAATCCTGAAGACCAGTGGGGATGTAGGGCAGGAATGGTGAACCTTGTAGATCTTTCAGTAATACACAGTTCTCTGGGGCATGCACATGTGACATAGGCTCACCACCACTGATGTAGATAGATCTATTGTCAGTCAAGTCTCTGAGCATAGTATGGGTGGTAGGAAAAGACTGGAACACCTAATACACCCACTGAAGGCCCATTTGTTTATTTTTTTAAGCCCCCCCCCCCTTTTTTGGCACCAGGGCTCAAACTCAGGACCTTGTGCTTGGCAGGCAGGCACAGTGCCACTGAGCTACATCCCTGGCCCAGGGGCCCATTTAATGTAAGACATGTTTATAGAAATGTGTACGACTAGGTGAATTTTTCCAAAATAAACACATTTGTGTGATCAGCACTCAGCCCAAGACGTTTATTAGTACCAGAACTCAGTTTTCTTACAGAAAACTTTTGTCTGTTTTTGAATTCTGTGTGAAATCATGTCCATATTCTTTGAGTTTCCTTTGCATTCTCTCATGTGTGAGATTAATCCATGTTATGCTGTGAATCCATGCTGTGCATTCTCACACTATATTCTGTTGTGTGAATATACCACAGTTTATTCCTTTTTTTGGTTTATTTTTGAGACAGGGTCTTGCTTTGTAGTTCAGGCTGGCCCTGAACTCACTAGGTGGCTCAGTCTGGCCTTGAACTCAAGGTGATCCTCTTGCTTCAGCTTTCCAAGTTCTGGGATTATAGGTGTTAGCCACCACATCCAGCTTGTGTTTTTTTTTGGACTGTTTGTTTTTTTCATATTGAGTTATATTTTTATATGTGCTAATGTTTTACTACATAACCTAAGGTTATTTGTTTTAGAGAAGTTGACTTTATCAAGTGGCTTTTTTTTTCTTTTGAGATAGGGTCTCTGGTTGTAGGTCAGGCTGGCCTTGAACTCACTATGTAGCCCAGGTTGGCCTTGAACTCAGGCAGTCTTCCTGTCTCAACCTCTGAGAGTGCTGGGATTACAGAGATGTGCCACCATGCCTGGTTGCAGTTTTTATTATTATTATTGTTGTTTTTTGAGTTCTGGTGATTGAACTCAGGATCTTGTGCTTGAGAGGCAGGTGCAGCGCTACTGAGCTAAATCCCTGGCCTAGTTTTTTTATTTTTTGGTATGGAGATGGGGATCAAACTCAGGTCCTTGCCCTTACAAGGCAGGCAGCAGAACCATTGAGCTAAATCCCCAGCCCCACCCAGCTTTTTTATTTTTATAATATCTCTGTTTAGCTCAACGAATAAGGTACTTTCCTATTTTTTTAATAAAAGCTCTGTCTTCTTACCTTTCATATTTAGATATGTGATTAATAGCAGTATTACATTAAATTTTAAAAAGTAAACATACATGTAGAAAATATATGCAAATCCAGAGCTTTTGTACATAGGAAGGGGAGGGGGCTTGAGGGGGGGAAATGGAAAAAAATAAAATTTTAAAAATTAATTAATTAAAAAAAGAAAATATATGCAAATCACACTTAATATAACCAGTCCTGCGATTAAGAAATAGAACATTTTCTGAATCCCAGAGGGACACATTACATTTCATTGTTTTCTGGAATAATCTTAAATTGGTCTGTTTTACAAGTGAATGCTTAAAGTGGAGGTTTGCTTTTTCCTCCTGTAAAATGGATGATCTCATAATCTATAGTGTCATGGAATCTCGAGGATTTATCAAAGTCTAAAGATTTCAAAGAACATTTTTGGAGTGTTTGTATGATATGTGTCTTTTGGTGGGGTGTGTTTTGAGACAGGGTCTTGCTCGGTACTCTAGGCTGGCCTTCAACTCACGGGATAGCCCAGCTGCAATATTCTTGTCTCAGCCTCCCAAGGGCTGGGATTACAACTGTGTGCCGCTATGCCTGGCTGATAGATACCTTAAATGCAGGCTTTCTGTTTATGTGGTTTTATGTTGTTTTCCTTCAATATGCTGGATTTTTTTTCTTTTTTTTTTTAACAGGATTGAACCTAGAGCAGGTTATCCACTGAGCTTCACCCACAGCCCTTTTTATTTTTAATTGAGACAGGGTCTTATTCAGGCTAGCTAAGAACTTGGAATTCTCTTGCTTCTGCCTCCTAAGGAGCTGAGATTACAGTGTGTGCCACTCCTGTTTCTAAACAAATTTAATAAAATTATATCAGGGTTCTATAGTTGGATAACCACAACTTAATTTTTTTGGCATGTACTTTGAGTTTTAGAGTGTAAAAGTAAAATATCTTGATGTGAGATATAAAAAAATTGACTAATAGAATATTCTTAGAAATGATTATATATAATTTTATTTATTATTGTATATATTTAATTTTAAAGTGAATTCTGTTAGGTTACTAAATATGGTTTTTATTTTTTTTGTGGTACTGGGGATCGAACTCAACCTTGTGCTTGCGAGGCAGGTGTGGCACCACTGAGCTAAATCCCCAGCCCTAAATACAGTTTTCTATATGATGATTTTTCTTTGCATTTTATTCTGGTATTTTACCTTGGAGAAAGGGAAGGGAAAAAACAGATTCAGTAGACAAACTCTTTATGCTACTGCTTGGTTACTGCTTGTTCTCACTTCTTTTCTTGTTCTTCATATAGAATCTGTAGGTCAAAATTGGGTCCTTCTTGCCTCCATCATGTGTGTATGGTCTACACTTTTTGAATTTTGTCTATTTGAAGAAGATGAAAATGGGAAAAAATAAAAATGTCTTTCATTAAATGTATTCTGTAGGTGCATTTTATACAAATTATATAATAGTGACGGTGAAGCTTTTGGAGTTGTCAGTGATACAAACAGCTGTGGCATGCATGCAGTAGGGTCGCCACCATTGGTATATAAATGCTAATCTTCAAAAGAATGCTACAGTGTGGGTATTATCATCATTTATGGATGTAGACATAATGACTCTAGAGGTTGAGTAACTTGTTTAAGGTATGACAAGTGGAAGAGCCAGTCTGACTCTAAAACTAGTTTATTATTATGGGCTGGTAAGAATGGTGAGATGCTGCCCAAACACAGAACTTTTTCTGTTTCGTTTCAGATTTTTCTTTAAACTACAGTGTGAACATTTAACTTGTACGTACCATTTATTGCTTATAAAACATTTTATGGTATAATTTTGATTTTTATAATAATCCTATGATTAGGTATTGAGTAAGACAAGCAGGTCTTTGATCCACCCCTATTCTGTCATTTTATAGATGAGAAACTAAGACTTGGAGGAGGATTCATTGCCCGAGACATGGTATTCATAAATGGCAGAGCTAAGATTTAAATTTAAGATTTCTTGTAGCTGAAGCAAGAATAAAGAGAATAAGAAAGTTTGTTCTTTTTTTTTTCTTTTCTTCTTATGGCACTGGGCATTGGATCCAGAGTTTTCATACTGAGCTACATGCCCAGCCCTTTTTTTATTTTGCCACAGTGTCCTTCTAAGTTACCCAGGCTAGTCTCAAACTTGCAATCCTCCTGCCTCAGCCTCCCAGAGTGCTGGGATTATGGGTGCATGCCACCCTGCACAGAAAGAGGGAGAAGTTCAAGCTATGTGGATTCAGTAAGCATTTTTATAATTGTCAAGTAAATGTCTTAGATTATAAAATTAAAAAAGCATAAATAAAACACAAATATTGAATGGTATTTATATAATAAAAGATTGTTACTCCTTTTACTTATAAAGAAATTGGTATATTTTAATTAGGCTAGTCTTAGAGTTTGAATTGGGCCTAACAATCTTGGCACTTTTGAAGAAGCTTGATTTAACATTTAGTGATTCAATAATGAATGAATTGACTTTTACTTGGTGAAATGTACTGTTTTAGGCATTAGAGGTGTATAGCAGACAACATTCCAAGGGCTTACATTCTAACTGGGGGAGACAGACAATAAATGAAGTGAATAGGTAAAATACAGTGTAGTATGATAGATGGAGGAAAGTGCTGTAGAGAATAAGCTGGCTTGGTATACAGGGGATTCTGAGGGCTGGGAGGTGGTGGTGGTAGAGGATGCAATATTAAATATGGAAAGGGAAGACTTCACTAAGATTATATTTGAGTGAAGAATTGAATTAGGTGAAAGAATAAAAAGTTTTGCAGATTATTTGGGAATGGATAGTTTTAGGTAAGGGAGTGTAGCAGTTTTATAGATTCTGAGGGTGGAAGGAACTTGGAGTGTTTGAGGAACAGCAAGGAAATGAGACTAATTGCACCTGGATGAGTAGTGGGATGAGTCAGGTGGCTAGAGTGTGGACACAAAGTCTTAGGCCCTGAGTGGCCTTTTACCTGAGGGAGATAGTCCGTAGTCATTGGAAGGTTTTAAGCTGTTGTTTAGTTTCGTTTTTTTTTT
>NW_022900914.1:12569362-12577723 GCF_012274545.1 Fukomys damarensis | reverse complement strand
GCTGAGCTAAACCCCGGCCCAAGCAGTTGTTGATAGTATCTATTTTGTAGTCACTTGGCTGTTGTGTGAAGAGTAGACTAAGGTTGAGAATTGGTGAAGGTAGTGACACGTGTAGAACCGGGGGGACCAGGTTGGAGGAAAATAATGCAAGTGACAGATAATAGTTGTACCAGTGGAGATGGGAGAAATGATTGATCTCTGGATATATTTTAAAGGTAGAGCTGAGAGAATCTGTTGACATACTTGCAGTGGGATATGAGAGGAAAAGAGGAATCACAGATACCTCTTAAGTTTGTCCTTGAGCAGTTGTAGGGATGGAGTTACTGTTATCTGAAATAGGGAAGACTTTTAAGAGGCACAAATTTGGAGGGGGAAAGCTAGGAACTTAATTTTGGTTTGTCAAGGTTTGCTTACTACATAATTCAGTGGATATGTGTGTCTGGAGTTTAGGGGAAAGGTATGAAATGGAGAAGTAAAATTAGAAACTATCGTTATGTAGATGATAAAGCCATGTGTTTGGGTGAAGTTACCATGGGAGTAAAAATAGCTAGATAAAAAGATGGGGCCAGGGATTTAGCTCAGTGGTTCTGTTGCCTGACTTGCAAGGCATAAGGACCTGAGTTTGATCCCTGGTACCAAAAGAAAAAAAAAAAGATGACTTCAGTGACTGATGCTTAGCACATTTTTCTCACATGAAGAGGTTGGGGAATTAAAGAAAATACTGTAAAGAGAAAGATTAAGTATCTCATAAGAAGGAGAATGAAATGGGAGCCACACACACACAAAATGCTTTAAGTCATTTCAACACAATTCATTTAGATTTTGGGCATTTTTCTTTGACAGGTATGTGTAAGCTTTGTCTAAGCCATCCTGGTCTTAGCCCAATCTTTTCCTATCCTGTCCTCCCATCTTCTCCCCCTTTCCCTCTCCCTGTCTCTTTCCCTCCCCTGTCCTCCTTTCTCTCCAGTGTGCTCGCTCTCTCTCTCTCTTTTTTTTTTTGGTACTGGGGATCAAACTCAGGACCTTGCCCTTTTGAGGTAGTTAGTGGCACCACTGAGCTAAATCCCTGGCCCGCTTTCTTTTTTTTTGAGACAATCTTTTCATGATTGATTATGGAGCTCTTGTCTTCTTTGTCTGATATTCTGACCTCTTAGTGGCTCATTCTGCTGCGTATACTTTGAATAGAATTTTTAATATCCTGGATAACTGTTTGAATCTCTTTCATGAATTCCATTTCTTTCCTATGTTGGATGTTCATGGCTTCCATTATTTTCCCAAACTGTGCTTATTATTATTATCATTTTTAACCTGTGTCTGCTCTAGAGTCACTTACTCTGTCTTTCATTATGGTCACCATCTCTGTAGTTATCTGATAAACTATTTCTTTTATGTACTGGGGATCGAACTTGGGCCCTTGTGCTTGCAAGGCAGGCATTGGAACCACTGAGCCAAATCCTTCACTAAGAAACTATTTCTGATTTGAGTTTTTTCTAGAGCCTCATTCATCTGTTTTGTTACTTCCACTGTTATCACTTCAGAGAGTCTAGGTGGGTTTCAAATTGCACCACCTCTTTGGCTCCTGGGTTTGCCTTTGGTGAGCTGGAAATTTGGGGTTGCATCTTGCTTTAATATTTTTTTATTTTCTTTTTAGTTCAATTCTTGGGTTGATTCTTGTAAATTGCTGATGGCAAGTGGCTTTATTGCTAGCATTTAGAACCCTTAGGAAATGACTGCTTCTCATAGATGTCTTCCAGGTATAGCTAGATTTTGGGTTTTGAGTCAAGATTGGGTTTTGCAAGGTCCTACATCTTCAATTCATTGGGGATGAGAAGTTGCTGCTTATTTAGCCTAGCCCCTGGTTCTTTTTGCTGGAATATAGTATTGTTTATGACCCTTAGGCAATCAGTCTTGGGATACCAGAAAGGAAAATTGATTAGAACAGTTATGTCACCTTGGCTAAAATAGTACAATCAGCAATAACAGTAGCATTAAACGCAGCCTAGAAAATGGCAAACTATGGTAACTATTAATTTGCCACCTTTAACTATATAAACTAGATTTGGGGTTTATAACAAAATTTAAAACAAGAAAATTTGTACAGAGTACATATACCCTCAGTATGGTGATTTTACCCTCGGGAGAAAATTCAAAAGATGTTTGGGGTAAAAAACAAAAAGAAGGGAAAGAAATTAGAAGCAAAGCTGGAGAAAAATGAAGATTACATAAACTTTGGGAAATTGATGAAGAAAACATAGGAAAGAGAAGAAATAAAAACCAGAACAGAATAACAACAAAACTAGAAACAATAAATAAAAACAAAGAATCAAGAGAAAATAAAACAAATAGAAGAAGAAAAAAGTTCACTTCAAAGCATGTCTCAGCTGTCACAGATAGACGAAGGGGGCAGACAGAGTCCATATCTGTGTTGTGTAATCCCATAGGCCAGCCTTAGATTTACGGCAGGGTCGTGGGTAATCCCAGCAAGCCTGTACCTTTAATTCTGAAGCTCAGGTTGATTTCTGGCTGTGAAGCTGGAATCCATTTTGTTCATCTTGTAATACTCTGCCTTCTGCTGGTTGAAGCTTGGCTCCTTGACCTCCTGCTGACTTAAACTCTGTCCTGCCTCGCCTTAACACTGGGAGCTGCTAGATGGAGGCAGCCTGAAGTTGCTCTGAGTTCTGAGCTCATATGGCCTCTGTCTAAGATGGCTGTTGGCCAATTGCCCTCTACTGGGTATCGTCTGAACCCGAATAACACCAGCCATGGCAGTCTGCTGCGTGTACTGCTCTTTTTCCACTAGTGTGTTTCTCTATGGAGGCCTCTGGGGTTGCCACTGTGCATCTGCAAGTTTGAGCCACCTTTCTTAGGCTGAAAACCAAGGCTCAGGGAGAAAGTACCACTTGCCACCTCCTTTGTTGACATCTCTCTTTTCATTCTCCCTTGGGCTTCAATTTGCCTTCAGATCCTTCTGGAGGATTTACTTTTCTCTTCCTTATGTTGCCATCTTCCAGCATCTGGGCACCAAATCTTGGAGAGGCTGTGTCTCTGCTGTTCACCAGTCCACCATCTTCCCAGAAATATCCCCTTGAGACAAGAGTCCCCCATCATCTTCAGAATGATGTTCAAACTTCTTACTAATGTTCAAAGATTTATATGCTATCATTTCTGCTTAACTTGTTTATTTAGTCTCCTCTTACTTTTCCTTTCAGTTTTGCTATTCCACCTATCTGGGTCCTTGCTTTTCTCCAAATATGAAACTTATTCTTGCGTTAGGACATTTCCATCTACTATATAAATTGACTAATCCTAGTCGGTGATCAGAAAAGAAATTTTTATAGGTTCTCATATTTTGATAGACACACTTAGGAGGAGAGGTAGGGAGAAATGTTAGAAATGTGCAAGTAGCAATTTCTAAAATGTTCTGAGAAATAATATCACTTTTGCATAAAGGATTTATGGTCAAATATGTTTAGGAAATGTTACATGTGTTTTTTTTCCTGGGCCTTAGCAACTCAAAATAGACTTGTTTTATGGCTCATTAACATGGTCTATCTTAGCAAATATTCCCCATGTTCATTTGAAAATAGTGTATGCTGTCTTTAATTGTATGCTGGAATGCTCTGTAAATGTTTAAGTTGGATTATTGTATTTAAATCTATGTTCCTGTTGATTTTCATTTTATTCTATTAATTCCTAAAAGCAGTATTAAAATTTCTAAGTATAATTGTGGGTTTGTCTGGTTTTCTTTTGGTTTTATTGTTTCATGTAATTTTTTGTTTTATTTTTTGAGAGATTCTTGCCATGTAGCCAAGGCTGGCCTTGAACTTGGCAGCAATTCTCCTGCCTCAGCCTCCTGAATGCTGGGATTACAGGCGTGGGCCTCCACACCTGATTAAAATATTTAATATTGATTTCCCAGGAGTGAAGAATGAGCAATAAGAGAGAAGGATGAGTTTGAGTTTCTAAACAAGGTATAATTATTACTCCAAGAGTGATAAGATCTCCTAGGACTAGTTGGTGTTTGCATCTTTTTTTTTTCTTTTTTTTTTTTGAGATGGAGTTTCACCCTGAGTTCAGGCTGGCATTGAACTCAGTATGTAGCCCAGGCTGACTGCCAATTCACAGTGATCCTCCTGCTTCAGCTTCCTGAGTGTGCTGGGATTACATGTGTGCACCACCTTGCCCGGCTTCAGAATCTCCATTCTCATACTGTCCCTAGGATTCCGTGTCCCTGTGCCTTGTAGGTGGTCATCTTGAATATGCAGTGTTTATGAATATTCTAGAAAATGTGAGCACAGTCATCGTTGTTTCCACCACTTAGTAGCATTTGTATACTTTTGCCTGTTTGGACTTAAGTATATTAATTGAAGATCTTTTCACATTATAGCATAAGAGTATTTCTGTTTATGACACTTTTTTCCTTCCTTATTATTCAGGGGGAAACAGTTACATCTCATTTAATGAGATGATCCAGAGCTACATAGCTAAATAAAATGTAATTTGATTTCTAGCAGTTATTTTCAAAACTTTTCAGTCTTCGAATGCCTATATTTTTCAGAATTACTGACAACTCTAAAGAGGTTTTGTTTCTGTCACCTATATCTATCAATAGCTCTGCAATTTAGAAATAAACTGAGAAAGTTTTAGTTTTTTTTTCTTCTGAGAATCTCACTATTTAGTCTTGGCTGACTTTGAACTGGTGATCTCTTGCTTCAGCCTCTGAGATTACAGGAGACTGCTGAGGTTACAGTCTTGTGCTACCATTCTGGGCAAAGTGTTTACTTTTAATTCATATAAAAATTAACAGCCAGGTATGGTGGTGCATGTTTGTAATCCCAGTGGTCAGAGAGGCTAAACCAGGAAGAATACAAGTTTGAGCTTAACCTGGGTAATTTATTTTTACTTTTAATTCATTTCAAATTAACAGTAGAAATTGGGCATGATGGCACATGCCTGTAAGTCCAGCACTTGGGAGGCTGAAGCAAGAGGATCGCCATGAATTCCAGGCTAGCCTGAACTACATAGTGAGACCCTGTCTCAAAAATCCAACAAAACAAAACAAATTAGCAGTAGAAGTAGGTATGTAATTCCAGTGGTCTGGGAAGATAATGTGGGAACAATGTAAGTTTAAGTCTAACCTGGGTGATTTAGTGATTTAGTGAAACTGTTTCAGGGAACTAAAAAACAGAAAACAAAAAAAGGCTGGGGATGTAGGTCAGTGTGAAAGCCCTGGGTTGAGTCTCTGTACTAGGGGTAGGGATGATAAACTGGGAGTCTAGGTGGTAAAATGAATGCTTGGTGTACAGGAGGCCCGTGGATTGGGTCCTCAGCAGCAGAGAGCCAGCCAGCCAACAACAAAAAAGTAGATTCATTATTCATATTAATATTAACATAAGTGATAATTTTAAAGAAAATAAATTTTCCTCCCAGATAAGGATTATGAGATTGGTGGCATTTATTACATTTTGCAAATATCTTTAATTGTTCTACCTTAATAGAAAACAGCTGGATTCTTATGTCTGGTACTGCATTCCCTGCTTTGTGACATTGTTTTCCTTGAAGCATTGTAAGACAGTCTGACCTCATGCAGATACAGATTTGGAAAAGTGCAGAATGTTTTAATAGATTTTTCAGACATTGTGGATATCCTTTGCTACCCTGAAATGCAACAAGTGACAGTTTCTATTTCTAGTTTTTTTTTTTTTAAGATACAGCTAACATACATTAAGTTGCACATGGTTTAGTACACCTGTGAATCTGTCAACACAATCCAGATGGTGTATCCATAAAGGTATTTCTTAAAGATTAACTACAGTGTAGAATTTGAAACCATAGCAGTGGAGTTTTAATACTCTTATTTGCCTACAAATTGGTCTGTCCTTACTTTGGATCTTTTATCTATGCAAGATCTTTTAAATAGCATGCATTAGTCATTTGGAAAATATTTGTTCTTGGGTTATACAGATCTACCAAATGTTTACATATTACATTATTCATTGTCAAAGAATCACACTTATTAATATCATTACCATTTTCCTCAAAAAAGTCTTTCTGATTTGGGAAGCTGTTAAATCCATAGTGGTAAAAACAGGGTGCACAAAATTCTAATTTTTTCAAAGTTAGAATTTTATAGTTATCAAGAAATGTTGGTGGTTGTCCTTTCTCTCCCCCTGCTTTTTGTTTCCTTTTGCTTTGTTTTGTTTTTGAAATGGGCTAATTTTGTAGATCAGGCTGGTCTTGAACTTGGTGTGTCATCTTGAATGATGAAATTACAGGTAAGCGCCACCACACCTGACTTGGTTGTTTTTCTTGATGTGGCAGGTTCACTGTTCATTTTCAAGGAAATAGCTTCCATATACCCAAGATTAAGTAACCAGTATTCGTTAGTTGTTTTGTTCTTTGAGGAAAAACTAGGTTCCATAAGAAAGTGGTTTGTTCAGTTTGTATCTCAGTCTTACAAATGCTTTTCCTTGAGGTATCCATTTCCATTTCAGTGTGGAGAAAATGAAAAACTCGGATTTTAAGGATTAAAAGAATTGAGATATAATGTATAATATTTATAGTTCTATCAAGGACATTCGTAAGTGAAATTGGCTTTGTTTTGTTTTAGTTTTGGAAAGTGTGTAGTGGTGAAGAATGTAGTGACTAATGCTGTAGTTTGATAATGCTACTAGTAAGACACTGATTTTATCCAAAGCCCCCCCCCCCGCCTTTTGGAAACAGGATCTCACTATGTAGTTCACGCTGGCTTTGAACTCACTATGTTGCCCAGGCTGGCTTTGAACTCACTGTGATTCTCCTGCCTCAGCCTCCTGAGTGCTACAGGAATATGCTACCAAACCTGGAAGTAAATACTTTTGATGTTCTAACTCTAACAATAACATTAAAAAAATATATATCTAACAATAAAATACAATAAAAATGATATTGTAATAATAATAATCCAAATTTAAGAAACCTGCCACAAAACAGTAGCGCATTTTTATTTCAGGTTACTTCAACATGCTTCACTCCTTTCCTGATAGCCATTACACTTCCTGTTCTTCCTTCCTAGACATGCTTAGTTTACTTACTGAATATCTCTTTTTCTAGTATATATATATATGCACTGTGAGAACATAGACTTGCCTGTCTTGATCACCATTATATCCCCCAAACCAGAAACAGTCTTGATACTAAATATCATATGCATTTTGCAAATTTTGTTAAATACACTTATTATAAGTTGACAAAGGAGTGAAAATATTTGGAAGAAAATGATTTTGATTATTCAAAGTAATGAATAGAGAGCCTTGAAGTGCTGGGCCTTTGAGAGGAAGGTGGGAAATGGGAATCCTTGGGGCACATTGCAGGGAAGCTTTCTGTGGCTGGCCACAGCGCCCGCAGTGGCTCCAGGGCCAGAAGAAGAAGCGTGCAAGGTGGGAGAGTGGTGGAGTCCCGCTGTCTGCAGCACACAAGAGGAAAGCAGCCAAGAAGACCCCTGCCTCGATTGAATCCCTCAGCAGAGAGGTGGCAGATGGCATGGGCAGATCCATCCCAATGCCCAAGAGTGCCACAGAAGGTAACCTCGTGGGGAGGGGACTAAAAGCCACCTTGCTGGAGTGCATGGCGTGGTGCTGCCTGACCTGGCCCTGAGAAGGAGCCTGTTTCTTCAGTGCAGGGAGCAGGAGCAGCTATAGCAGAAGGCCCATGAGCTAAGGTACAAGATGCTCCTCCGCCCGAGGAGCCGGGAGCCTGGTAGAGGGCCTGGATGCCCAGGTGGAGATGCTGCACCCCTTCGAGGCAGTGCCCAGGTGCTTCCAGGAACCGTATAGGATGCTGGCCATTGTTCTGGACACCACCTGGCATGAGCTGCCTGTGGGTGCTGTCCACCAGCTTCTTGATGCCCTACTGGCCAACCTGACAACCACCCACTGCTGGCAGAGCTGGGCACCCGTGGTGCCTAGGAGGATGGGCAGGTGCTGGCTGTGCTGGCTGTGCTGGCCATGCTGGGTAATTTCAGGGACGCAACTGGGCACAAAGACCACATGCCCAGGTGCTGGAGTTGAGGACCAGGACCAGGACCACCCACTGCCACTGGGACTTCAGTTGCAATGGAAGTGCAGCAGGGACCCTCAGGGACAGCTGAGGTGCAGTTTCCCTGGGGACACCCAGTCACGTGCTGTGAGGCCCCTCCGCCTGTCTGGCTCCATGAGGCTCTCCTTCATACCACAGTGCTTCTCACCTGGGGAGGGCTATATGCTGACTTCAGTATGACAGGGGGACACTGGAGCACTTTACCGCTGCTTAGCAGTATGGCTGTTTTTGTTTCTTACTTAAAAAAAAGAAGAAAAGATAATGAAGGTAATTATATATATATAT
>NW_022900914.1:12565815-12569308 GCF_012274545.1 Fukomys damarensis | reverse complement strand
AGTTACATTCATCATCGGGATCTTGTGCCTTTACATGACAGGTCTGGGTTCTCATTTTTTACCCTTGTCCCTGCCCTCCCTTCACCCCTCCTCCCCTCCCCATTTGCAAACACTTTGTTTCCATTTTTGCATTTTCTCTATTTTTTTCTTTTCCCATATTACCTTTCCCCTACCCTTCCCACTTTCCCTGCACCTTTAGCCCTTAATAGTTATATTTATGAATAAAGACTTTATATAAATATTTTGTTCTAGGTCATTAATACATCAGGGATTTTGGCATATAAAATCACCTATGGAATGTGAAATTTTCTGTTAACAAATGAATAAATGATTCTAAACAATTGTTAGAACAATTATAGTAGAAAACAGTACTAATTTCTTTTTAAAAAATTTTTTGCAGCACTGAGTGACACTGACAGGTTAGTGAGGAGGTTGGTGGTGTTTGCCCTATTCTAAAAGACCCTGATGTCTGTGCTAGTTATGTTTCTGTTAGTAACTTTTTTATATTGGAATAATTTTAGATTTACTGAAAAGTTGCAATGAGTTTATATTTATCTCTTACTCTGTTTTCCTTAATGTTAACATCTTACATTACTGTCACAGCCTTTGTGGTTGAAAGGTCCACAGAGTGAGAAATGATGGTGGGAGATTAAGGAAAAACAGACAAGAGATACAAAAGAAAAAATGTGGGGCCAGCTAGAGCCTTCTACCTGATGGGAGAAAAGGTCTGGCTGGCAACTGCAGCACATTTATTTATAGTGTACAGATAAGGGAAGTGCAGGGAGAGGTCAGAGGGGTGCCTGTGACTGGAACAGGGAGAGCGGGTAGGGTCTGCAGGAGATCATGCCTGATGTTTCTCTGGGGAATGGATAGGACGGAACATAGTCTTCTTCTTGACCAGCCAGGCCTTGCTTCACCTCGCCCTCTTGTTGCCTCTTCTGTCTTGGGGTCCTGCCTCATCTATGAGAAGAAGGGAGCAAGATGTGTGGGCTTGTTGTCATTTGTGGGAGGAGGTGAGTTAGGCCTGGCTATAGTGATGTACAGCGCAGCACCATGATAAATTTGGGAGATGAATACCACAGATGTGAAATGTTGTCATCAAATGTTGGGGGTACATGATATAAACAGGGAGGTTAAACTTGATCATTTGTTTAAGATAGGTAGTGTTTTGTCAGATTTCTCTGCAGTAAAATTACTGTCTTTTTGTTTCCATATTCTGTTCTTTGTATATGAGTCATTGAAGTTCAGCCCACACTTTTGTAGGAAGAAATACCTACATATATTATTTGAGTTCTTCTCTAGGGAAGTTTGTTCCTACTTCCCAGTTATTTTTCAATCGTTTATTCATTTGGAGTTTTTATATGTGTGTGTGTGTGTGTGTGTGTGTGTGTGTGTGTGTGTGTGTGTTGTGTGTGTGTATGAACAAATCTAGGAACAAAAATCTATATAGAAATAAATATAGGTAGGGACAAATTATATAGGAACAAATACTTTTAAACAAACTATAAGCAAATATCTATATATCTAAATATTTATATATAATATAAACATTAATAGGTAGGAACAAGTCTGTCTATATATATATATAAAGTGTGTTTGTGTACTGTATATTTACTTTGTGTTCTGTATATTTACTTTGTGTTTTTGCAGAGTAATCCTGTTCTACACTATTTTGTTGCTCAAATTTTTCTACCTTTAGCCATTAGGAACATTTTCACTTTAATTTTTTTTCTTTTTTATTGAGTTTATTGGTACTCTTTTTTTTTTTTGGTACTGGGGCTTGAACTTGGGTCCTTGCGCTTGCAAGGCAGGTGGTGGAACCACTGAGCTAAATCCTGGCCCTATTGGTACTTTTTAAGTATACAGTACAGTTACATTCATCATTGTGGTCACTTTGATTTTTACATCCTCTTTAATTGCCATTCTTTTGATTTTTTGGAACTTCCTTGATATCTACAAGATGCTCCAGTCTCCTCTTATGTTTCAGTACCCTGTCCTGCTTTCTTTATTGGGAAATGTTATTTAGAAACTAAGATCTGAGCACTGGCTGTTTATAGCTACTTACTGTCCGTGCTTCTAAGCGCTAACAGTGAAAAGATGCTCATTTATACTAACTCATTTCTTTGTACATCTATATATTAAAAATGAATTTCTACTCATTTCTCCAACTCTGATCCCCTTACTTATTTGTGAATTCAAACCTTTTTCTCTTCTGTCGACTGTTCCTTTATACATGTAAAGCAGGCTTAGAATTGTTAACACATACCTTTGTGTGAAACAGAGACTATAGGTGTGTATATCTATATCTATCTATCTATCTATCTATCTATTTATCTATCTGTCTATCTATCTATCTATATGGTTTCTTGTGTCTCTAGCCTTACAGTTTTTTAGTATCTTTGGAAAGATATAAAACTTTACAGCTGACTCCCTCTCTTAAATTTTTTATCTGTAGTACAGTTAGATTCTATTCGTCATCATCTGTGTTCTGAAATATTCTGACACCATAAAGTTTTGTTTAGCTTGCATTCATTTGGGTCATTAGGTTCAGTTTTAAAAATGATTGTTCTTTGGATACAAAATTTGTTTAAATAAAAGGTCTGTTTATTTAAAAAAATTACATGTGATTTCTTTGAGATGTCTCAGTGTCTATTTGTAACAGTCTATCTCTTTTCTCCTGAGTTGTGGCTTTCATCTGTTTGGTTTTTGGAGAACACATTTATTACATTCAAGTTAAATAATCTCACATTGAATTCTCAGGAACTTTATTAGGAATAAAATAAGTGTTTCCCATGTAGGTATAGGCATTTGTTAATGTAGATGCTTTTCTTTTTTGGTTCTTGTTTGTGGATTTATTGGGCCAATATTTTGAAGTTTTAGTATAAGATTGATAGATACTGCAATATTTTAGAAAATTATGTCAAATGTGACAAGAAAGAACATCTGTTTGGTGATTATTTTTAACATCTGGAAAAGTGGCTTTTACACCACAAGTAAGTTGGTATATTATATGATTATAGACAGAAAGAGGTAGGTTTAGGTTACTTTAGGTAATGAAGATTTATTATGGGAATGTGAGGGACATAGAGATCTCAGCTGCTGCATACTAATGAGTCAGGGAGAGTATGGTTGAAATGGGCAGTCATTTAGGAAATCAGGGAGTTTGAACTACCTACCTTTTACTGCAATGGTTCTCAGCTGTGTGAAGGAGTAGTCTGTGGAGCCCTATAACCAGATCTGTCAAATCATTAAATTTCTCTAGAAATAATGATTCAGGGCTTGTGTATTTTTTCTGAAGCTCTATGTAGATGAGTATCATGAATGCTTTTACTTTAGTGCTTTGGTGTTAGGTGATAGGAACTATGCTGCATTATAGTGCTGTTGACTTAATTTAAAACTGTGTGAGGGAGATAAATGGGATGGAAAGTCAGGCCCTGAAGATTAGTTTATCTTGTCACCATTTTTTTTTTTTTTTTTTTTTTTTTTTTTTTTT
>NW_022900914.1:12564288-12565627 GCF_012274545.1 Fukomys damarensis | reverse complement strand
TGGTGTTTTGAGATAGGGTCTCACTGTGTAGTTGAGACTGACCTGGAACTCACTTTGTAGCCCAGGCTGGTCTTGAACTCACATCGATCCTCCTGCCTCAGCCTCCTGAGTGCTGGGATTATAGGTGTGCACCACCATGTCCGGCTTTGTCACCATTTCTGTTTTGTAAAGAACTTTTTTTTGGTACTGGGATTGAACTCAGGACCTTGTGCTTGCAAGGTAGGTGGTGGTACCACTGAGCCAAATTCCCAGCCCTGTGGAGAACTCTTTGCTTACTGAGGCTACTTATTGGCCGCTAGTCAGCCAGTGAATTGACTGGCTGTTCTGGTGTTGTTTTTCCTGATCTACTGAGCATTTATTACGCTTTATATTATTGTACTAGTTGTTTCTGCTTCTCTCTTTCCCCTCCCCCTTCTTCCCCTCTTTCACTGTCCTCTCCCTCCCTCTGTCCCCGCTCCCTTACCCACCCACGTGGTTGTGCCTCTCCCCATGTCTTTCTCTCCCTCTCCTTTTCTCCTCCCTTTTGGTCTCCCCCTTTAGGGACTAGAAACAGGTCCTCACACAAGCCAGGGAAGTGCTTTACCATTGAGCCATACCCCCAACCTTTGCCTCTTCATTTGGTTATCTGTAAAAAATAGATTTTCATTTAACTTTAATTTTGGATAGAAATTTACTGAACGATCCACAGACAGTTAAAGTAGTTAATTTGAGCAAGAGGGCCAAACCACCAAGAATGACCTATACCCAGAGCAAGGTGTTAGAAGTAGAGAATTGATAAGGAGCATTCGACAATCAAAAGAATGCTCCAAGAAGGGTGGGTTTACTGAATAACCATGGAGAATTTATTTTGGTAGTTGAGCAGATTGTACCCCTCTGATTTTACAGTGAGAAAAGGGGGAAAAGGACCTTATGAGATAGGGAAATAAAAGCTGTAGCTTGTTTGAATCAGGTGTGCCTGTCTCTGGACAGGCACCATTTCTGCAAAATCACCATTGGTTTCATTTCCACTGTACTTCATGTCTCTGAGTCCATACTTATGGGGTCTGGACAGTGGGCTTATACTGTGGTCCACAGGTAATACAGAAAGGACTAAGGAAATAATTACAATACATAGGTATCAGAAGTGGCCTCTTTGTGGCAAAAGAAGTGGCACAGAATTGAAAAAAAGGAATAGAATTTAATTAATGTATTTAAAATGCTTATAATGAAACAAATGTTGAGTGAAGAGCATTGATTTAAAAATAAAAAAGTTCTTAAAGTATTAAAAATTACATTGTTAACAACTTGACGTTAATATCTTTTTATTATTTATTTATTTACTTTTTTTTTTTTTTTTTTT
>NW_022900914.1:12553093-12563962 GCF_012274545.1 Fukomys damarensis | reverse complement strand
TGATACTGGGGCTTGAACTCGGGACGTTATGCTTGTGAGGCAGGTGGCAGCACTGCTGAGCTAAATCCCCATCCCTCTCTCATTCTTTTAATATATTTGTTTGTTTTGTTTTGGTAGTGGGGATCAAACACAGAACCTTGCCCTTGTGAAGCAGGTGGTGAAATCACTGAGCTAAATCCCTGGCCCTCTTTTAATATTTAAAAGTATTGTTTTGGGGCTGGGGATATAGCTTAGTGATAAGAGTGCATATTAATTTGGAGACCCTGGGCACCACAAAAACAAAAACCCTGTGTTTAGATTGTCAGTCTCTCTCTCTCTCTCTCTCTCTCTCTCTCTCTCTCTCTCTCTCTCAGTGTTGGGGATTGAGGCCAGGGGCTCATTCATGCTGGGCAAATGCTCTACCACTGAGCTATATTGCCAGCCTTTTGTATTTATTTATTTATGAAACAAGGTCTCCCTAAAGTTCCCTAACTACCTTAGCCCCGGAGTAGCTGGAATTTCATGTATGTCCTATGTGTACCCAGTTAAGACATTATCTGCTTTGGACTGACGTGAGCAGGGAGCAAGGATAGTAATAAGAGTAGGCAGACGCCAAATGCCTTTCTGAATGCTTTTAATCACACAATACACACTTCTACTAACTACCTCCTGTCAGTTGCCACTCCCTGTATCTGCACAGATCCGAGGAGCGCGACTTCCTTCTCCTGTAAGGTGATTTGTGGGTCAGCGTTGGCTGTGGCCAGTGCCCTCACCTCCGGGGGTGCACTCCGGGCTGGTGCCTCCCGATGTCCTGGGTCAGAGTCTTGGCTGTGACCTCGTGCAAGATCACATATGCGGCCAGTGGCCACCAAGTCTCACGGTCAGCGAGGCCGATGAGCTGCTTTTCTCACCCTCTCTTTTATACTGTTCTTATGTCTGCGTGGCACTGATTCGGGCTTATCTCTGTTACATTGCATTACTTCATACACGAGGGTCTTACAGGTGCTTATCATATCAGGGGGCCAACTCCTACATACATACATGTACTCCCATTCTGCACGGACTCTGCAAGGGCTTTCTCCACTTGTCAGTCTTATTCAGTCATGGCCTCTGTCATGGCCTCAGGCTCAGTGACAGCTTCAGTGACAGCTGTCATTGGAAAAGGATGTAAATTATATAATGAATTTTGCACCAAATGTTTGCTCTCCACATGGACTTAAGGTACAGTCCATCCACTAGTTTGTCCATCATGTGGTATATCAATAAATGATTGTTTCATCATATCAGTTAATCAGGAAGTATTTACTAAGTATATGGTAGTATTTCACTAAGAATTTGGAAAAGTGAGAAGTGAGTACCATGAGCCCTCATGAAGTTCAGATGAGCCAACAGTTGGAGGTTTATTTCACATTTGTCTTCAGTTGTGACTTGGCTGATCATTGACTACAGCAGTGGCCTGGCATTTCAGTCCCACAGTGTCTTAGCTTGCTCTTTGTTTTTGAAATTCAATTTTAAAAAATAGTTTACTACTAAAATTGATGTTTAGTGGCTGGGGATTTAGCTCAGTGGTTCCACCACCCGCCTCACAAGCACAAGGTTCTGAGTTCAATTTCTGGTACCGAAAACAAAACAAAACAAAAAAAAACCCAACTAAAATTGATGTTTAGCCCCGATTTCAAGGTTCATCAAGGTTGTAATATGTTACTTCATTATTTTTTATAGTTGAAGTGATACTTGATTGTATGCAGAAATCAAGTATTGTTTGTCCATGAATCATGGGTGATTCTGTTACTAATTGAGGTTTTGAATCACTGGTGATTCTATTAGCTTCTTTAGGAAACACTGCATTGTTTTCTGTAGGGTTGTAGTCACTTTCTTGTCTCTGGGCTGCATACCTGATACTTGCAACTTAAAGCAGGAGAGGTTTATTTGGCTCATGATTTAGAAGTTTCAGTCCATGTTTGGCAAACTAAAATAGAGAAGCTGGGCCTGGGCAGAGCAAAGCTGCTCACTTCATGGTGGCTGGGAAACAGAGAAAGGGGAGGAGCCAGGGAAGAAGATACACCCTTCCAGGTCCTGCCCTGCGGATTCACCTCTTCTAAACCAGGCCCCATCTGCTAGCATCACATTTACCTGTACAGCTTCCATGATTCAGTCACCTATGGGCACATAAAACTCTTGGGGGACTTTTTTTTTTGGTTACAGGTACTGAACTCAGGACCTTGTGCTTGTGAGGCAGGCTGCAGAACTACTGAGTTAAACTGGGGGACATTTTTGATGTAGGCCGTAACATATAGTGCCTACATCATTTTGCAAACAGCATATAAGGGTTCCAGTCGCTGTAAGCTAGGTATTATTTATTAAGTTCTTTTTTTAGTAGTCATTCTAAAACGTGTGAAGTGGTGTCTCATTCTGTTTTGATTTGCATTTTCCTGTTCAGTAAATACATTGATCATAATTTCATGTGCCATTTCATTGGACGTTTTTTGTCTTGGGAAAATGTTTATTTAAGTCATATGCTTATTTTAAAGTTGGATTGTCTTTTTATTGTAAGAATTCTGTATATAATTTGGGTACTGATTTCCTATGAGATTATATGAATTGCAAATATTTCTCCTATCCCATAGGTTGTTGTCTTTTTTTGGTTAATATCCTTTGAGGCACAAAAGTTCTTAATTTATTTGTGTTTGTTCTTTAGAGATGGGGTCTTGCTATGTAGTTCAGGTTGGCTTTGAGCTCATAGACGATTCTCTTGCCTCATCCTCATAAGGGCTGAGATTACTGATGTGTGCTACTACACCCAATTAATTTTGATGAAGTACAGTTTTACCTATTGTTATTTTCTACTGCATGTGCTTTTATTTTATATTCAAGAACTATCTCCAGGTCCAAGATTATAAAGATTTGCTCTTTGTTTTCTTCTGAGAATTTTTTACTTTTAGCTCTTATATTTAGGTTGTCTGTTTTGAATTTTTCTTAATATGGTATAGACTGAAATTTCATTTTTTGCCTGTGGATATTCACCTGTTTTCAGCACTATTTATTAAAGACTTATTCTGTGCTCACTGAGTATTGAAATCAGCTGGATAGATTTGGATTTATCTTGAATTCTCAGGTCTAGTTCATTAGTTTGTCTGTACCCTATAACAATACAACACTTTCAGTTATTGCTTTGTAATGTTTTAAAATTTGGAAGTATGAGTTCTCTTCCTTTTTTTCCCATACTGGTGATTGAACTTGGGATCTTGTGTTTGCAAAGCAGGAGTGCTTTTGTTCTTTTTCAAGATTTATTCAGGGGCCCTTGCAATTTCATGGAAATTTGAAGACTGAATTTGAGCATTGGCTTATTCATATCTGCAGAATAGGGTGTTGGGATTTTATTTTATTTTTTATATTTTAGCTAGACTGGTATTGGAACCCAGGGCATTCATTGCACATTGAGCTACATTCTTAGCCCAGTTGTTTGGATTGCAGGGGGTGGATTGGATCTGTATCACTTTGAGAAGTATTCCATTTTAGAAATAGTATTTCAGTTAATAATTTTATTTGTTTAGGTCTTTATTTCAACACTGTCTTGTGGTTGTTAGTGTGTAAGTCATCACCTTGGTTAAATTTACTGTGAAACATAATATTTTGATTGATTTGAAATTTTTTCTTCAATTTCTTCTGGATTGTTTTTTACTAATAAATAGAAATAAAACTGATTTCTCTTGTATCTAATTGTCCAGCACCATTGCTGAATTCCTGTCTTGGCTTTTTTTTTTTTTTTTTTTTTTGAGACAGGGTCTCACTGTGCAGTTTAGGCTGACCTTGACCTCAAGGAAGTCTTCCTGCCCCAGCTTCCTGAGTGGTGGGATTACAGGTGTGTGCCACCATGCTTGGCTGGTCCCAAGATTTAGCTAACATAAATTGTGCTGCTATAAGCAGTGTGCATGTATCACTGTAATGTGATATTTTTTACTGTTTTGGTAAGACACCTAGAAGTGGAATAATTGGGTTAAATGGAATTTCTAGTTTTAGTATTTTGAGGAATCTCCATATTGATTTCCATAGTGGTTGTACTAGTTTACATTTCCAACAACCATGTAGAAGGGTACCTTTCTTTCCTGTAACCTCACCAGCCTTTGCTATTATTTTTCTTAATTTCTCTTTTTCTTTTTTGGTACTGGGGATTAAACTCAGGACCTTGCGCTTGAGATGCAGGTGGTGGAACCACTGAGCTAAATCCCCAGCCTGCCCCCCACCGTCTCTCTCTCTCTCTCTCATAGTATTACTACTTTCTTTTTTTTGCTATTTTTGATTTTTGAATGATTGCCATTTTTTCTGGAGAAAAATGAAATCTGTTATTTTAATTTGTATTTTTCTAAAGGCCAGTGATGCTGATCATTTTTTCATGTATTTATTTGCCATTTGTACTTCTGTGAAGTATCTATTCCTTTCTCTTGCCTATTCTAGATACTAGTTCTCTGAGGAATAGCTGACAAAACATTTTTTTCCCCATTCTCTAGTTTTCTTTTCACTCTGTTGGGTGTTTCTTTTGCTGTGCAGAAGCTTTTAATTTGAATCCTGTTGATCCCACTTGTTTCTTGGTACTTGGTTCTTGGTGTTTCCTTTGCAACTGTTCAGAAAGTCCTTGTGTATACCTGTGACTTCAAGTGTTTCATGTATTTTATCCTTCAGTAGGTGAAGTGTTTTTTAAATATTTAGTTCTTTGATCCATTCTGATTTTAGCTTAGTACATGGTGAGAAATAACGGGCTGTTAAGACACAGTGGTGGCCAACCAGTGGCTTATGAGAATCATCAGGCTGTATCATTGAAGCTCTAAAACATTTGCCAACACTAGTCTAGAGTCATTCTTCTGAATATGGACAGCCAGTTTTCTCAACACCATTTATTAAAGACGTATCTTTCCTCCAGATGGCCCTTTTGTCAAAGATGGAATAGCTGAATGTGCTTGGGGGTTGTTTCTGTATCTTTTATTCTGTTTCAGTGATCCTCATGTCTTTTTGTGTCACTACCAGGCTATTTTTATCCCACTAGCTTTGTAAAGAATTTCAAATCCAAGACTGTGTTGCCTCTTGCTTTGTTCTGTTGCCCAGGATTGCTTTTGCTATTCTGGATCTTTTCTGGTTTTACATGAATTTTAGGATTGTTTTTTCTAGTTATATGAAGAATGCTGTTGGTCTTTTTATTGGAATTACATTAAATCTGTATATCAATTTGCAACATATACATCCAAAAAGGAGTTAATATACAGTATATATCAGGAATTCTCAAAGGTCTGTATGTTAATTTCAAAAGTATATATATTGCCAGTATTGATTTTCCCTATCCAGGAGCAGGAGATATCTTTCCATTTTCTCATACCCTCTTCAGTTTCCTTTTTCAGCTGTGTTACTTTTCGTTGTAGAGGTCTTTCACTTACTTGGTTAAGTTAAATTTTAAGTACATATTTAATTTTTCATGGTGCTATTGTGAATGGTATTTTTCCCTTAATATCTTTCTCAGTGGGTTCATTGTTAGTGTACAGGAATCTAACTGATTTCTGTGTGTTGATTTTGTATCTTGCTGGACTACTGAATAAGGTTATTATTTCCAAGAGTCTTGTAGTGGATCTTTTTGGGGAGGGTCTTCTATGTAGAGGATTACAGCATCTGCAAATAATTACCGTTTGACTTCTTAATCATTTCTTATACATACCCCTTTTATTTCTCTTTCTTGTCTAATTGTTGATAGTATTTCGAGTACTATGTTAAACAGAAGTGATAGTAGACATTCTTGTCTTGTTCTCATTTTAGAGGTAAAACTTTCAGTTTTTCTTCACTTAATATGTTGCCAGCAGTAGGTTTGTCATAAGTGATTTTTATCTAATTGGGATAAAGCCCTTTTCTACCTATTTTCTTCAGTGTTTTTATCATGAAAGGAAGTTGGATTCTGTCATAGGCCTTTTCTACATCCATTGGGATGATCATGTGATTTTTTTTCTGCTTCTCTGTAGTGCATTTATTGCTTTGTCCATTTTGAATTATCCTTGCATCCCTGGGATGATGCCTTCTTGGTCATAATGTATGATCTTTTTGATGATTCATTGCATTCTGTTTGTGAGTATCTTTTTGAAGATTTTTGCATCAGTATTCATTAAAAATAGTGGTGTATAATACCTTTTTTTGGTTGGATCATTGTCTTATTTTGGAATTAGGGTAATGATACCTTCCAGTAATGATTTTTGAGTCTCCTTCCCTTTCAGTGTCCTTAAAAATCTTCAGCACTATTGATGTTAGAACTTTTTTTTTTTTGTAGAATTCATTACTAAATCTACCTAGACTTGGACTTTTCTTAGTTGATAGTTTTTCTTTTTCTTTTTTCTTTTAACTGCTTCAGTTTCATTGTTACTGTATAATTCAGGGTTTATAAAAAACCTCGGTTCAGTTTTACTAATTCTTATGTGTCCAGGGATATATCCATTTCTTTTGAAATGTTTATTGTATTGTTTGTGAAGTAGATGTTATTAATATTTTTGACATTGGTAGGATCTGTTGTGATTTTACCTTTTTAATTTCTAGTTGCCTCGCTTTGGGTTTTTCTCTCCCTTTTTTATTGGCTAAAGGTTTATCTATTTTGTTTATTCTTTCAGTAAAACAACTAAAATTTATTAAAATGTTTGCTTGACTTGTAGAACACTTGCAGAACAAGTTATTTGCAATACAAGGTTTTACTGTATTTTTTTTCAAGTGGCATTGTGAAGTCAGCATTTAAAAGATAGATTGTTCCATGTTTAGGCAGTAGGAGTCTCTTTTAAGTTGCTTCTGAATTCTTTTGAAATGATCCTGATAACCTTCTTACATCCTGGTATATTAGTCTGTGTTCTTTAGAGAAGCAATCAATAGAGTATGGGTGTATGTATGTGAAAACACACACACACACACACACACACACACACACACACACACACACACGGGCCAGAACAAAATATATCCTTTGAAGGTTTGACCCCAGTGACTAGTTTCCAAAATTTCTAATACTTCTCAGTAGCCCATTAAGCTATGACTCCATTCTTAGATTAATGGATTCATGAGGTGAGAGACCTTAGGATTCAGTCATCTTCAAAGGCCCACCTTTACATTGGGTGTGGTCCCCTGCTACACTACGGAGCAAGACTTCCAATACATTAGCCTTGAGAGGGTTGGGAGGGTTCATATCCCAGCCATAACACCTAGGAAGGGACATTGCTTCCAGTTTGAATGTGAAGGCGGAAAAAATTTAATGTTGTAACTACTAGGCATTTGGGCAGGAGGGGCTCAACCTTGATGTTCTCTTCCTGTCTTCAGTAATTATGGATGAGATCCACCCACATTAGAGAGGCAAAGTTCTTTACTCATTCTTTACATTCAGATGTTAATCTCTTCCAGAAATACCCTCACAGTAATGTTTGTCCAAATGTCTTGAGTACCCTGTGGCCCAGTCAAAATTGGTACGTAAAAATTAGCTGGTACAGCCAGGCTTGGTGGTGCATGCCTGTAATCCCAGCACTTGGGGAGGCTGAGGCAGGAGGATCGCTCTGAGTTTGAGACCAGCCTGGGCTCTACATAGTGAGTTCCAGGTCAGTCTCAACTACATAGTGAGACCCTATCTCAAAAAAAAAAATAACTGGTACATCTAGTATAAGATGTTCTGTCTGGGCTCATTTTATACAGTTTCTTTACCACATATGGGACCCACCACTTTTCAGTGGAACTGTGATCCTAAATGAATTTTTAGAAATATTTTTTGTCAATAAATGCCTCTGATGGTTATTTTGATGATCAAAACATATTGAGATTAGTAATTTTTAAAGCTATTCTTCAGAGTGATTATTTTTGGATTTTCATTAGGAAAGGTAATGTAAGTCATTAAATTGTTTTATATTTCATATAGTTACATCTTTTTTCACTTTGGGAAAGATTCTTAGTGGCCTACATTTACATGTTGATATTGTTGATATTTCTTTGTGTGTGTGTGTGTGTGTGTGTGTGTGTGTGTGTGTGTGTGTGTTTGAGATAGGGATGAACTATGTAGTCCGGGCTGGCCTTGAATTTTTAGTAATCTTCCTGCCTCAGCCTTCTGAGTGCTGGGATTATAGGTGTGTGCCACCATCCCTGGTTTAGTTCCAATAAAATTTGAGAGAAATACAAAATGAAAGCTGACAGTACAGACCTACCTGGTAGAATGCTTATATATGTTCATAATTTGTTTTTTTTTTCTTTCTTTTTATTGTGTTTATTGGTACAATCTAGGTATACAGTACAGTTACATTCATTATTGGGATCCTGTACCTTTACATGATAGGTCTTGATTCTCATTTTTTCCCCTTGCCCCTGCCCTCCCTTCACCATCTCCTCCCCTCCCCATTTACAAACACTTTATTTCCATTTTTTCAATTTCTCATATTTTTTTCCTCTCCCTTATTACCTTTTCTCCACCCTTCCCCCTTTCCCTACACCTTTAGCCCTTTACTTCGTATTTCTCATTAATTATCTCATTAGGATCCTGTGTACGATTATAGTTTTTCACACCAGAGAAACTATTCGGTATTTCAGTTAAAGAAATCTCTGTATGAACATTAAAAATAGGGAATCCTAACATAAAACTAAAAAGGAAATTAAAACAGAAAAGGCAATGATGTAACATTAAAATAATCCTTAATTCTGGAGATGAAAATGGTCCCTGAACATATTTAAATTGCTTCTTGCTCTTGTAGTCTTATCTTATTCTTTTTTTTCATTATTTAGAGACTGTTAGTTTCTGTAATCAAACCCATGTAGATAGACCTTACATATTTAATACAGTGCGTTACCCCTGTACAAATGGAAAAAAAAAGTTAACATTTCTAGACCAGTATGGCTGTCAATTTCTGCACAATGCCAACTCAGCACGGTAAATTGGGATAACTTTTCGCAAAGTTGACAGCACAGTTAAAGTTTCAAAAAATTCAAATTATATATATATATATATATATATATATATATGTATGTATATATATTTATATTTATATAAAAAGACCAATAATAGCAGTATGTTATGCATCAATAGCAGCAACAGCTTTTCCAGGTTCTGCAGTCATCTGAACAAAATCATAGACATTCAGCACATTCCATTAAAAAAACAAACACAAAAAAAGAAAAGAATAATACCCAGAAAACAGCAAAGTTCTGTTGCCATTGTGCTACCTGGCACCATTTTTTTTATTAGCATCTTAATCATCATCTGGAAAGGGAACATTCTAGAGTAAGATCCTTAAAAGTAACTCTGATAGCAGGGTGTGGTGGCACATGCCTGTAATCCCAGCACTCGGGAGGCTGAGGCAGGAGGATCACCGTGAGTTTGAGACCAGCCTGGGCTACATAGTGAGTTCCAGCTCAGTCTCAGCTACATAGTACTGAGACCCTGTCTCAAAAACAAACAAACAAAAAAACCCAAAAATAGCTCTGATAAAGCACAATCCCTACTATGTATCATAAAGCAGGTACAAGATATTTTAAATTCACAGAGATATGATACAGTACCGTCCTACATCAATAATACTAGAATCAGTTTTGATTTGAAATTTACTTTGTCTGCAAATAAGATTGCTACCCCTGCTTTTTTCTGGGCTCCTGTCATATGGAGAATTGTTTGCCATCTTTTCACTTTCAGTCTATGGGCTTCTTTTTGCACTAGGTGTGTTTTTTGTATACAACATATTGTTGGATTTTGCTTCTTATTCCATTTTGCCAGTCTGTTTCTCTTGATTGGTGAGTTGAGGCCATTGCCATTGCTGGTTATAACTGATATATACTGACTTATTATTGACATGATATTGGCCTTTAGTTGACTCTTTTTACTTTTTCACCTTCTCCTTTTAGTTTCTCACCTTGCGTATTTGATTTGCTCTGTTGGGCCTCATGGTGTTGTTGCCTTTATTGTCTTTTTGTAGGATCTTGTTTAGAATCGCTTGTAGTACTGGTTTGGTATTCATGTAGTTTCTCAGGTGTTCTTTCTCGTAGAAGTATCTTATTTCCCCATCCATTTTGAGGCAGGTAGCTGCACCACTGAGCTAAATCCCTGGCCCAGCTCCCCATCCATTTTGAAAGAGAGTTTTACAGGTTACATCAGTCTAGGTTGGAGGTTGTTCTCTTTTAGTACTTGAAATATCTCATTCCAGGCTCTCCTTGCCCTAAGGGTTTGTGTTGAAAAGTCTGCTGTGATTCTGATGGGCTTTCCTTTGCATGTGATTTGTTTCTTTTCTCTTACTGCTTGTAGTATTTTGTTCTTCTATTGGGTTCTGGGATCTTGATTATTATATGTCTAGGTGTAGATTTTTTTTTCTTTTTATTGAGGTTATTGGTACAATCTAGGTATACAATACAATTACATTCATCATTGGGGTTCTGTACCTTTACATAATAGGTCTTGATTCTCATTTTTCCCCTTGTCCCTGCCCTCCCTTCACCCCCTCCTCCCCTCCCCATTTACAAACACTTTATTTCCATTTTTTCACTTTCTCATATATTTTTCCTCTCCCTTATTACCTTTCCCCCACCCTTCCCACTTTCCTTATACCTTTAGCCCTTTACTTCCTATTTCACATTATTAATTATCTCATTAGATCCTGTGTACTATTATAGTTTTTCACACCAGAGAAACTATTCGGTATTTCAGTTAAAGAAATCTCTGTAGGAACATTAAAAATAGGGAATCCTAAAATAAAACTAAAAAGGAAAGTAAAAGAGAAAAGGCAATGATGTAACATCAAAATAATCCTATTAACATTTCTAGACCAATATGGCTGTCCATTTCTGTACAATGCCAGGTCAACACAGTAAATTGGGATGACTTTTTCCAAAGTTGGCAGCACCGTTAAAGTTTCCCAA
>NW_022900914.1:12539040-12552194 GCF_012274545.1 Fukomys damarensis | reverse complement strand
TATGGGCCTTTTCATCCTCATTTGCCCTACTATTTGCCATTGGTGAACTGGAAGTCTGTCCTTGTGTCTTGCTTAAGTGTTTTCTCATTTTAATTTTTGTTGTCACACTGTCCTTGGTTTAATCTCTGGATTATCACCCAAATCTTCCTGATATAGTTGCACCCTAGCTTCTGTGTCTCTAATGACCCACAGACATTCTCATCTTCATAACATCAGAGAAAACAGCTCATCAAATCAACGGCAATGCTTTATCCCAACTGATACAATCAGCAACACATTTAGATCAAGCACAACTTGGACACTGACCACCTGTGGTAGTCACTAGTCTATCACCCTTAAATCATTTGAATTAAATTGAAATCAAGAAGCAGTCCAGAACATATCTGCAGTGAACAAAATTTCAATATAGTGTATTTACCATTTAATGGCTCATACAGAGTGAGTATACAAGACCCCTGATCTCAGTTAGCTGATTGCTGAACCCCATGACGCTGACTGACCTCGGGCTGCAAGGCCCTGATTGAGTTCCCCATCCTTCTGAATGGTTGAACTCCGCAACGTTCTATTACAGGTTTCCCACGCCCTTTCTTTAAAGATGTTCAAAGTTGGGAACTCAGAAAAATACCCTTGATGACCACCTCTGTCTTTGCAGAGTGGGTCCAAAGATTCGCAGTCAGGAGGTCTGAGAGTGGGGGGGGATTATGGGGGTTCAGGGGCGCCCGCGCGGCTACCTTCCTGGCACTTGAGCGATGGCTGCTGGGTCGGGAGCAGGCGTGGTTCTTCCCGCAGTGGATCGGGCCCGGCCTACCTCCCGGCACTTGAGCGATGGCGGCTGGTTCGGGAGCAGGCGTGGTTCTCCTTCCCCCAATGGATCGGGGCCGGCCTACCTCCTGGTGCTTGAGCGATGGCAACTGGGTCGGGAGCAGGCGTTGCTCTCCTTCCCGCAGTGGATCGGGGCCTGGCCTACCTCTAGATTTTTTTGATTGTAGCTAGTTGGGGTCCTATATGCCTCAGTTATCTGAATGTCAAATTCTTCCCCTCTATTTGGGAAGTTTTCTGTCATTAATTCTGTGAACAGCTTTTTAAAGTCATTTGTATTTTCTCGTACTACTTCATGGATTCCTATCAGTCTTACGTTATTCTTCTTTGCATCATCTAGGAGTTGTTGGATTGATTTCTCATGATCCCCTACTGTTTTTAAGAGACCTCTGTTTTCACAGTCACTGACTGCAGTCTTCTATATCTGAGAGTCTATCTTTGCATTCTTTTATTCGGTTGCGTACACTTTCAGTGGAGTGTTTAATCTCGTGGATATCTGTTTGAATCTGTTTTATGGATTCAATTTCTTTCCTATGTTGGGTGTTTATTGTTTCCATTTGTTTCTTATGCTGGGCCTTCATGGCTTCTATCGTGGTCCTGAGCTTATCTATTTTTTTTTCGTCAGTTTCAGCTCTAGTGTCTCGAATCACGACTTTCATTTTGCTCACCATCTCTATGGTTGTCTGGGAAATTACTTGTTTTGAATTGTTCTAGAGCCTGATTGATCTGTTTTGTTACTTCCTGTGCATTGAGTTCAGGTTGTCCTGCTGGTTTACTATTGGCCTTTTCATCCTCGTTTGCCCTACTGTTTGGCATTGGTGAACTGGAAGTCTGTCCTTGTGTCTTGCTTAAGTGTTTTCTCATTTTTATTTTTGTTGTTGGACTGTCCTTGGTTTAATCTCTGGATTATCACTCAAATCTTCCTGATATAGTTGCACCCTAGCTTCTGGGTCTCTAGCGACCCACAGACATTTTCATCTTCATAACATCAGAGAAAACAGCTCATCAAATCAACGGCAATGCTTTATCCCAACTGATACAATCAGCAACACATTATGATCAAGCATAACTTGGAAACTGACCACCTGTGGTAGTCACTGTCTTATCACCCTTAAATCATTTGAATTAAATTGAAATCCAGAAGCAGTACAGAACATGTCTGCAGTGAACACACTTTTCAATATAGTATAATTACCATTTAGGATGGGGCTCAGACAGAGCTAGGACACAAGTCCCCTGATCTCAGTTAACTGATGGCTGAACCCCATGCCGAAGACTGACCTTGTGCTGCAAGGCCCAGATTGAGTTCCTCAATCTTCTGAACGGTTGAACTCCATACCTTTCTATTGCAGGTTTCCCATGCCTTTTCTTTAAAGATGTTCAAAGTTGGGAACTCAGAAAAATACCCTTTATGACTGCCTCTGCCTCTCAGAGTGGGTCCAAAGACTGGCACAATCAGGAGGTCTGAGAGTGCCTGTGGGAAGGTGGGGTTAAGGGGAGTTATGGGGGTTCAGGGGCACCCGTGCCGGCTACCTTCCTGGCGATGGAGCAATGGCAGCTCCAGGTGGAAGAGGGCGTGGCTCTCCTTCCCTTGGTGGATGGGCCCAGCTAATTTGTTTTTTATTTTTTATTTTTTTTTTGTTACTAGGGATTGAACTCGGGTCCTTATGCTTGTGAGGCAGGCAGCAGAACCACTGAGCTAAATCCCCAGCCCAATATAATTAGTTTTTTAAAAGCATAAATAATTCTACCTCTTAGCATATTACAATAACCTAGAATTACTAACATGCTTGAATTTACCATCTTAAATTTCACAGAAAAGAAATTGAGGCTCAGATGTGGTTATAAGGAAAGCTAGAGACTAGTCCCTGAGTCATTTTTCTTTTGGATTAGTGTGATTTAGTTGGAGAGTCACAGTTCCAAACCAGACCAGCATGGCCCAGACTCTTGGCATTGCCATTTATTAGCTTCATTCCTTTGAGGAAAGTTCATATTTCTGTTTGTTTTTAGGCTAGAGATGGTGTCATAAGGTTAGTATGAGTTAGCCACCGTAATTTGTGTGCGTGATGCATTTGTGATGCATGCTAAGCACAAGTTCTACCATTGAACTACAACTCCAGCCCAGTAAAACTACTCGAAAGAACACAGTAATGTGTCTGAAACATTCTAGGAATACTACAAAGTTTGAGTTCCCACCTTTTGAGTCTTTTCTGGCATATTGTTGCCACTTTTTTGAATCAAACATTAGGTATACAGAAGTTAGCTGAAAATGGCGTACTTTTGTTGTATTGGCTATCTTGTACATAGTGTGTGCTTAGCAAGCTTTTTCCTCAATAGAATAAAAAATGGATACTTTGGATGGGCATGGTGGTGCATGCCTTGTAATCCCAGCACTTGGGAGGCTGAGGCAGGAGGATCGCTAAGTTGGAGACCAGCCTGGGCTGCATAGTGAGTTCCAGGTCAGTCTCAACTACATAGTGAGACCCTGTCTCCAAGCCCCCCCCCCCGCCCCAAAAAATTGATACTTTGAAATTTTTTTTTTTGGTACTGGGGATCAAACTTGGACCTTGTGCTTATGAGGCAGGTGGTGGAATCACTGAGGTAAATCCCTGGCCCATACTTTGAAAATTTTTTTTTTTTTTTTAGTACTAGGGATCGAACTTGGGCCCTTGGATTTCCGAGGCAGGCACCAGCACCACTGAACTAAATCCCTGGCCCTGCTTTGAATTTTTTTGCGTGAAAATTAACAAACCACCTTTCTTTATGTTTTTTTTGGGGGGGCAGGGATTGAAGTCCAGCCCTTGCATTTGCGAGGCTGTCAGCAGAATCATGGAGCCAAATCCCTGGCCCTTACATATGTTTTTTTTTTTTTTGAGACAGGGTCTCACTATGTAGATGAGACTGACCTGGAACTCACTATGTATCCCAGGCTGATCTCGAACTCATAGTGATCCTCCTGCCTCAGCCTCCCGAGTGCTGGGAGTATAGGCATGCACCAACACGTCCGGCCAGAAATTGACTTTTTTATTTAAAAAAAAAATTTTTTTTTGAGACAGGGTCTCACTACATAGTTGAGGCTGACCTGGAACTCACTGTGTAGCTCAGGCTGGACTCGAACTCAGAGTGATCCTCCTGCCTCAGCCTCCCAAGTGCTGGGATTACAGGTGTGCGCCACCATGCCCGGCTATGAATAGCAGTTTTTAATAGTTTGTTTTTACCTATTTTAATATAGATTTTTGATAATGGATATTATTGTCAAGAATGATTTGTTAGCTCAGTTTAGCATTGATTGGCTTTTTTTCTGTTCAATAGAGATAGGTCTATAGCATCATTGTTTATATCTTTATAGGCATAAAGGTATTTGGTCATATGATTGTGTCTTTTTAAATTTTGGGTTAGGTCATAAGTATATACATAGTTCAGAATACAAAATAGACATTAGGTATATAGTAAAATATACACTGTTTATATATTTAGTTAGGTGGCACCACCCCTGTTCGATCCCTGGTAGTGCAAAAAAAAAAACCAAAAAAACAACAAAAAAAACTCTCTTAGCACCTTCTTTTTTCAAAGTGCTGTCACTGTATTTCTTTTCTTTTTCCTCCCTCCCTCCCTTTCTTCCTTCCTTTCTTTCTTTCTTTCTTTCTCTTTCTTTCTTTCTGCTGAGAAATACTCTATGTAAGTACCAAGCATTACATAATTATGTATAATGTACAGTGACACAAAAATGGTGGCTTTCTTTTATGTTTCATGCTTTCTCAATTAAATGATCCTCGTTAGAGGTACATAAAATTTTGCCTCTTTGTTTTCCATTTGCTTAACATCCTACTTTATGAATCTGTCATGATTTATGTAACTAATTTCTTCTTTTTTGCAGTACTGGGGATTGCTAAGCAAGAACTCTACTGCTGAGCTAATTTCTCATTTCTTTTTTGTTTAATTTTTGGTATCGGAAATCAAACTCAGGACCTTTTGCTTGCAAGGTAGGCATGGTGCCACTGAGCTAAATCCCTGGTCCAAACTCTTTTCTTTCCTTTTTTTTTTTGGTGAGACATTGTGCTGGTATGTAGGCCAGGCCTCAAACTTGTAGCAGCCCTCCTGCCTCAGCCTTCTGAGGTGTCCCCACCTCTTTTCTTTTTTGTTTTTAAATTTTGAAACATGTCAAGTTGCCCAGCCTAGCCTTGAACTTGTGTTCTTACCTCAGCCTGCTGAATAGCTGGAATTATAGGCATACACCATCAGGCCCTGCAACTAGCTATTGTCTTTTGATGGGTATTTAGATTGTTTCTGATCTTTTGTTCTGTCAGTTCCCACTTGTGCAATGGTTAACATCCTTTCTTATCACGTTTCATTTGGTGTAGTCAGATGGGCCTGTGAAAACTCCTAAAGAAGGAGTTCTGTATTGCATAAAATAAAATGTGATGATGTTCAATCTGTTTTGTGGTGAAAATATATGAAAAGTGACATTTTTCCCCTTTCATCTTAAGAAACTTGTTTTTTGGCAAGTGCATGACAAATACTACTTTGTATTGCAAGTGTTATCCTAGTCCCGATTCTTTCCAATAAGGCAGACTTGTTTTATTTTCTTAAGGATTATGTTTTAGGATTTTGTATGAAAATATCTAGATTAACTAGTTTCAACTGGTCAGTTGTAACTGAAAGAGAAAAAAGAAACATGCTAGCTAAAATTGGAAGAAAATATTGATTTTTTTTTTTTTTCTTTTTTTGGTACTGGGGATTGAACTCAGGACCTTGCGAGGCAGGTGGCAGAACCACTGAGCTAAATCCCAGGCCCTGTTCAATCATTTTTAGATCTGCATTAAAGAAGTACTGTATTATGAATCCAACTTTAAGTATTTGTATTACTTTGTATTATCCAGATTCATTTCTCTCCACTAGATCACTTGGCCTTGTGTCTGAAAGTGAACATGTTGTATTTGTCAAAGAGTTTTGAAATAAGCTTGAATATTGTCTCATTAATTTTTAGACTAAAACAAGATTTAAAAATAAATTTGAACTTATATTCTAAGAATCTGAGTTTATTTTCATTTGTTAACAAGGTTGAGAGGGATTGATAGAAATGAGAGGCTAAAACATTTGAAAATAAACTTATGCAAATTTTAAGAAATTGGAGGTCCTTCATGGGTTAAGCATAGCTTGAAGGTTAATATCATACTATCTATTGCTAACTTATAACTTACATGGTTTATTAATGGCAGTGAAAAATCCTTTTCACAGATCTTCAGGAGTCTGTTAGCTATATTTATTATTGTATATAGTGAAAACAAACTCCTGTTTTAGGTAGTCAGCCTCATATTTTAGTGTTAAAGTCACCTGGAGAGCTTATTAAAAATTCCTGCTGCCATCCCCACAGATCATGATGATACAGCTCTGGTGTCTGATCTTGAATAAACTCATCCTTGTGATTCTGGTCTGTGGACCACCTCATGACTATTAAAAGCATTAAGAGGGGCCAGGGATTTAGTTTAGCGGTTCTGCCGCCTGACTTGCAAGCACAAAGACCCAAGTTCAATACCTGGTACCAAAAAAAAAAAGTACTAAGAATTACAAGAAAACAGCCTCAAGCAAACAGCACCGTAGTACAATAGGCTTGGTGTTGAACTTGACTTGTCCTCTTTAAAACTAGTTAATAGTGATAGTTCTTTCTTACCTATTAGTAAGGCATATCTTCTTGTTGGCAAGAAGATTCAACAGTTATGTTGGTATTGCATGGTTGAAGTAGAAAATAAATTCCTTTTTCTTAGAAATTAAGATTGCCTTGATGAGAAAGTCAGAATATTTATCTTAAAGTTGAAATATTATTTAGTAGTAGATTAGCTTTTGATTTTCATCAAGTGAAGGCAGGGGCAAAAATGGGTTAATCCTTTAAAATATTTTGAGGGGAGTGGTAAAATTGTGATAAAGCAGGCATTGTCATTCATGGTGCATGAGTGTGAGTGGATGCAATTTTAGATGACATTTTGAATTTATAAAATTCCAGTCACTGTGTCCAATGAAGACATAATGATTTACATAGCAATTTTATTTCTGAGTAACTCACAAGGAAATAATTCTAAATATGGAAAAAGGTTTATATTGTTAGTAATGTTTAAGGAAGTAGTGACCCACTCATACAGTGAAATATTCAGCTGTTAAATGTCTTTGAAGATGTTGTCATATTTTAAGCATAAAAGTAGACTACAGAATTATGTGTGATTTTTTAAAATGTAAAAAATTAGAAAATGTTAAATTTGGTGATTTTTATAATTATGGGATTGTAATTTCCTCTTTTCCTAGCTCCCTCTCCTCCATAGTTTCTGTATTGAATGTGTAGGTTTTTTTTTTTTTTTTAGTGGTATGCAGAATTGAATTCAGAACCTTGTGCTTAACAAGACACGTGTGGTGCCACTGAGCTAAATCACCTGCCACAGAAACATTTTTTGTTGTAATGAGAAGCAGTGGTTCCCAAATATTGGTCTTTGCATTTTTGTTGTTCTGCACTGAAATTGAAAATATCGAAACATTGTAGTGAAGTTTTCATAGTGCTACTATATTTCATAATTTTTTTGAGTTAATGAGATTAGATACGATTTTTTGGTAGCTGTTCTTAAATTTAAAATTTTAAGATAGGGGCCGGGGATTTAGCTCAGTGGTTCTGCCGCCTGCCTTGCAAGCTCAAGGACCCAAGTTCGATCCCTGGTACCAAAAAAAAAATCTGCCTTTTTTTCTTTTTTTAAGGTTTTAGAAACTGTCCACTTTCAGATAATGCTGTCCATTTTAAACTTGATTTCTCAAAGAATATAGTTAAATGTGTATGGAAAGAGTTCCAATTCTGAGGCTTAATCTCAGAGGATATTAGTGAAGTACAAATTAAAAAATACTCTTTTTATGCATCAAATGAGTAAAACTAAAAAATTCTGACAGTTTCAAATGCTGGTAACTGATTTTAGAGAAATATGATTAACCAAGATCTGCTCTTCCTAGAAAGTATCTCTGCAAAAGAGTAAGAGAAAGTACACAGTTTATTTGAGGAAGCATTAAATCAGAATGAGATATGCATCACAAGCAATCTGCTGAAAGATGCACAGACCAGAAGAGAGTTCACCCTTACATATGGTGAAGCAGCCACAACCTATTATGTTACATGTTCTCAAGAGAAAGAATAAATAGTACAGCACTCTAACAGATTGGATAGCAGCATTTGTCACACATAGTTCGTCTCATAGTCACTTGATAATTGAGATGACCTTTTGTGTTAGCTCATTGGCTTTATGGAAAGGAAGAATAAACTAATCCTTATGACAAGAGGAAATTTTGCAACTTGAAGCTAGATGACCTTGCTGTTTAGGTCTTCGCACAGAAACTGGGATATAGGAGGTGCCATCTCCTGTGATGTTTTAGAGAGATAACTGACTAGGTCCTGAGTTGCTGGTTAGAGGCTTACTTAGCTTTTAAAAAGTTAAAAAAATCTCTAAGGGCCAAGAAAGAATTTATAGCTGTTTAAAAGAAAATCCTCTAAGAAAAGAGAGGAGAGGGGTACAGGGAGAATTAAATCTGTTTTGGCTGGAGATTTAGCTCAGTGGCACTGCACCTGCTTCACAAGTGCAAGGTCTGGAGTTCGATACCCCATACCAGGGGGTGGGGATAAAATCTGTTGTTAGTTTTTATTTGCCTGTATACTGTGGGATAAATTGATCCAGCTGCTCTCAAGGGCAAATTAGCAATGCTGTAGAGTTAAAGATGTGCACATTCTATAATTTAGTACTTATATTTCTAGATAGATCCTAGAGAAATTTTTAACATATGTTCATATCATACTTGTAGCATTGTCTGCTAACAGCGAAATATTGAAAATAACCAAAATATCTATGAACAGGAGTGAATAGATCAATTTTGGTATGTTCATATAGTATCATACTACACAGCATTAAAAATGAATGACCTGGTATTATGTGTGTTATCTTTAATAATTTTCAAAAACAATGTTGAATTCTGAAGCAAGATGCATATGTGTTTATTTACAGTATATTTTAAAACATCTATGTTTATAATATATTTTAACTTTTAATAACATGCAGAATACATATTATTTATGGATATATATATAGTACAAGAATAATGGAATGATAAAGACCAAAATCAGAAAGTGATAATCTCTAAGGAGAGAGGTTTATAAGTGGGGTCACTGAGAGTCTTAATCTGTAGTCCAGGTTGACCTGAGATTTACTGCGTAGTCGAGGCTGGCCTACAATTTGTGATATTTTCTCATTCTCCTTAAGTGCTGGGATTATAGCCTTGTGCCACCATGCCAGACTTATTTCTTAAAAAGTAAGATCTTACATAAAGGTGGAACAGGTACTTGTTATGTCATTATCTAGATTCTTATGTAATGTTTCATATTTAGTGATTAAACATTTAAAATGAAAGCCAGGCACATATGGCGACTTGGTGTAGTCCTAGTTACTTGGGATCCTGGGGTAAGAAAGTTGGTATTTCCTGTGCTATTGAAGTCCTATTCAGGAAATCTTTGCCTGTGCCTGTGTCTTCAAGTGAAATCTGTATCTGTATCTGTATCTGTATCTGTATCTGTATCTGTATCTGTATCTGTATCTGTATCTGTATCTATATTTCACTTTCAAAGCTTCAAATCTTATATCTAGTTTTTGGATCCATTTTTGAATTGCTTTTTGTGCAGAGTGAGAGATAGGGATCTAGTTTCAGTCTTCTACAGGTACGTACCCAGTTTTCCCAGCACCACTTGGTAAAGAGGCCATGCTTTCTATAGCATGTTTTTGGCGCCTTTGTTCAGAATCAGGTGGATGTAGTTGTGTAGGTTTGATTAAGAGTCCTCTGTGCTATTTCATTGGTCTCTTTGTCTGTTTGTGTGCCTGTACCATGCTGTTTTTGTACTCTGGCTTTATAGTCTATTTTGAAATTGGGTATCATCACGCATTCAATCTTGCTCTTTTTTGCTTAGGATTGTTTTGGCTATCTTTTGTGTTCTCCACTTGAATTTTAGGATTGTCTTTTCTAGTTCTGTAAAAAGTGTCAGTGGAATTTTGCTATGGCTCGTTTTTGGTAATGTGGCCATTTTAGCAATATTAATTCTGCCAATCCATTAACATGGAAAGTCTTTCAATCTTCTCATGTCTTCTTCAATTTCTTTCTTAAGTGTTTGGGATCAAACTGAGAACTTTGCACTGGCAAAGCAGGTGGCAGCACCACTGAGCTAAATCCCTGGCCCAGGTGTTTTGAAATTTTCATTGTAGAGATGTTGTACCTCCTTGGTTGGGTGATTCCTAGGTATTTTATTTTATTGTTTTATTTTTTGATGCTGCTGTGAATGGAATACTTTTCCTTCTCAGCTAGTTCATCACTGGTGTATAGAAAAGCTTTCAATTTTTAAAAATGTTGATATTATCCTGTTACTTTGCTGAATGTGTTTTTCACCTCTAAAACGTTTGATGGAGTGTTTAGGGTACAAGCAAGTATAGGGTCTACTGTGTGCACATAGGAATTATTTGACCTCTCCCCTTTCTGTTTGTGTCCTTTTTATTTCTTTCTCTTGCCTAACCGCTGTAGCTAAAATTACAAGTACTATGTTGGACAAGAGTTGTGAGAGCAAACCCATGTTGTCTTGTTTCTGAATTGTAGGGACAGTGCTTTCAGTTTCCCTTATGTTTGGTATGATTTCGTGTGATGTTGGTGTTTGGCTTGTGATAGGACTGAGGACAACGTGCTGGAGCAGGTGGTAAAGCAGAATAAGTTAAGTGGTGAGAAAAGGAAGTATTTTTCATTTGAATTGAGGATGACTAGCATCCAGGTTTGCTTATGATGAAGAAGTTTTCCTGGGTGCAGATTTTCTTTTTCTTTTCTTTTCTTTTTTTTTTTTTTTTTTTTTAAAACTCAGGTTCTTGCACTTGCGAGGCAGGCAGCGGAACCGCTGAGCTAACCCCAGCCCCAGGGTGCAGATTTTCAATGCTAATATTGGAGAAGTCCTCACATACAAGGATAGTTGGCATCTTACTCTTTTTTCTTTACAAGATGAAAAAATAATTATCTTGCAGAAGTAAAAAAGAAGTGATGGTGATATTTGAAATGTAAAATGAGTAGCTGGGCATGGTCGTGTGTGTGGGCCTATAATCTCAACACTTGGGAGGCTAAGGCAGGAGGATCACGTCTCATAGTGAGTTCAAGTTACATAGTGGGACCCTGTCTCAAAACAAAAACAAAAACAGGGCCGGGCATTTAGCTCAGTGGTTCTGCCGCCTACCTCGCAAGTGCAAGGACCCGAGTTTGATTCCTGGTACCAAAAAAAAAAAAAAGAACCCCGAAAACAAAAATAACAAAAACAGAATTCCGCAAAACAAAACAAAAAAACAAACCGAAAGTGATGAAAAGGCTTAGCTGTCAATTCTGTACCTTAAAGATGAGTAAGCAGATTCACTAAATTAATATAATTTCTGAGTATAACTAGTGCTCTGCTGAAATTTGTGGTTATAATTTGAAAGGTTATATGGTTGATGTTTCTCTTCCTGTCTAGGTGTTCAGGTAGAGATACTATGTTAATTAGAAAGTTGATTTTAAACTGTTTCAATTTGATGGAGGGAGAGAGGAACAGAGGAATGAAGCCCTAGACAAGGGAGTAGTTGTGATGGATTATCATTTCTCAAGCTTGTTGCAGTGTTAAGAAAGGATGGAGTAAACTGGGCGGGGTGACACATACCTGTAATCCCAGCACTGGGGGCGGGGAGGGGCTGAGGCAGGAGAATCACTGTGAGTTGAGACCAGCCTGGAAAAAAGACAATGGGAAGATTGGTGAAATTCAGAAAATTGAATTCACATTTTTGAAATGATGTAGTTATTGATTATTAATTTGATCATGGGAGCAGGAACTGGAGTGGGATGGAAATGATAGAATGTGGAAGTTGTCTATGGATGCCATTTCAGTGATCAAGTTGAGGCAGGTTTTGGTGCTTCTGTACACACTTATTTACTCTTCATGTACTTAGAGTGTTCTGCTTTCTGTTCTGTTTTGTTTACATACAGAATAGAATCACAATGTGAATCACATTGTTTTGGTCTGGAACAGACATTGTAAACAGTAAATGGATAGAAAGGAATTTTGCTTTATCAGTACTCAGATTTATTCTGTGGCTTGGTAGAGACCCTGTAGTTGGTTTGTTCAAACATTAGTCTCCAGCACTGGGGTGGTAATCCTACCACCGGGGAGTCTGAGGCAGGAGGATCATTGTGAGTTCTGGGGCCACCCTGGGCTACAATGTTGCATTCAAGGCCAGCCTGAACTAATAAGGAGCCTTGTCCCACCCCCGCAAAAAATGAGCATCCGAATTGATCCCACTGCACTGAGCTGTTTCAGTATTGCAAAGGTTCAATGAGGGCTTTGTATCATGTATAGTTATCTGTAGTACTTTACTTTACTGGATCCAATTTTGTTTGTTTTTTTAGGCCCGCAGCTGAATGCACAGCTAGAAGGTTGGCTTTCACAAGTACAGTCTACAAAAAGACCTGCTAGAGCCATTATTGCACCGTAAGTTTTAAGTATCTTCACCATAAAATCGTTCATTATTATTTATAAATTATTAATTGTTCATCAGCAAATTATTTATTATAACAAAAAATGAATATAAGTTGAACTAAAAGAACTAAATGCTATATTGAGCTGAAGAACTTGTCACATTTCATGTGGTTTTCACTTAAAAGCCTTCATGACTTCCTCAGATATAGTAATTTCAAGTTAATTTTGGTAGTATATTTATCAGCTTTCTCATTACCAGTACAAAATATGTGAACGTAAAGGAGGAGGTGTATTTTGGCTCAGTTTTAGAGGTTTGGCTGCCTCCAAGGAAGGAACATTACGGTGGAAAGGCATGGTAGAGCAAAGCCGCTCACTTCTTGGTGGCTGGAAACAGAGTACAAGCAGAGGAGGAATGTCAGTGTGCTCTACACACTCCAGAGACATGCCCCCACTTACCTGCCTCCTGCCTCTATCCGGGCCCCACCTCCGATAGCATGTTCAGCTGTGAATGACAGTGGATTAGTTGGCTGGTGAGTATAATGTCCCCACGATCCAATCCCATCCGCATATGCGTCTGAATCCAGTCAAATTGACATTTAAAATTAAGTAGCACAGGTAATGACACTGACTTTCAAGCAAGGGGTTGTTTCTGTTAGGTAAACTTCATGAATTTATTTAAAAAGATTGAGGGCTGGGGATTTAGCTCAGTGGTTCCACTGCTTGCCTTGCAAGCACCAGGTCTGGAGTTTGATCCCTGGTACAAAAAAAAAAAAAAAAAAAAAAAAAAAAAAAAAAA
>NW_022900914.1:12479363-12538911 GCF_012274545.1 Fukomys damarensis | reverse complement strand
TGTTCTTTTTTTTTTTTGAGACAGGGTCTCACTATGTAGTTGAGAATGACCTGGAACTCACTATGTAGCTCAAGCTGGTCTCGAACTCACAGCAATCCTCCTGCCTCGGTCTCCCTAGTGCTGCTGGGATTACAGGCATGTGGGACCACACCAGGCTACCCCTCAGATAATTTTTAACTTGCAGTTAATATGATACAACATTGAATAGTGCCCAGACTTTTGGAGAGGCGTAGGTTTGAATTCAGAAATACCAGATTACATCTGCAGTAAATAAGATCATGAAGACATTTCTTATGACATTGATTTAAGATCTTTTAGATAAATACCCAGAAAGAGTGCTGAGTCTGTTCCATTCTTTTATTGTTTCAATCATAGCCTGATTGTAGTTTAGCTAAAATTATCACAGAAGTGATAATGCATTGGCTATATTGAACTTACAGTAGAGTATTGCATATTTTTATCATTATAAATTATATTTTTTATTACAGAATTTTATGATAAACTCATGTATGTGTGTACTCTTCTTTTTCTCTGCAGAATCAGTTTAAAACATTTACCAACATACTGTCAGCCACATACTAGTAAGTACTAAGAGAAGTGATTCCTAGAGTCATGTACCTAAAATGAATCAAGAAAGAAAAATGAGGTCAGGAAACAAAGTCATTTATAGGTGATAGGAGAACTGATTACTGAAACCAGAGTGTGAATGAAAGAGTAGTATTGAAAGAAAATAAGAGCCATAGTACATTGAATACGAAGAAGATAGAGAAAGAAGTGATATAGTTGTAGGGTATTTCGTTCATTTTACTGGTGGTGAGCCTATGGCACGTGTCCTACAGCGAGCTGTTTGTATCATTGAAAGCTCTAAAAAAGTTTGCCTTCACCAGTATATTTTAACTTTTTGGGTCTTAGAATTCTTCTACAATAGTCTGCTAATTACTGCTAGTTACTAGAAAGGATTACTGAAAAGTCTGAAACTTCATGTACACCTTCAATTGTCCAAGTTTGTCTTTCAGATCACAGAAAAATTTTTTCCCTTATAACTAGTTTTTTCAGGTGTTCTTTTGTTAGTACATGTTTGTCTGACATGATTATATTCCTTATAGGGAGTTGGTACATGTACATAATACATCTCAGTTGCTTTTTCATCCTCTTACTTCTGTCTCTTGATTCTCTTTCTGTTTGAAAAAAATCTTATCTCTGAAAGAAGCCAGGGCCTGCCAAACATCACTGCACACACTGACAGAGCTCGTATGAGAGATTTATTGTAGAGCTGCTGCGGCTAGGTGCCCAGGCTAGGTGGCCCACTCCATCAGAAAGGGAACAAAGGAGAGGAGGAGGGAGCTGGGGAAGGGGCTTGGTTACATAGTGGGTGAATGGTGCAGGCGGGTCGGGGACTGTGTCCAGCTGCATGGGCAGCCCCTCAGGGGTCATTATTGGGCATCCATTCCTTACACGGACAAACCTTATTCATGCATTGGTTTTATGACTGGTGAGGCGTGATGTAGGAAATGGAAACTTTAAGGTGAAAAAGGAAGTTACTTATCAGAATGTTGGCAGCCTTTCCAAGGCACTTATCTTACATTCCTCACTTTTTTGTTTGTTATGGCCTTGGGAAGAGGGGCAAAGACTCTCCCTTCTGTAGCTACTTCCTGCTGAAAAGGGCCAGGTGTGGGTGATGAGAGGCCAAGGGAGGGATTTCTAGTCTATCATCTCTTACCCTTGCAGGGCAACATAGCTGTTGGTGGGCCCTTGTTTAGGAGCTTCAAGGAAGGCAGTGACTGCAGCATCTTGGAATGATGGCGGCTGATCTAGGCATGTATAGCAGCTTGAAGGGCAGCACAACCATGGAGAGGGGGTGCTGAAATGGCAAAGAAAGAATTGAGTTAGAGCTATCCTGAAAGTATCATATATATGTATACGGCAGGTGGAGGGAGCCTTCTTGGCAATAATAAAATAATAATAGCACCGCCAAAGAGTTAAATGCATAATTTCTTCCTTTTAATTGGGGAGCATGTGTAACTGGGAAGGTGACTGGATGGCAGAACAGATGGACCAAAAATCTAGTGTGGAAGTTGTGTAGGAACCAGGCATGATTTATATTTCTCAGGTGTCATTTGGGGACCACAAGCTCCTTTTTGTGGGAACTGCAGTATCCTGGGAGTAGAACTAAATTGCTTTGTCTCTGCCGTGATACTCAGCACAGAAAGGGCAATCTTTGGGTGAGTATGAAAAGCGGCGGATAAGGTCTTTTTGAGTAGGTGACAGGTATTGTTGTGAGATGTATAAAAAGAATTGTGTGTCCCACATTTGGGACTGGGAGAGTTTTGGGCCATTGGGAGATTTTAATCAAATGGCTCAACTTGTAGCTGTGGGGGTAGGAGTGTAAGCCAGCAGATAAGGAGAAGGGTATAGAAAGCAATTTTTTTTTAACTAAAATCTTGGAGGGTTTTCTGGTAGAAATGTTTTGTTAACCAATCTAAGATCCCATCTACTGATTCTTCTTGAGGATAGAACCATTGGAGGTCTTGTAGTTGAGTTATGAAGTGAAGAAACTGCAGCCGGATCTGCATCCACATCATGTGGCTTTATCCAGAAGGCCGGCTGGCAAAGTGGTCACTTGTAAGATAAGCTGATTGACCATCTGATTAGAAATTTTTGGATTTGATTTTGGAGGAATCAGAGTAAGGAGGGGGCAACTGTGGCCAGAATGAGGATGTAAATGAGGGTCAAGAACAGAGATTATTTATGATGTCCATTGACATCTGAGATATGAGAATAGCCTATAATGTCCTGTAGCCCTGGAGTTTTATCTGTGCTTTAAATGAAATGTTGAAAAATGTGTAACCTTGAGATACAGAGACCCATTTATTTAGTAAGTGAAACCAAAAAAAACCTTGTACTGTTTTAGAAACAAATTAACTCCCAGTTGCCTTGTAGATACTGAAGGAAGACAAAAACCCATTGAAAGGTAAATTAATTTTTTTTTAACAAATAGGCAAACTTGAATACCAAAGTTAGAACTCACACATCTATTTTATAATAAGTAAAGCAGCAAAACAGACAGGGGGCCTACTATGGCTAGAAGACACATGCAGGTCAGCAGGGCTAATAAGGGAAGTAGGCATGGCATAATCTGTTGGAGCCAGGAGTAGTCTTGGGTCATTCCTCATATAACCATTGTTTTTTAAGGTTTTTATTGACAATGCCTGATAGAAATGCGTAGAGGTAGAGATACATGCTATACCATCGCCATGCCTGTGAGGACCCCCACTTTTATCAAGAAGGTGACCAGGAAGGGGGCGGCCCTCTTGTTGTTGACCTTTGACTGTGGGAGGATCCTTTTAAACATTTGGGATTTCCTATAGATGTTCAAGGGAGGCTGAGAAACGCTATGTAAAAGAAAATTTTATCTCATTTGAGGCATTGGAGTTCTCCTGGTTGTATATGAAGTATAGGCCATTGGACAGGCAGATGGGGTGCTCTCCTGAGATAAAGAGGGAGTAAGTAAGGCAAGTGATGTTGTCATTTTACACTGTGTATGTCAGGTTAGTGGTTTGTGTAGGGAATGGGAGACCGTAGCAAAGGGTCCGAGAACTGCGGATAAATTGCCAGTATTTGAGACAGACAGGTTAAAATCTAGGGGGATGGGAATTGGAGTGAATGAGTGGAGGTAAACAGACATAAACATCTAACAGTCTGAGATATTGACAGGGAGATAGTAGAGGGTGGTATTAAATAGGTGTTGTAGCCTTGTTTTGAGACTGTGTTACCTGGTTTACCACTTGGATCTATCCCTTTTAGGGAGGTGGAGTGATGAGCCTCAAAAATCTATCACTAGTGCCTGTTTATTGATTGCCTCTTTTGGTTATTCTTTTCTGCTGGGTGTTTAAGACCAAGTTAAAGTGAGACCTGTGTTAATCAATATGAACCTCTTGCTATCCGTCAAGGTCAGTTAGGTCTGTTCAGGCATTATTTTGGAACCATGCAGAGAGTCTCTCAGCTCCTCCATCAGTGTCAGTCGTTAGGATGGGTCACGGCCTTGCTTGACCATGGTGCTTTTAGTGAAAGCGTGGGAGAATTTTTTTTGGTGACCCTCCTTTAGCACACATTACATTTGTTCTCTGGTGTCCAGCAGTCTCTCTGTTCAGGAGGTTGGGTGACTTACCAAAGATGTAAGATGTTGTAGAAAAGGTTCTTTCATACCTTGGATCTTTGATGACCTTGGAGGGCCAGGGCCAAAATATTGGCAGTCTTCTTAGCCTAGTTACCTTTTAGTGTTGGTCTTTGCCCTTTGGTAGTTGAACACCCAGAAGAGAAGATCAGTGACATGAATAGTACAGTAGGAGCTTAACTATCATAACATTTTATCTAGATAGCAAGCACTCTGGAATCTAAAATACAGTTAGAGGGCTATTATTTTATCAGTCATGGTTGTTTTAGTGGTTGATTTCCTATAGAATATTAACAGAAAAAAACTTGTAATCAGGAGCTGCACATAATAATATTTTAGCATGACAATCATGATGATATTATGTTTGCAACAAACTTAGATATGTATCTTAGTATAAAATAGCCATTGTTAAATGTATTTATTTTTCTCTAGAATACGTAAAAACAAAAGCAAAAACAAAACCCAGGAAACTTAAGTTACTGCCCTCTAAGCAAAGTGTATGCACCTACAGATGTACCTGTAATCATGAGTAGGTGGAGCAGAAGAGAAGGGCAAATACCTGGATCAATAGGTTTTTGTCCAGGAGGATCACTGTGAGTTTGAGACCAGCCTGGGCTACATAGTGAGTTCCAGGTCAGTCTCAACTACATAGTGAGACCCTGTCTAAAAAAAAAAAAAAACCAAAAACCAAAAACCAAAAAACAAACAAAACAAAAGGTTATTGTCATAATCAATATGTTGGAAGACCTGCATGGTCAGACAACATGAATACATTTTGTACACCAGAAAAGTAGCAATAATAATTATTGCAATTATATAAAATCTTATGTCCTGTAATGTAGCATGGTACTAAAAGGATCCTTTTTTAATAACTACTTGTTTTTTTACAGAAAATATTATATTTTGAAGATGACCATTATAAACACATCACAGTAACGTTTAGAACTCAGCCCTTTGATGATAACCAATGTAAACATTTTATAACAACATATTTATCGAGGCATATTTTTCCATAAGGCTATGAAAATTATTGGGGCTCCCATTACTGAACAAAAACCAGAATAAAATTTTCTGAGGAGCTGCTTTTTTATTTACCAACAGGAGTGTACCCTAACCTAAAAGTTTATATTTAATTATCTTGACAATTTTTTATTTAACCTGTAAAACCAGGTTGTAGAAATTAATAATCTACTTGTATCTTTGATGTCTTTTTGATCAAAACATAATTGGACAAACACCTCCAAACAGACACAGACAAACATATAAGACAATTTATGAATCTAGAGTACACTCAAATGTATTTGACCAACTGAATTATAACATCTCTTTTAATTAAGGCTAGTCAAAACTTTTGCAGGTCAATTAACAGAGATCTCTTGTAATTAGGATGAGAAGGAATAAAAGCGCTTTATACCAGTAGCATAATCTTGTGTTATTGTCAGAAGTCTGTAAGCAGAAAGTAGAGAGGTCAAGTTAATCCATAGTTGCAATTTTAAGAATTTGTAATTTAAAAGAAGTGTTCTAAACACATCAATTAAACATCTAGAAACCAAACACCATCAAATATTATTTTAAGTTGAAGATGAAAGGTGCATTTTTCAATTAGCCAGAGGAGGGAATGATAACAAAGTTCCTGCCTTGAGGTGCTTGTAGGGTCAGAGTCGCTAGATGGCCGTGGAGGTTTACAAGATGGTGGGAGAGAAGAGGCACATGGAGGAGGGGAAAGAGGGAGGGCAGGATGGCGGAGGTCTCTGAAAGTGGTAAGGAGGGAGGCTCATCTGCTGGGTTGAATTCTCCAGAGGCAGAGGGAGAGCTTAAGGTTTTAGTAGCAGGCTGACAGGAAGAACAGAGGGAAGGCTGTTTTTAAGAGGAAAAACCCTGAATATAGGGAATCTCACTCCATTTGCCCATGCGCTTACAGAAGTTGTAATGATCCCGGATAAGTGAGGGATTGAAAGGGCCATTAGGTGGCCACTTACTTTGGTTATCTAACAAATATTAGGGCCAAATTTGGGTAGAAAGCCTAATAAGTCATTTAGGTTTCAGGTCAAGCTAGAGGCCAAGAGCCGCGAGATTTTTGAGTAGGCAGCCCAGGGGAGAGTCTGCTGAGGCGGATTGTTCTGATCCCATGGGCTCACTGAGGCATTTCAGAATGAGGGACAGAGAGTCAGGAGAGTAAAAGTGCTGTTCGAGAGGGTTGTCACCACTAGGGAGTGGAACGCTGGGGCCAAAGGGCTTTAGGAGACTTGGGACCTGAGCTCAGGAATTTTGAGTGGGAGGCCACAGTTGTCTGGGAACATGCCAAGTCTAGTGGGGGGGGGGAGGCCAGTGCCTCAGGGGAGTCTCCAACGTGGGAATCGAAACCCAGACCGACAAACCTGTGAATAAAGGCTGGTTACTCACCTATCATTGAGGCCGGTGGTGGGTGCGGAGAGGGCTCTGGGTGAATGGACACAGTTGTCAGGCAGGAGGATGGGGCACCAAGGCTCAGGGCCCCTAAGCCTGTCGCATTTAAGCCAGGAGCCGGGTAGCACCCGATCTGAGTCACAGCGCCAATGAAAGCACCTGCCAAAGATCACTCCCACTCCAATAGAGCTTGTATGGGAGATTTTATTGTAGAGCTGCTGAGGCAAGGTGGCCAGCTTGGAGGAAAGGGAACAAAGGAGAGGAGGAGGGAGCTGGGGAAGGGGCTTGGTTACATAGTGGGTGAGTGGTGCAGGCGGATCGGGGACTGTGTTGGCTGCACAGGCAGCCCTTCAGGGGTCATTATTGGGCATCCATTCCTTACACGGACAAACCTTATTCATGCATTGGTTTTATGACTGGTGACACGTGATGTAGGAAATGGAAACTTTAAGGTGAAAAAGGAAGTTACTTATCAGAATGGTGGCAGCCATTCCAAGGCACTTATCTTACAATCTCCCTATCCCCTCTTATTTTTTAAATTTTGTTTTTATTTATAATTTGTTTTTCTTAGAGAAACCATGCAGTTTAAGCATGTGTGTCTCATTTTCATTTAACATTATGGTCTCAAGGTGCATTCATTTTTCTATATATGACTTAGGTTTATCCTTCTTTATTGCAGAGTAGTACTTCATTGTATATAAATACCACATTTTCTTTATCCGTTCATCTTTTGAACATATAGGCAGTTTGCAAGTTTTAGCCATTATGAACTGTGTCACTGTAAACTTGGGTATGCATGTATCACTGTAATATGATGTTGGGCTGGGGAGTTAGTTCAGTGGTTCTGCCGCTTGGTTCGCAAGTGCAAGGACCCAAGCTTGATCCGGTACCTAAAAAAAAAAAAAGTATAATATGATGTCTTTAAGTCTTTTGGGAAGCTACCTAGAAGGAGAATAGCTGGGTCAAATTGTATTTCTAGTTTTAGTTTTTTGAGGAATCTCTATACTTCTTTCTGTAGTAGTTGTAGTAGTTTACATTCCCACCAGCATTGTAGAAAAGTGTTTTTTTCTTTTTCCTTGTAGCCTATAGTATTTATTATTTGATTTCTTGATAGCTGTTCTTTCTAGAGTAAGGTAGAATCTCAGTGTTATTTTAATTTGCATCTCTAATGGCCAGTGGTAGTGAACATTTTTTTCATGTGTTTAGTAACCGTTTGTACTAATTCTGAGCCATTGTGTCTTGGTATGTCTTCCCAGATTAGGAAATTGTTCAGCCATATGTATTTTTTTTTTCATCCACATATATTTTTAAAATGACTGGATTTTTTTTTTCTTTTCATTTTCTTTTGTTGGTACTGGGTCTTTAACTTGGGACCTTTCATTTACGAGGCAGGCAGCAGCACCACTGAGCTAAATCCTCCACCCTGGATTGTTTTCTTTAATGTCTGTTACGCAGGATTTATTTTTGCTCATCCTCTTCTTTTTGCTCCTCCGATTGAATAATATCAAATATTCTTTGTTTCTGCTCACTAATCCTATCGTTAGACTGATGAGCCTGATTTATTTGTTTTTGTAGTACTGAGGCCTCATACTTTCCCTGCGAATGAGCTACACTTCCAGCCCATTTTAAATTTTTTTTTCAGCTTTAATTGAGTTTATTGGTACATTTTAGGGATACAGTACAGTTACATTCATTGTTGGGATCTTGTACCTCTACATGACAAGTCTTGATTCTCATTTTTTCCCCTTACCTCTGCTCTCCCTTTACCCCCTCCTCCCCTCCCCATCTACAAACACTTTATTTTCATCTTTTCATTCTCTCACATTTAAATTTGTATTATATTCAGAGTTAGTTCCTTTCTTATCACTGAAACTCAATCCCCCAACACCCACAACCCTGAGGAGGAAAGGTTTATTTTGGCTCAGTTTGTAGTGATTTTAGTCTATAGTCAAGTGGCTCCAGGGAAAGGTTGCATGGCACTGGGACATGCCAGAAGAGCAACAGCTCAAGGCATGGCAGGCAGGATGGAGAGAGAGACAGGTCAAGGGATATACCAGGTAGTCCTTTGTTGAGTGTCACGTCCCCATGATCTAATCACCTCCCCGAAGCACCATCTACAACTGTAAGAAACTTTAGGTGGGAATCATTTAGATGTAAACCATAACATTTGCCCCAGTCCTTAAAGACTCATGTACATCTCTATGTACATTTAGTCCATCTCTTAAGAGTTGCCAAAATTCTAATAGTTTCAACATTGCTGAAAAATCCAAGTCAGAAGTTTCCCCTGAGATTTAAGGCAAGCTCTTTTCTGTGAACTCCTGTAAAAATAAAAAAGAAAGTTAAACAGTTTCTATATACAAAGGCACTGTGTAAATGTTTTCATTCTAAAAAGGAGAAATGGGGAATAGAAAGGAATAGACCAGAGTAAGACTGAAAACCAGCAGGTGCTAATAGGTCCAGGTCCAGCACCCTGAGTAAATTGTGGTGAGATGTGAACTCTAAAAGGCTTGGGTGGCCCTGCCTCTGTGCTGTTGCTTGTTGTAGCCTGCTTGGCCTCCTTCTTGGTCTGGCTTTGCTCACTGCTTATGACTTTCCTCAGACATTCCATGTACCTGGCTTCTTCAACTTTTTGGAGTCTCCACTGCACTTTTGGCTTCATACTCACAGCTTCACCAGCTGCTCTCAGGACATACTGCCTGGCCTAGTCATTCTTCTGAAATCTGCTTGGAAGCCTTGCTTACCGCACAACTCTTGTATTCTGTAGCATCACATGGATGATGCAAAGGTCTGTAGCCAGCCTGCTGGAGCAGCAAGCCTAAGCCTTTTTGCGTCTTACTGGTGATTACATAGGCAGAGTATCTGGCTGGCTGAGCACTTGAAAAAGAACCCCCTGGGAATAAATTCTCTAGGTGGCCCTTTTCCAACAGCATGTCTGAGGGCTTTTTTTCTCAAAGTACATTCTTTCTTCTTCGAAATTTTAAGCCTGTAAAGGATGAGACCTCGTTGGTTCTTCACCTTTCCTAAGGCATTTTTCCTGTTGCCCATTGCAGAAGACTTGGCTTTTTAAAATATTAATCATTTTAGCAACAAAGCTATCCTTTGCTCTGTGCTTGCCAGCCCCAACTTGACTAGAGTTTCTTTTCTGGCCACACTCAAAATTTTTAAAATCATTAAGCTGTGGCTTTTGCTCTTGATTCTCAGGAGAGAGTTGGCTAAAAGCCCCCCAATAGTACCCATGCTACAGCCTCAACATTAGACTGCCTTCATATTTCCACTGCCAGATTGACTAATCTCAGTCTCCTTAGAAGTCTCAGGACAGGAGCAATATGTGTACAAATTTTCTGCTGGAGCATAATACATGATCTGGAATCCAACTGCTAATGAAGTCTTTGTTCCCAATGGAAAACCTCTGAGTGTAGCCTTTTTGGACTGCTTTTTTTTGTGTGTGCTAGATATCGAACTTGGGTCCTTGCACTTGCGAGGCAGGTGGTGGAACCACTGAGCTAAATCCCCGGCTTTTTTTTTCCTTTTTTTAAATCAACTTTCTAGTCTTCTGAGTTCCTGCCAGAATCTCCCTTCAGTCTTGGTTTTCAGCTGGCATCTTCAAACTTTTCAGGTAGTCACAGCAACAACCTTACTTCTCTGGTATCAAAATCTTTCTTAGTTGCTTTATTTTTGCTGAGACTCAATACTTGGACACCTACAAGTTAAAGAAAGAAAGGTTTACTTTGGCTTATATGGTTTGTAATGGTTTCAGTCCATATTCCGTTGTGTCCAAGGCAGAAGAGAGACAGCTCATGGCATGATTGCAGGATACAGAGAACAGCAAGATTCAGAGAAGAGGTGTGTGGTGGCACATACCTGTAATCCCAGCACACAGGAGGCAGAAGCAGGGGGATTGCCACAAGTTTGAGGCTATTCTGGGCTACATAGTACATTCAAGGCCAGCCTGAATTATATAGTGAGACCCCGTTTCAAAAAAGAAAGGTACAGGGCCAGGGATTTAGCTCAGTCCTGAGTTCAATCTCTTGGTATGGGGGAGAGATGCAGAGAACAAAATACTTTTAAAGTTTAAAATCGGAACACATTGTAGAACAGTTGTGTGTTCTTTATATTGATATTAATATGTACCAATTCTGCTATGTTTACTATAGTTATTGTATTTCTTTCTAAAATTTTTTTATCAGAATATTTTGATTTTGATGGCAGATCTTTTTCGTTTGTGCTGGGGATCAAACTCTGGACCTTGCATTTGTGAGGCAGGTGGCAGAACCACTGAGCTAAATCCTCGGCCCTTCAGAATATCTTGATTTTGAAAGCGATGATTAAATGAAAAAATTGTTCTTGTTTTGTAGCCACGCAGGATATACATACTGTGGGTCTTGTGCTGCCCATGCTTACAAACAAGTGGATCCATCTATCACGTAAGTGATGTATTTAGTTTTAAGTTGGAGAAATGTGGGAATTATATAATAATTGCTTTATTATAGCAGTAATTTGTTTTTCATTCTTATTGTCATTATGTACTGAATTATAAGTTTAACCTTCCTAATTGCATTACACTTTATATAGATTAGGAACAACTTTAATTTTCTTTGAATATTTAGCTTTTGCTTTGGTAAATTGTTTCATTGTGAATTGTTTAAAAGATTAAATATTTTAAATTTTAATTTTTCTTTGAAAATCTGGAGATGAGCATTTTAGGATAAACGCAAAGCCCTAATGGTTACAAATAAATAAACTGTATTTAAAAATTGTGATTACTGAAAGGATAATTTTTCATTGACAGGATAATGTACTGTACTTGAAATATTTTAGAGTTAGTGAATTTAATAGGGTGTTTGAAATATATTGGCTTTTAACATTTTAGGGATAGCTTTGAAATTAGCTTTTTGTGTGTGGAGGGGTTAATGGGGATTGAAACCAGAGGCTTCATACTTAGCAGCCATTCCTGCCGCTTCATCCATTATTTGTTTTGAGACAGGGACTTGGTAAGTCACTAAATTGCCCAGGCTAGGCTTGAACCTGCAATCTTCTGAAATTAGCTTTTTAAAAATACTTTCTGAGAGGGCCAGGGATCTGGCTCAGTGGCATTGTGCCTGCCTTACAAGTGCAAGATCCTGAGCTCAATACCTGGTACCAAAAAACAAAAAAAACTTTCTGAGAAATTAAGATGGACTAAGTATTCTATTACTTGAAAATAAGCCCATGAATTTTCAAATGCTCCTGCTCTAGATAAAATTTACCTAAATAGTTAATTTACTTTATATGAACCAGTATTAGGCTCCCATTTGTAATGTCAGGTATACAGGCTGTGAATAGATAAAACAATCATCTTAATTCTATCAGATGTACTGGTAGAGAACTAACAAAGTAATTGCAAATACAGCAGCTATAAGTTTGAAAAAATCACCCATAATCCACCATTTGTCTTTGAATAACTTGTTCAAATTAAAGGAAAAAAACGCTTGCTTTTGTTTTATGTTAATATTGTCTTCATGTTATGCCATACTTCTGTTGAAAACTAATAAATAAAATAGCATTACCAAGTGATGAGGTTTTGGTTAGTCCTGCCTCGTACATTATATTTTTGGGAAGTATCATCTTATTACCTGTTTAATATACAACCTAATGTGTTTCATGAGTAAGAGGAAATAGAAGTTAAATTGAAAGGTTTTTAGAAGATTCTTTGATTTAAACTGAAGTAATAAGTCAGCTATAATCAAGATTAGTTTAACAGCTTTTCCCATATCTTTCTCTGTGGAAAGAATTTTGATAATGTCATTTACTAGAGATATTCCCCCAGAATTAGATTTGGATTAGGAATATGTAAAGTAGCATGGAGTCCATCTTGGTAGAAGTGTAAAATTTGACGTAAGTAAATGGATGCAAAGGAAAAAAATGGGGGAGGAAAAAGAAATAGTAAAGACTGATGAAGAATTAGGTAGAAAATAAGGGATATAAATGGAAACATTAATAAGGGGTGATATGTGATAAAATAATTTATGTAATTAGTATATAACAACTGAACCCTAGATAAATAAATTTGAAGGTCTGAATGTGAAAAGAATACCTGGCAATCTAATGGAGTCTCTTGAAGGTGGACCTCTCTGTGCACTGCAGTGTCCTAATAGTCTTTTGGGAAAATAGAGGAAAAAATCCTTTCGGGAAGTATGAAAACTGTAGAGAAAAATAATGAGGGTTAATCTAAGAGAGAAGGTTCAGTTCTGTGAGACTGGTTTGCATGTTTGCTTTGCACAGTAATCCATTTTCTCCATGTTAGCACCCTTTTTTAAAAATGTAAGTGATATCTTGTTACTTTTCAGAATTTAAAAGTAGTGGGGCACAGGACAGGCACGTACCCTCGGGAGGCTAAGCAAGTGGATTACTGGGAGTTCAAGGCCAGCCTGGACTATACAGTGATTTTTTAAAAGATTATAAATAAGAGATTAAAATTTTCCAGAATTTATGTTAGAATATTGGCTAACAACTTGAAAATACATGTTGAATTTTCACTGTACTTAAATTTCTCTGTACTTAAATACTTAAATTTTCTCTCTATTCACCATACATCAAAATACCGTACCTCAAAATACTAGGTAGATGAATGTACAGGGAAAGAATTTAAATCATAGGTAATTTGGAACTCTTTATATCTGACTGCTTATGAGATATTGTTGGAGAATTTATAAAAAGTGATAACTTAGATTAAATCGCATGTAAATTACTTGTGTCATATGTAATCAGTTAAGAGAACTGGAAAAATGTTTGCTAGAAACTGACAAATAATATTGCTAGGGATGCTGGTGCACACTTGTAATCCAAATACCCTAGAAGGCTGAAGTAGGGCAAGCTAGGGAGCTGTCTCAAAATAAAAAACAAAAAAGGCCTGGGGATGTAGCTCACTGGAAGGCCCTGAGTTCAATACCTGGTACTGGAAAAAAATGATTCTGAGGCTTTATTCTATTAAGCTCCCAAATAGAAAAACTTAAATTCATTAGTTATGCATAATAATCATTATATTTTAAATGCTCAAATTTCCAATAGTGAATTGATTAATGAGTTTACTCAATAGAATATTATATAGTTATTAAAATGATTGTTATAAGAGTTTATGGTAACATAAAATACTTAGAGCAGGTAGCAAGAGCAGTACATAAAATTATGTAAAATCGAGAAGGAATTATGTACTATATGAGGTGAAATTTATTATAACCAAAGACTGAAAATAAATTATGGAATGATAACACTAGTTATCTATGGGTGGTAGTTTGTGTATTTCTTATGAAAAATGGTTTATTTTTATGGTGAAAATTTATGAAATCTAAAATATTTGTACAAAAAATCATTACAAGTCGAAGAAACCAGTCTTAAACTGACAGAATGGTTTTCTGATTTTTAGTGTGATTGGTCAGGGCCTAACAAGGTTTTTGTTTTCATAGTAACCGTTAGGGTCTATAATTTAATGTGGAGGGTGTGAAAGGGTTGTAAGGTGATAACGAAGCTTGTTTGCAAACCAGCTTGCCTATTAAATCTGCAAAGAATTGCTAACAAAGGATTTCACATGCTGATTTCTGAGAGAACAAGATGATAAATTAAAGCATATTTATTTTTAAAATGTTCATTAAATGACTATTATGAGCCAGGTTCTGTGATAGTGCTGGAGATGTGGTGATAGTAACACAGACAGGATTCTAGTGCTGTAATATTTATAAACTGGTGGTTGAGATTGACCTTGAGCATATAATAATAAAGCAATATCTAATTGAAATTAATTGGATTAGAAAACTGAGTGTAAAATATAGTTGTTCTTGAACATCTTGGTTTCAGGAACCCTTTCAACTTTAAATCATCGAAAATACCAGATGTAGATTATATCTGTTTAATGGATTAAAAATTAAAATCAGCTTGTTAATTTAATAATAAAAACAGTAAAATCAGAGGTCAACAAGTAACGATCTTAAAAATGAGAAATGAGTATATTTTCCAATATAATAATAAAAGTTAGTGGGAAAAGTGGCATTGTTTTATATTTTTTACAAAATATGAAAATGCAGCCAGGTGTGGTGGTGCACACCTGTTAATCCCAGCATTCAGGAGGCTGAGGCAGGAGGATTGCTGTGAGTTGGAGACCAGACTGGGCTACATAGTGAGTTCCAGGTCAGTCTCAACTACATAGTGAGACTCAAAAAAACCAACCAACCAAACAAAAAAAATATATAAATGCTTTTCACTTTTATAAAAAATAATTAAATCTACTTTTTTTTTCTTTTTATTGAGTTTATTGGTACAATCTAGGTATACAGTACAGTTACATTCATCATTGGGATTCTGTACCTTTATATAATAGGTCTTGATTCTCATTTTTCCCCCTTGTCCCTGCCCTCCCTTCACCCCCTCCTCCCCTCCCCATTTACAAACACTTTATTTCCATTTTTTCACTTTCTCATTTTTTTTCCTCTCCCTTATTACCTTTCCCCCACCCTTCCCACTTTCCCTACACCTTTAGCCCTTTACTTCCTATTTCACATTATTAATTATCTCATTAGGATCCTGTGTACTATTACAGTTTTTCACACCAAAGAAACTATTTGGTATTTCAGTTAAAGAAATCTCTGTAGGAACATTAAAAATAGGGAATCTTAACATAAAATTAAAAAGGAAAGTAAAAGAGAAAAGGCAGTGATGTAACATCAAAATAATCCTTAATTCTGGAGATGAAAATGGTCCCTGAACATATTTAAATTGCTTCTTGCTCTTATAGTCTTATCTTATTCTTTTTTTTTCATTATTTAGAGAATACTTTATTAGTTTCTGTAATCAAACCCATGTAGATATGACCTTACATATTTAGTACGATGTGTTACCCCTGTATACATGGAAAAAAAATAAAAAATAAAAATAAATTAACATTTCTAGACCAATATGGCTGTCCATTTCTGTACAATGCCAACTCAACACAGTAAATTGGGATGACTTTTTCCAAAATTGCCAGCACCATTAAAGTTTCCCAAAATTCAATTTATATATATATGTATATATATATATACATATATATATATTTAAAATATAAAAAGACTAATAATAGTATGTTATGCATCAATAGCAGCAACAGCTTTTCCAGGTTCTGCAGTGATCAGAACAAAATTACAGACATTCAACATATTCCATTTAAAAAAAAAATCAAAGAAAAGAATAATATCCAGACAACAGCAAAGTTCTGTTGCTGTTGTGGTACCTGGCACCATTTTCTTCTATTAGCCTCTTAATCATCATCTGGAAAGAGAACATTCTAGAGTAATATCATTAAATGTAGCTCTGATAAAGCACGGTCCCTACTATGTATCATAAAGCAGGTACTAGATATTTTACATTCATAGAGGTATGATACAGTACTGTCCTACATCAATAATACTAGATTCAGTTTTGGTTTGAAATTTACTTTGTCTGCAAATAAGATTGCTACCCCTGTTTTTTTCTGGGCTCCTGTCACATGGAGAATTGTTTTCTATCTTTTCACTTTCAGTCTATGGGCTTCTTTTTGCACTAGGTGTGTTTCTTGTATACAACATATTGTTGGATTTTGCTTCTTATTCCATTTTGCCAGTCTATTTCTCTTGATTGGTGAGTTGAGGCCATTGACATTGCTGGTTATAACTGATATATACTGACTTATTATTGACATGTTATTGGCCTTTAGTTGACTCTTTTTACTTTTTCACCTTCTCTTTTTAGTTTCTTGCCTTGGGTATTTGATTTGCTCTGTTGGGCCTCATGGTGTTGTTGCCTTTATTGTCTTTTTCTAGGATATTGTTTAGAATCGCTTGTAGTGCTGGTTTGGTATTCATGTAGTTTCTCAGGTGTTCTTTGTCTTGGAAGTATCTTACTTCCCCATCCATTTTGAAAGAGAGTTTTGCTGGATACATCAGTCTAGGTTGGAGGTTGTTCTCTTTTAGTACTTGAAATATCTCATTCCAGGCTCTCCTTGCCCTAAGGGTTTGTGTTGAAAAGTCTGCTGTGATTCTGATGGGCTTTCCTTTGCATGTGATTTGTTTCTTTTCTCTTACTGCTTGTAGTATTTTGTTCTTCTGTTAGGTTTCTGGGATCTTGATTATTATATGTCTAGGTGTAGATTTTTTTTTTTTTTTGATTGTGGCTAGTTGGGGTCCTACATGACTCACTTATCTGAATATCAAATTTTTCCTTTCTGTTTGGGAAGTTTTCTGTCATTAATTCTGTGAACAGCTTTTTTAAGTCATTTGTATTTTCTCCTGCTACTTCATGTATTCCTGTCAGTCTTATGTTATTCTTCTTTCATCATCTAAGAGTTGTTGGGTCAATTTCTCATGATCCCTTACTGTTTTTAAGAAACCTCTCTTTTCATGGTCACTGACTGCAATCTTATCTTCTATATCTGAGAGTCTATCTTCGCATTCTTTTATTCTGTTGCATACACTTTCTATGGAGTGTTTAATCTCCTGGATATCTGTTTGAATATGTTTTATGGATTCCATTTCTTTCCTGTGTTGGGTGTTTATTGTTTCCATTTCTTTCTTATGCTGGGCCTTCTTGGCTTCTATCATGCTCCTGAGCTCATCTATTTTTTTGTCAGTTTCTGCTCTAGAGTCTCGAATCACGGCTTCCATTTTGCTTACTATCTCTATGGTTATCTGGGAAATTATTTCTGTTTTGAATTTTTCTAGAGCCTGATTGATCTGTTTTGTTACTTCCTGTGCTTTGAGTTCAGCATGTCCTGCTGGTTCACTATGGGCCTTTTCATCCTCATTTGCCCTACTGTTTGCCATTGGCGAACTGGAAGTCTGTCCTTGTGTCTTGCTTAAGTGTTTTCTCATTTTTATTTTTGTTATCGGACTGTCCTTGGTTTAATCTCTGGGTTATCACCCAAATCTTCCTGATATAGTTGCACCCTAGCTTCTTTGTCTCTAAGGACCCACAGACATTCTCATCTTCTTAACATCAGAGAAACAGCTCATCAAATCAACAGCAATGCTTTATCCCAACTGATACAATCAGCAACACATTAAGATCAAGCACATCTTAGACACTGACCACCTGTGGTAATCACTAGTCTATCAACCTTAATCATTTGAATTAAATTGAAATCAAGAAGCAGTCCAGAGCATGTCTGCAGCGAACAAAATTTCAATATAGTGTATTTACCATTTAATGGCTCAGACAGAGCGAGGATGTAAGTCTCCTGGTCTCAGTTAGGTGATGGCTGAACCCCATGATGCTGACTGACCTCGGACTGCAAGGCCCAGATTGAGTTCCCCAACCTTCTGAATGGTTGAATTCCACATGGTTTTACTACAGGTTTCCCACGTCCTTTCTTTAAAGATGTTCAAAGTTGGCAACTCAGAAAAATACCCTTTATGACCACCTCTGCCTCTGCAGAGTGGGTCCAAAGACTGGCACTGTCAGGAGGTCTGAGAGTGCAGGGAGGGGTGTGGGGACTTATGGGGGATCAGGGGCTCCCACGGCTACCTTCCTGGTGCTGGAGCGATGGCTGCTTCAGGCGGGAGAAGGCGTGGTTCTCCTTCCCGCAGTGAATCGGGGCCCAGGCTACCTCCCGGCGCTTGAGCCATGGCAGCTGGGTCAGGAGCAGGTGTGGCTCTTCTTCCCATGGTGGATCGGGGCCTAGGCTACCTCAGTTAAATCTACTTTTAATATTTGGCATAATGGAAGACAGCTGCATTCTCATATCTGCTGCTTTTGGTCAGTTTTTGTTGAGATAGGAAGGAAGGAAAACCCAACCTCATTTAGGTAATGTATTTTAACAAGGGAGTAGATTAGTTTAATCACCTTTTCTGATAATTGTGGATGTTTTCCTTTGGTACTGTACCAATACTTTCAAGGATTTTATGTAGATGGGACTTGTTGTTTTCTCATCATCTCTAAATGAAATGTGGTATTTCACTGTGTTGGGCATGGGTCAGTTTCTACTAAATTAGAAAGAATCTCTTGGGAAAGCATATTGATTGGAATTCTTTCCATCACGTAGGTTGGGTTTTACAAAAATGGAAGCCAGGATGCTGACTACCTCACAAGCGCAAGGTCCTGAGTTCGATCTCCGGTACTAAATAAACCAAACAAACAAAAAAACGCAAGCCAGGGAAAGTAGTCGGGTATGAGGAATCTTTTAGGCTTCCATTAGACTGACAGTCTTTAATTTTGGAGTAGTGCTCATCTTTTAACCACTGTTGCATTCTTACTACTTATGAAATTTATCTTGGGTAGTGTTCTGATTTTAAATATTAGGCCCTTCTGTTTTTGCGTAGAAGTTCTTTTCTCTGCTAGAAAAATGTTGTTTTTCATACTTGAGTTCTTTTTTCTTCCTCTTTTTTATTTTTCTTTTTTAAAGGAGGCAGGGGCAGGGTGTCACCAAGCTGGCTTTGAATCCCTGGGCTGGGCTGAAGCTCTCATCCTTGTCTCAGCCTCCTGAGTAGCAGGGCCTCTAGATTTAGGCCGCTGTATTGTGCCCTATTTACTTGGTTTTTTAGTTTGTATCATACTTGGCATTTAGGCAAGAGTCCTAAACATTTCTCATTTACCATTATGTATGTGTAGATTTTAATTTTTTGATGCGGGTGTGGGCTTTTTGAGACAGAGTCTCCCTATGCAGTTCAGCCTGGTCTTGAACTTACCAGGTAGCCCAGGCTGGCTTGAAGACTGCAGTCCTTTTGCCTCAGTCTCTTGGTGCTGGATTTACAGGTGTGGGCCATTCCCCTGGCTAGATTTTGTTAATTTCATATATATATGTTCTGTTGAGATGAGAACAGAAGGATGTCTCTTGCTTCTGTTCATTTAAGAATCTATAAATTTGTTTTTTTTTTCCTGAGTGGTTTTTGAATTGATGATAGAGGTGGTGACCAGAAGTGATGATTACAGTGCTAATGACACGTGGGAAGGAAAGGAGTAGAGAAACCAGGCCAGAAAAAACCTGAGAATGAAATTTTACATTGTTTGCTATGTGTAATCTCTTAGGATTTTGTGATTCTGAACTGTGAATCACTGATCTATACTTTTTAATCTGCTCTTTTCCTCCATAGCATAGGAAGTAACATATAACAAACAATATATTAATTTTCTTGTTATAGTAATAGAATTTTATCAAATACATCACTAAAGCATATATTCCTTGGCCTGCAGATTTTTGATGGCAAAGACTGGCTCATTTCTTAATCTTTTTCATGAATTGAACAATGAGTAGTATTTAATTTTGTAGACACATAGCATAGCCTAAGGTTTTTTTGTTTATGTGTAGTGGAGGAAGATTGGTTTGTATAAATCTTAGAGAACAAAGAAAATGGATACCTTTGGAATTTAGATTATAAGCCTGGTTTTCATGTTTCAGACAAAATGAGAGAAAATTAATTTTCCTCTTAATGTCAGGATAAAGGGATTAGAAAGATTTAAGATACAGTGTAGCCTGGTTCTTTTTTTTGGTACTGGGGATCGAACTTGGGTCCTTGTGTTTGTCAGGCAGGTGGTGGAACCACTGAGCTAAATCCCCGGCCCTCCAGTTCTTTTTTTAAGGCAGACTACAGGGAAAAATCACACATAATCAAGTGTCTTTGTTTCCTAGAGTGACATCTGCTTGCGTGAGAATAGAGCAAGCTAATTAGCAGAATTCTTATCAACAAGTTGCTTTCTTTCTCTCCCATGGAAGAAATGTGGAAATAATTTTATCAGGATATTTTTAATGCTATTTGTATGGATTTTTAGAATTTTATACCACTCTTCTAGTATTAAAATTGTGGTGGACCTTAGGAGGTATTAGGGTTTTGAGATTTTTAATAGTTGAAATGTTTAAAATTCAATAACTAAATCAGCTATTGAAAATCTGTCTTAGCTGTTATGAATGCAGAAATGATTTTTGCATGACTTTTACTGTAAAAATCGATAGTTGATGTTTCAAAGTATTGAACATGATTCTTTTAAAAGCCTTCTAACAAAGATAGGAATAAGGAATTGAACTTAAAATAACTGAGGAGGAAATCATTAGGATATTAGTTTGTTAGGGCTGCCGTAACAAAATACCGTGGGCTGGGGACTCAAAGGACAGAAATTTATTTTCTCAGTATTAGAAGCTGAGTTTGGTATTAAAGTGCTAGTGGGTTTGGTTTCCTCTGAGGCTTTCCTTTGGCTTGTAGATGGTCACCTCTTGCTGCCTTTTCAGATGATTGTTGAGCTGTTCTGGAATGCCCCTAGTGTTTTCTCTTACACGAGAACATCAGACATACTGATTAGGACCCTATGTTGGTGACCTATTTTAAACAAGCTCTTTTTTTTTTTTTTTTTTTTTTTTTTTTTTTTTTTGTACCGGGGATTGAATTTGGGTCCTTGCGCTTGCCTTGTGAGGCAGGCAGCGGCACCACCACTGAGCTAAATCCCCAGCCCTAAAAAAGCTCTTTAAAGACCTTGTTTCTACGTCAGGGTGTGTAGTCAAGAATTGGGAGTTGAGACTTTAACACATGAATTTTGGGAGAACACAGTTCAGCCCTTATGTTAACAGTTGGTAATGAAAGCAGTCAAGAAAGAAAACAAGTAACTTTTTTAGAATTACTTATTTTTTCCCTTTTATTTAGTAAGGTTTACGTGGAAGTGCAATCATTCTCTGTCTCTTGTTGTATTTCTTCTAGCCGGAGAATTTTCATCCTCGGGCCTTCTCATCACGTGCCCCTCTCCCGATGTGCACTCTCCAGTGTTGATGTATACAGGACACCTCTGTATGACCTGCGTATTGACCAGAAGAGTAAGCAAACAGAAAACTTACAGCTTTCGCTTTGCTATGTTCTTTTAGTAGGAATTGTAATTTAATTTAAAACAAAAATAAGTGTCATGGTATATCTCAATTTTTAAAATAAATTTTGTTGTAACTAATCTGCATTAAGTGAAAACAATGAAAAGAATCTTCTATATCCCTAAAAGATAACTAGTATTTTCCTGCTAGCTATAAAAATCTGTTAGGGCTGGGGATTTAGCTCAGTGGTGCCGCTGCCTGCCCGGGAAGCCCAAGGTCCTAAGTTTGATCCCTGATACCGGAAAAAAAAAAAAAAAATTCTGTCAGTTCCACCTCCAGACTGCAGTGGTTAAATTTGTGTGTGCTAATATTAGCTATCTTAAGAGGAGAAATGGATATCCACACCAATTTGAGGAAGGATCCTGGCCATGCTATTTTATTTCTATGTATATCACTTTTCTCACTGTAAATCTGTATGATTTTTATGAGGCCATAGTTGTGAGACTCTGAAAGGTGTTACAGAAATCTTTCTCTTTTGCCTCTCTGTCCCCTTCTCTCTCCTCCCTTTCCTTTTTTTCTTCCCTCCCCTCCTTCCTTCAGTTTTTTTTTTCCTTATCTTTCTTTTGCCTCTGTCTTTTTTTTGTTGTTGTTTTGTTTTGGTACTGGGGATCAAACTCGGATCCTTGCACTTGCAAGTCAGGCAGCGGAACCCCTGAGCTAAATCCCCAGCCCTTGTTTTGTTTTTTGAGACAGGGTCTCTTTATGTAGTTGAGATTGACCTGGAACTCACTGTGTAGTCCAGGCTGGTCTCAAACTCACAGCGATCCTCCCGCCTCAGCCTCCTGAGTGCTGGGATTAGAGGCATGTGCCACCACACCCGGCTGCCTTTGTCTTTCTTGAGTTGAACCTGGAGCTGTGAATGGAGTTACCTCCACAGCTTTTTTTATTTTGAGACAGGTCTAAGTTGCTAAAGTGCCCAAGTTGGGCTTGAATTTGTAATCCTCCTGCCCCAGCCTCCCAGAGTGCTAGGATTACAGGCATGCGTCACCATGCCCTGCTTATATTTTATTTTTAAGAATGGCTATCATTTTGATAATTTTTTCATTATACTGTTGTAGAAGTCAAATTTTTGTTTAGTTTTTCTTATACTATAGTTATAAAACCTTTTGATCTTATTAAGGTATTGTTGGTGGTTGGGAGAGAATAAATTTAAAAATACAGAACAATATAGAGCAGTGGTGGTGAACCTATGGCACGTGTGCTGCATTGGGATGTTTGTGTCCTTGAAAGATCCAAAAGGTTTGCCATCGCTGGTATAGAGAATAGTCTGTCAAATAGTGGTGAACTTATCAGTTTACCATCCACAGTTTACCCAGAGCTTTCCCTCATCTTGAACTCAGCTTACCTCACCAAACTAACTACTTTCCTGAACTTGGTGATGTATCACTCAGTTCATTTTATTATATGTTAATATGTTAGGGATGCTATTTTTATTTTTTATTTGAATTAATTCTGCAGCATTTTCTTCTATAGAAATCACTAGCTTTTTTTTTTTTTGGTACCAGTGATTGAACTCAGGACCTTGTGCTTGCCAGGCAGGCGCAGTGCCACTGAGCTACATCCCTGACCCTCTGTTTTTATTTTAAGCCTCAGTTTCCATAATTTGAATATTTGATTATCATAGATCGTTAACAATTTGTTATTAAAATGTATTTTATTAGTGAAGCTGGAGTTTTACTAACTTTACACCCTGGATGATTTTAGGGAATATACTTTACTTTTAAAAGCTTGTTGGACCATTCAGAAATTTGTAGTGTTGGATAGCCTGAAAGTGAAGAAATGGATATTTCTTAACCAAGTATAATTTTGTGGAAAAGAGATTGTATCACCATTTCTTTCTTTCTTTGATTTTGGTGAGCGTATTTAATTGAAATAGTCTTACATCGTATCTTGTTTTTTTATGTGCCAAATTTCATCTTTTCAATTTTCTTTTTTTTTTTTTTAGTAGTGGGGATTGAACTCAGGACCTTGTGCTTATGAGGCAGGCTGTGGAACCACTGAGCTAAACCCCGGGCCTTAGCTTTTTTTTTTCTGCTACCAGAGAGTGAAGTCAGGACCCTTTGCTTGCAAGGCAGGCAGTGGAACCACTGAGTTAAATATCCAGCCCTCATCTTTTCTTACTCTACAAGGTTCTTTTTTTTTGTTGTTTTGTTTGTTTGTTTGTTTGTTTGTTTTTTTGAGACAGGGTCTCACTATGTAGTTGAGACTGACCTGGAACTCACTATGTAGCCCAGGCTGGTCTTGAACTCACAGCGATCCTCCTGCCTCAGCCTCCCTAGTGCTGGGATTACAGGTGTGTGCCACCACGCCTGGCTCTACAATATTCATTTTAAAAACAGTTTATCAGAAAGGTCCGAACTACTAGGTCATTTTGAATTGACATGGTACTGACATGAAATTATGATCTATTACAGTTAAAAATTAAAAAAAAATTTTTGAATTTTTCATTTTTTGGGAAAGGATCTCACTGTCTAGTCCAGGTTGACCTTGAACTTTCTTTGTAACCCAGGCTAGCCTTGTACTACTTGTGATCCTGTTGCCTCAGTCTCCCCAATACTGGGATGATAGGTGTGTACTTCTACGCCGAACTGCATTTGTGTTTGATCTATGCTACAAGTTTAATTTTAAGGAAAATATCATTCTAAGTGGGACTTGTCTGTTTTGCATATGGTAGAAACTGAAGTCTGGAATAATATCACACATTATTACTATTATTATTATTATTATTATTGTTATTATTTTTGGTATTGGAGATTGAATTCAAGTTCTTGCACCTGCGAGGCAGGCAGTGGCACCACTGAGAAAAATTCCGGGCCCTTCACACATATTATTGAAAACCAAAGACTGTTATTAACCTCCTTTGTAAATTGGCCAGTGACTTTTCCATATTTTGGTAGGAATTCTAATTAGCTGTGCTTTTTCTAGTATGCACTGATTCTTTTTTTTTTTTTTTTTTTTTTTTTTTTTTTGGTACAAGGGATCAAACTCGGAACCTTGTGCTTACAGAGCAGGTGGCAGAACCACTGAGCTAAATCCCCGGCCCTTAGTATGTACTGATTAAAGTCAAAGAAAAGTGTAGATCTAGTCGTGACTTTAAAATCATGAAAGGCATTGATAAAAATTAAATCATTTTTATAATTACGGAACATATATAAATGGCAAATAAGTCTTTATATATATTTATTGTTTTACTTGATGCATAAAAATTAGCCTACATCCCTTGTTAAAAATGAGGAGAGTAATATGTCTTGCTTATGTCTCTTGCTGCAGCAATGTAATTTTGTGTTACTGGATGCCATCTCACAAGACAAAGACATACATTGATATATTTCTTTTAATATGTTTTAAAATCTCTCTAGTTTATGGAGAGCTATGGAAGACAGGAATGTTTGAACGTATGTCTCTTCAGACAGATGAAGATGAACACAGTATTGAAATGCATTTGCCTTATACAGCTAAAGCCATGGAAAGGTATGTTGATTTGATATAAGAAATCTCATAGTAGTCATCGATGTTGATTTCTGTAGAATTATTTTACCTAGGGTAAGATAATTAGGGTAAGGAGATTAAAATTGTTTTGTTTATTTTGAAATGAAATAAAAATTTGAGAATTTTAATTTTAATATTAAAAATTTACTTCCTTAAATATATATTCAAGTTGATTTTAAATGCTTAGCCTATAAAGATTGAACAGAGGAATTAATTTTTTTAGGTGGAAATATGGCAAAAACCCATGTGTGTGTGCACTTGTGTTTGTATTTTGGTTTGCTTAGTATTTTATTCTTTAGACATTTCTGTATCACAGAATAATTGCTACATTCTTTTGTGTTATGGTGCTACAGTAAAAATTTAATACTTGGAAATGACTTTGGAGGTCATTTGTTTCAACCTTAGGCAACATACATTAATCTCTTTTATTGTGCTTGACAGATATACTTGACAGGTTATTTTATAACTAATTAAAGATCTTAGGATGCTCACTAGACTTAAAAACAGGGATTACTTAAAACTAGGGAGAGGGACGGTATCTGTTTTGCTTTCCATTTTATACCCCAGTGCCTAGCACTTTGCCCAGCATATGGTCATTTACTTTGGTAAAATGAAAAAAAAATTGTTTTAAGTATTTCCTTATTTTAGTATAGCATTTGAAATAGTATTCTCTTTTATAAGTCACATTTCTTTTTTGGGGGGTACCAGGGATCGAACTCAGGACCTTTTACTTGTGAGTCAGGCAAGGTAGGCATGGTGTCCCTGAGCTAAATTTCTGGCCCTTATGAGTCACATTCCTTTGAGTTTTTCTGTTACTTCCTTAATATGTACTTTATTTCATATGTAGTTTGACTCTTTCTGAATATGGCAAGGTTGTCCCTACAGTGCATCTCTTCTTTACATTCTCTCTCTCTCTCTCTCTCTCTGTCTCTCTTTTTTTATACGGGGGATTGAACTCCTTTGCAAGGTAGGTGGCAGCACCACTGAGCTAAACCCCTGGCCTGTTCTTTACATTCTCTTAAAGTATGTGGACGTTGCAGGTTCTCATATATTAATGAACTCTAAAATCACATTAACACTTTTTATGCTGATATGGCTTAGTTACTCTTGGCTAATATATTCATGACCAGCTAAAAATTAGGGTCTTTTTATACTCTTAAGATGAAATATTTTCTCCTCTTGGAATTTTGTATGGTTGATTTTTTTTTAACACTAAAAGTGTATGACTTCTTATTTCTGTTTAATTTTTTTTCTTGTTGGTGTAGTCCATTGTTATAGTCTTTTTGGATATTTGAATTCATAGTATTATTTATTTTTCGTAGCTTTTCATTACTCACATCTGACCCCGAGGAATTACATAAATTTTAAGAAATTTCCAAGTCAGTGAAATATTAAAATATAATTTTAGGTTATCTTTTAATCTATGTCTCCAGAAATTGTGAATCCTTATATTTTTCTTAGATTGTGGTATAATCAGAACTTCCCACTCTTTTTGTTTGTTTGTTTGTTTTTTTGAGACAGGATCTTGCTATGTAGCCCAGGCTAGCCTTGAATTGGTGGTGATTTGCCTGCCTCAGCCTTCCGAGTGCTGGGATTACAGGTGTGTGCCATCATGTCGGGCCTGAACTTCCCATTCTTTTTTTTTTGTATTGGGAATTGAATGAATTTCTCTTTATATAGTAAATACTATAGAAAATTTTTATTTGTTGAAATTTTGCCTATATTAGCATCAAAAAATGAAATTTAGACTTAATAAATTAAAGTACAATAGAGCCAATAAACTGACAGCAATATATTAAAGAAGAATCTAACAAAATAACATTTTTATTGTTACTTCAAAATTAAAATGTGTGGACTATTAGGAAAATAAAAAGTTGGAGTGCTCAAACACATTCATCTTCATAATTTTCCCACTTTTATTTTTCTTGCATTACTGGCAATTAAACCCAGGGCCTTGTATATGCTAGACAAGTGTTCTACCACTGAGCTATTTCCTGTGGCTCTTTCCTTTTTAAAAATTTGAGATAAGTCTCACTAGGATGGCCTCTTAACTTGTGACCCCCTCTTGCCTTAGCTTTCCAAATAACTGGAATTACAGTTGTGTGCCACCGAACCCTGTCCCCTACTTTTAAATAGAGTTAAACTGCTTCTGTAGTACATTAGGATCTTTAATACTACTACTCTTAGATAGTATATAGAAATATTTGTTGTATTTAGTGCCTATATCAGTCATATATTATTAACAAATTACTCCATAATTTAGTGGCTTAAAATCAGCTGATGTATTTATTGTTTACAATTTTGGGTCAGGAATTGGGCCAGTGAGTACCATGCTTGGGTCCAAAAGATTTTGAAGAATATGGCTCAGATGATTTGAAGGGTCTAAAAATGGCTTCACTTGTCTTCCTAAAGCTTTAGGACTGGCATTTAGTTGATAACCCCTAGTTTGCTGTCCAGGTGACATACTTGTTTATCAACAGGCTTTTCTTTCTTCTTGATCACTCTCTAGGAAGGTAACCTTTACGTGGTGAGAGCAAAACAAGAAGTAAGTGCAAAAGCAGAAGTTTCTCGGCTTTTTGAAGTATTGGTCTGAAACTGTATAGTACCATTTCTACCAAATTCTTTCATTTTTGTTGTTTTTGTTTGTTTTGTTTTTTAAAACAGGGTCTTGGTGTATAGTTCAGGCTAATCTTGAACTCACCATGAAGCTCAGGGCTGTTCTTGAGCTCATGACAATCCTCCCAGCCTTCTGAGTGCTGGGATTACAGGTGTGTGCCACTATGCCTAGTCAAATTCTTTTTTTTTTTTTTTTTTTTTTTTGGTACTGGGGATCGAGCTCGGGTCCTTGTGCTTGTGAGGTAGGTGGCAGAACCACTGAAATAGAGCCCCGGCCCTTCAAATTATCTTTTTAAAAGCAAGTAAAATTGCTGTGCCAGCCATGATTTCAGCGAGGGAAAAATAGATTGCCCCTGTGGAGGGTAGAAGTAGTAGGTGTGTACAGGAATAGGAGGAAGTGCTGGCAGCTGTCTTTGTAAATGCTCTCACACAGTTTTATCTCTGGTGGACAATTCACGTCTTTCTGAAACAGTATTCTTACTTTGGACCCCAAGTGAGCGTCCTGTAAGTTTCTTTAGAAACTCTTTTGCCTACCTGTGAGGGGTGTGTAAGTACTGCATTACATCTTTCTGAGGTCTTGACAAAGATTAAAGACTCATTCTGTATTTGATAATTATGAGTCTTTATTTTCTTGGTAGTGCTCTGGGTTCAATCTTGTCCGCTTTAGTCTTTCACTATCTGGAGAGGCCAGTGATGATAAATGTTTATTTTGTAATACATATTCTTGGTTAGAAGTATTTCCTTTACTCTTCGCTTGCAAGCTAGACATTCATTCTCTCTTTTTTTTTTTTTTTTGGTACTGAGGATCAAACTCAGGACCTTGCGCTTGAGAGGCAGGCACAGTGTATGTTACTGAACTAAATCCCTGGCCCTAAACAGTTTGTTCTTTAGTACATATTTTTCTCCTTATACCTTTTCATATTTGGTTGTGAAGAGGCTACTAACACTTCGGGTATTGTGCCTGGAAATCTCAGCCAGAGCCACAGGTTCGTTAGGTATAGTGGTTTTGTTGTTGTTGTTGTTTGGTACTGGGGTTTGAACTCAGGACCTTGTGCTTTGAGGCAGGCAGCGGAACCACTGAGTTAAATCCCTGGTCCTGTTTTGTTTTGGTACCGGGAATCGAACTCAGATCCTTGTGATTGCAAGGCAGCAGAACCACTGAGCCAAATCCCCGGCCCCTGTTTTTGTTTATTGAGAGAGGGTCTTGCCTTATAGTTTAGGAAGGCCTTGAACTCACTATGTAGTGATCCTCCTGCCTCAGCCTCCAAAGTACTGGGATAACAGGTGTACACCAACATGCCTGGCATGCAGATATACTTTTTTTTGGTACCGGGATCAAACTCAGGTCCTTGCACTTGCAAGGCAGGCGGCACAACTGCTGAGCTAAATCCCGGGTCTGCAGATACATGTTTTTAATCTATCTGTTACAAAGTCTCTTCAATGTACCTTTTATTTTTCCTCATGATTATTGTGGGTTCATAGTGACTGTCTGTCCTTATGTGCCATCAGTTGAGCTAGGTTGACGTAGGCTGATAGCTGCAAGCGGCCCTCACTTCCTGTCTGGGATTATAGTGCTAGTTGTCTTTTGAGGCACTTCATTTTTCATCTTGGTTCTCATCTCACTTTACTTGTCACTCACCCTTCAAGGCTTGTTTCTCCGTATGGCCTCTCTTCTTCAGTAGGATAGCCTTGGACTGCCTTACATGGCAGTTGAGGGTAGCAGTTGGACAAAAGAAGAAACTTCCAGTTCTTTAATGTCTTACGAGGTATTCTACTGGTCAAAGAAATCAACAAGACCAAATTCTAGGTCAGGGAGATGAAGATACTGAAGTTAAATAGCTCATTGAATGCTGTATAAGTCTGTCCACCCCCCCCCCGTCTTTCTTTTGTACCAGGTATTGATCTTGGGACCTTGTGCTTGCGAGGCAGGTGCAGTCCCCTGAGCTACATCCCTGGCCCCGAGTCTGTCTCCTTTCTATGGTAGTTCCCTGGTTTTTTCTCTGCCTGCAGCAGCTAGTCTATTCTTTTTGTTTTGTGCCCAGAATACTACTTGGGCAAAAGCACTTTAGTCATCCGTTGTTGGATGCAGTAGTAATGATCTCACCATTTTAAATACTTTTTTCCCCAAAATAGGGTCAAATTTTTTAAATACTGCATTTTGTATCATGAAATATTTATGTATTCTTTTTACTTTTTTTTTGTTTTTTTTGAGACAGAGTCTCACTGTATAGTTGAGACTGACCTGGAACTCACTATGTAGCCCAGGCTGGTCTCAAACTCACAGCGATCCTCCTGCCTCAGCCTCCTGAGTGCTGGAATTACAGGCATGCACCACCATGCCCGGCCTCTTTTTACTTCGTTTTATTGGCTATACATAAGTGGTACTAGTATGTATTTATATTCTACTCTCTAAAATCAACTTTTAACATGTAACTTTAAAACTTTCCTGTGGCTTTTAACTATTATACTTATTATTTTTATAAAGTATGTAAGCTGTTATTTATAATTCTATTTTAAATAGATTTTGTAAATATTATATTTATTAGTGCTTTCTAAAAAATAGTGTAAAAGAAGAAACAGAAAATGACTTATCCTGTTGCTTAGTTAACTTAGTTGACATTTAAAAAATATGTGCACATTGAAAATGCGAATATAATCAAGAAGTACAAAGTGAATAGTGAATGCCTTTTTTTTTTTGGTACCGGGAATCAAACTCGGGTCCTTGTGCTTGTGAGGCAGGCGGTGGAACCACTGAGCTAGATCCCCGGCCCAATAGTGAATGTCTTACTGTCTTCACCAAACCTGTATTTACTGTCACTGAAAATTGTTAAAATACATGAACATATAGTTTATTCATGTATAAATTTTTGTATACATGTAGCATTTATACATGTTTGTTTGAATTAAAACATTGTGAGATCATGTCTTACACATTTTGTTTTGTTCCTTTTTTTCGATGTACCTTGCTTTTGTTTTTGTTTTGAGCTGAGGTCTTTCTGTGTAGTTCAGACTAGTCTGGAACTCATGGCAACTCTCCTGCCTCCACCTCCCAAATGCTTGGATTACAGGCATGTGACACCACACCTGGCTTCCTTATGCTATATTACCTTTCGTATTGAAATTCATAATTTTTATTATTACATATAATTGCATTTGAGGAAGGTTAAGTTAGAACATGTAGAAAGTATATCTTGAAAAAAGTTAATGTGTAAAATTAACAGCATTTAAGGGAAAAAAATGAGAATCAAGACTTGTCATGTAGAGGTACAAGATCCCAACAATGAATGTAACTGTACTGTATCCCTAAAATGTACCAATAAACTCAATTAAAACTGAAAAAAAAAAATTAACAGCATTAGCTGGGCATTGTGGTGCACGCCTGTAATCCCAGCACTTGGAAGGCTAAGGAGGATCGCTCTGAGTTCAAGACCATCCTGGGCTACATAGTGAGCTCCAGGTCAGTCTCAACTATGAGACCCTGTCTCAAACCCCCCCCCCAAACAAAAACAAAAACAAAAAAAACCCACCAAAATTAACAGCATTAGAGGACAACTTCTCTTTGCAGTTTATTTTGATTATTTATCTTTTCCCCCTTTTCTGTTATTCAGTATTTTACCCCTTAAATTTTATTTTTCTGGGTAGACTGTGTTCATATGTTTTAAATTAAAAAAAAATTTTTGTAGGTGCATGTTTGCAATACATAATTGTATTCATTGTGGAGAGTTGATATATATATACATAGCACATCTTTTTTCTTTTTTTTGCCAGCATTAGATTTATTTATGTCTTTAATAGTTAATTTATCATAAATATGAATTAATAGCCAGAGTAACAGACCAAAAATATATAAAACACATAAAACAATTACACTAAATTAAGGTACAATTTAGATACATTGGGTATGTTGCAGTTTTAAGTTTTACAAGTAAGTGTTCACAGTGAAATTTACTTTTTTCATAGAACAGTTATTTTGCATCAGTTTCATCCCCCCTCTTTTTTCCACAAAAGTATAGAGAAGTAATAGGACGCTTTTAGTAACTTTGAAAATATTTTATTGAAAAATACAGCACTTTAAAACTGTGTATATGTACTGTAAAATATTAATATAATTTTGTTACTGCCAATATTTTGCAACATGGGCAACTTGGAGAGCATAGTGGTATACAGTATTTAATTTGCCTGTTCCTTGCTTGCATTGGTTCCATTCAGTCTTAAAAAATTTGTCATGGAAAGCCAGACATAGTTGCCCAGGCCTGAAATCCCATTTACTTGGGAGGTTGAGATAGGAGGATGGCAAGTTTGAGGTGAGACCTTGTCTCAAAATAAAATTTAAGTTGGAAGTGGTAGCACATGCCTGTAATCCCAGACCTTGGAAGGCTGAGGCAGGCAGATCACCACAAGTTCAAGACCTGCCTGGGCTACATAGTAAGCTTAAGGTGAGCCTGAAAACAAAAAACAAAAACAAACTCCCCGTATTTAAAAGGTGTTGAGGATGCAGTTCAGTGGTAAAGTGTCCTCGGTTTGATCCCCAGTGTTGAAAGGGGAAACACAAAACAAATCACGGAGCTAGTGTTTCGGCGCATACCTGTAATCTCAGCATTTTGGGAGACTGAGGAGTATCAAAAAGTTGAACCCAGCCTGGGCACTTTCTCAAGACCCCATCTCAAAATAAAGACTTCAGAGGGATGACGGGGAGCCTAAATAGGTAGCACAGTGTGAACTCACAATGTGAGTTCAGTTTCCAGTACTGCCAAAAAGAAAAACAAAAAGTGTCACAGTGAGGATTTGGTAATTCTTGGGCAATGCGCAGTTATTTAAGAAATGCTCTTGTTGCAGCATAACCTATCCAGATAATGAATCTTAAGTCTTCTTACTATTATGTTTATACATATTGTTCCCTCAGTTCAGGGCTGCATTCATATGCTTTAGTATGGTAGTGAATATTACCTTTAAAAAATTTTTGTTTTGGCCATTCTAGGGTCTGAATCCAGTGCCTTGTGCATGCGAGACAAAAAGCTCTACCCCTGAACTGTATCACAGCCCTTTAAACACTAGTGTTAAGTAAATGGCTTTTCCTGTTCTTAGTGTCTTGTATTACTGTGGTGCTGTGTTGCCGTGAGTGAGCCAGTTGGTCAGCGGTGTTGTTACATTTTGATTAACTGAAGTTCATAGTTTAGAGTAACTAAAGTATGAGAGTATCCAACTCTGTATTGGATACAGAGTTTTTGTTTTTGCCAAATGACTGCCATGTGTCTGTTTTTTTTTTTTTTTTTTTTTTTTTTGCACTGGGGATCAAACTCAGGAGCTAAATCCCCAGCCCTGTGTCTGTTGTAGTGTACCATATGGACTAGTTTCACTGACCTGCACATTCTCTATTCTTCATCTGCTTATCCTTCTCCTTATCTCTGCTCCTGTGGTATCCACTGATCTTAGTATACTGTCTCTATAATTTTGTATTTTTTGGGAGGGTGTAGCCTGGGGCTAGACACATGCCAAGCACATTTTTGTCTTTTCTTGAATGCTAGAATCATTTTATGTAGCTTTCCAAATTTGCCCTTTCCCCTTCTTCTCATTTTGCAGCTTTACTGGGAATTGAACTGGCCTCACTGAGCTAGCTACCTCCACATTCTTTTTTTTCCTTGTTTAGCTTTTATTTTGAGACAGTGTTTCACTAAGTTGTCCAGGCTGGGCTTCAACCTTGACCATTTTACCTCAGACTCCCAGAGTGTTGGATTACCACTGTGCATTTTTTTTCAAAGTTTTGGGGATCAGACCCAGGGCTTAGTGCTTGCTAGGCAAGTATGCTACTACTGTACTACATACCCAGCCCATTTCCAGATTGTCTACTATCTCTTTACAACATTCTTTCAAAACTTCCTCATTTTTTTAATGGCTTGATTGCTTATTTTTCTTTCTTGTTGAGTAGTATTTCATTTTATGGATGTGTCATAGTTTGCTTATCCATTCACATTTTTTTTGTTTTGTTTTGTTTTTAAATTGTTTTTTGAGACAGGGTCTCACTTTGTAGTTGAAACTGACCTGGAACTCACTATGTAGCTCAGGCTGGTCTCGAACTCACAGCGATCCTCCTGTCTCAGCCTCCCGAGTGCTGGGATGACAGACATGCGCCACCACGTCCAGCTATCAATTCACTTTTTTAAAAGATTCTTTTTTGTAGTTGTTTTGGGGATCGAACTTGGGTCCTTTGCACTTAGAAGGCAAGTGGCAGAACCACTGAGCTTAATCCCCAGTCTTATCCAATCACTTTTTTTTTTTGTTTTAAGAGATAGGGTCTCACTGTGTAATTGAAACTGACCTGGAACTCACTATGTAGCCCAGGCTTGTCTCAAACTCACAGCAATTCTCCTGCCTCAGCCTCTTGAGTGCTGGGATTACAGGTGTGCGCCACCATGCCCGGCCCTTCCATTCGCTTTTTGAAGGATCATTGCTATGTTAAATTCTACTGTATTTGTTACCTTTTTCTGTTGTGCTTCTTCTATTCTTTTGTTTTTATCTTCTACTTTTTATTCCTTCCCTGGTTTTAATTGTGATTTGTTTTTGATGACGATTTTTTTCTTCTAGCATATTAATCACCTATATGTTTTAAACTATTTTTCAGTCCTTGCCCTAGAGTTTGCAACATATTTTCAGCTGATTTACAGCTTTCAAATAACACTACCTGTACTGCTTCAGGAGTATTGCAAGGCTATTCTAATATAGTGTTGTCTAATTATTTTACTTGTCTCTTACAAGTTTACTATCATTTATTTCACTTATCTACAAATTATAATCACTAAATACATTGTCACTGCTATTATTTTGCACAAGTCATTGTTAGATCAGTTAAGAATAAGGCAAATTAAATGAAATAAATAATACTTATTTTACCTTCATTACTTGCCTAGCATACTTGCCTTCTTTGTGTATGTCTGATTTTCTGACCTTTATGCTCTGTGAAGGACTTGTTTTAGCATTTCTTGGAAGGTAGCTCTAATACCTAAATTGACAAGTTCTCTCAGTTCCTGTTAGAATCAGAAAGGCTTTACTTGTCCTTCAGTTTTGTGTGTGTAAGCGTGTGAGAGAGAGAGAGAGAGAGAGAGAGAGAAAGAGAGAGAGAGAGAGAGGTAGAGGGAGAGAATCTGGAGCTTGGACCCAGGACTTTGCACATGCTAGCTACATCATATTGTGTTTTAAACACTAATGTTGAGTTATATCCCTGATTCTTTTTTATTTTGTGGCAGAGTCTTACTAAGTTGCCCAAGCTGGCCTTGAATTTGGAATCCTCCTACCTTAACCTCCTGAGAAATTAATATTATGAGTGTGTTAGCACCATGTTCAACTCTTCCTTCACTTTTGAAGGATAATTTTATTGGGTAGAGAATTCCATGTTTCTGGATTTTTTTCTTTCATCATTTTTTATCACTTCTTGCTTGCATGATTTCTGAAGAAAAGTCTGATGTGGTTCTTAACCATGATTCTCTAAAAGTAAGATATTTTTTCTTTGAATTTTTGTGTGTGTGTGTGTGTGTGTGTGTGTGTGTGTGTGCATGTGCGCGTGCGCACTTGTTTTGTGGTACATAATAGGGATTAACCCCTGGGCTCTACCAAGTGCTAGGCAAGTGCTCTAACAGTGACTTAAATCTCCAGCCCTCCCCTCCCCCTCCCCCTTCTCCTTCTCCTTCCCCGTTTTTTGGTACTGGGAATTGAACTCGGGTCCTTGTGCATGAGAGGCAGGAAATGGCACCACTGAGCTAAATCCCCAGCCTCCAGCCCTTTATTTTATATTGTTTTGTGATAGGGTCTTGCTAAATTGCCCAGGCTTGCCTCCGACTTGGTGTCCCTCCTTGCCTCATGCCCTTCCAGCTTGTCACCCCCATAGCTGGGGTCATAGGTGTGTACTATTACACTGACAGCTCCTTTGGCTTCTTTTATTTATCTTTGATTTTCAACAATTTGCATATGATATGCTTAGGTGTAGTTTTTAGTATTTATTTTTCTTGGCGTTTCTGAGCTTACTAGATTTGTGATTTGGCATCTGTCAAAATTAAATTTTCAAGTTACTACTTGAAATATTTCTGTTCTTTTCTCTCCTTTTGATAGTACCAGAAGACTTATATTATACCTTATGGTTACCCCATTGTTCTTGGATATTTTGATACATATTTTTTCATTTTCCTCTCTTTCTAGTTTGGAAAATTCCTGTTAATAGTTTTTCAATTTACTAATTCTTTGACCATATCTACTGTACTGATGAGCTCATCAAAGGCATTCTTTATTTATGTTATAGTGCTTCTGATACATATCATTTTTTTCTGTCCTTAAAGTTTCCATCTTTCTGCTTGTATTACTTGTTCTTGAATGTTGTCCACTTTGCCCATTAGAGTACCTAGCTTATTAATAATAGTTATTTTAATTTTCTGATTTGTCAATTCTAAAATCTTTTGTGTATTTGAGTCTGGTTCTGATGTTTTATCTCTACAGACTGTATTTTATCTTTGGCATGACTTGTAACTTTTTGTTGGAAGTTAGACATGTAACAATAATATTCATAATGTAATACGTACAGTTGAAGAATTTAAGGGAAGGTAAGAGGAAAATAATGTAGTTGATATATTTACTTGCTGCTTTTACTTCTTTGTCTGAGAAATGTCTGTTCATTTCGGATGCCCATATCTCTACAGACTGTATTTTATCTTTGGCATGACTTGTAACTTTTTGTTGGAAGTTAGACATGTAACAATAATATTCATAATGTAATACGTACAGTTGAAGAATTTAAGGGAAGGTAAGAGGAAAATAATGTAGTTGATATATTTACTTGCTGCTTTTACTTCTTTGTCTGAGAAATGTCTGTTCATTTCGGATGCCCATTTTTTGATTTGTGTCTTTATATTTGGGGGGGCTGATTGTTTTGAGTTCTTTATATATTCTAGATAATAGTCCTTTGTCTGAGAATCAGCTGGTAAAAGTTTTTTCCCACATTGTAGGTGGTCTCTTAGTTCTGTTGATGGTTTCTTTTGCAGTACAGAAGCTTTTTAATAAGATGAGATCTCAGTTGTTGATTCTTTCTGCTAGTTCCCGTGCTACTGAGGATTTGTTTATAAAATATTTTCCTATGCCATTGCCTTCAAGAATTTTGCCTAACTTATCTTCCAGCAAGTTTAGTGTTTCTGTTTTAATATTTAGATCTTTAATCCACTTGGATTTTAACATCACTGGTCATTCAAGAGATGCAGATTAAAACAACACTGAGATTCCACCTCACCCCAGAAAGAATGGCTGCTATCAATAAATCACACAGGGCCGGGGATTTAGCTCAGTGGTTCGGCGGCCTGCGTTGCAAGTGCAAGGACCGGAATTCAATCCCCGGTACCCCCCCCCCCAAAAAAAAATCACACATTAAAAATGTTGGTGGGGTTGTGGGGAGAAAGGAACCCTTTTCCATTGTTGGTAGGAGTGCAGACTGGTGCAACCACAATGGAAATCAATATGGAGATACCTCACAGAGCTGGGACTAGAGGTTCCATTTGACCAGCCATCCCTCTGTTGGGTATCTTTCCAAAAGAATTCAAAGAATCATACCACAGTGATATATGTGCACCTATGTTTATAGTGGCACAGTTTGTAATATCTAAAACTTGGAAACAGCCCATTTGCCCATCAGTTGGAAACTGGATAAAGAAGATGTGGTTTTTCTATAAAATGGAATACTACTCAGCCATAAAGAATGAGAAATTAGATTCATTCATAGGAAAATGGATACATATTGTGGATATATTCCTAAGTGAAATAAATAAGTCACACATGTGTAATACTGAATAGTTTCTCTGGTGTGAAAAACTATAATAGTACGCAAGATCCTAATGAGATAAATAACAATGTGAAATAGGAAGAAAAGGGTTAAAGGTGTAGGGAAAGTGGGAAGGATAGGGGAAAGGTAATAAGGGAAAAGAAAATAATATGAGAAAATGAAAAAATGGAAATAAAGTGTTTGTGAATGGGGAGGGCAAAGACAAGGGGAAAAAATGAGAACCAAGACCTGTCATGTATTTTTTTTTCGTTGGTTTGTTTTTTTTGGTGGGGGGGGATCAGGGATTGAACTCGGGTCCTTGCGCTTGCAAGGCAGGCCACCCAAGACCTGTCATGTAAAGGTACAAGATCCCAATAATGAATGTAACTGTACTGAATACCTAAAATGTACCAATAAACTCAATAATAATAATAAAAAGAGAATGTAGTTGAGATAGGGAAGCACAAGGTTTCAAAGGGGAGATGGTGTTTGTCTGGTTTTTGAAGCAAGTACATTTTTCACAGAGTGGGACATAAGGAGAGAGTAATATAAACATGAATTATAGCAATAGGAAAAACCAGGGCTTATTTTAAGAGGAGAAAACTGTTTGGTATAGCTTGTGGGAATTGCAAAAGCTTGGTTGATATTCAAAGTCTCTGAATGTTTTGTTTGGTCTGTGTAGTTAATTTTTTTTTATATATGTTTATGGTTGGATATTGCTCCTACTACTTTTTGTTACTTTATACCTTAACCACTTTTTCACACATGTAATAATGCCAACTTGGGACTGGAGGCATTTGAATAGGCAACAAAGAATAAGAAAAGTGGATTAGAAAGTTGGAAAATAGATTGTAATTAGATTATAGAAGGTATTGAATACCATTTTAAGATACCTGTATTTATTCTGTTGTGGGATAGAATTAATAAAAGTTCTTCAGTGAAGGTATGAAATAATTACAATTGAAATTACTCTTTGATGGCATGGTGACAGTGTCAGAGATGGATTAGAGATAAAAGAGATTGCCAATAATAATTCAGTGACAAAGTCTTGGGAACTTTCAACTATAGGAGTGGCGGATTAGAGAGCAATGTGACTACACAAGAGAGACAGATTAGAATCAGCAGGATTCTATATAGAATAATATGAATGTAGAAACAAATACGTTTCTGTGTTGGATAGTAAGATGAAGTGAAGTGAATGCAAGGATTAAAAGTCTCATAGTATAGCCATTATCAGAGATGATAAAAGCCAGAAATAGATATAAGCTTTAAAAACAGGGAATTGGAAATACTGATTTGTTTGTAACAAAAAACGAGGATTTGGGCCGGGGATTTAGCTCAGTGGTGCTGCCACCTGACTCACAAGTGCAAGGTCCTGAGTTCAATCCCTGGTACAAAACAAAACAAAACAAACCAAACCAAATCAAACCAAAAACCCCCCCAAAACAGCAGCAACACAAAAACTCTAAAACTGTTTTATGATTCTTCCAAGAACCTTGGTCAGCTTGATAGAATGTTTACTTTATAATAGCTTCAGATAGTTGAGTTTCTAAAATAATATGTGTAGTATTTCTCTCTTGTAACTGAAGTATACTCTTCTGTTAAATCTTTTTTGCCAATATTCTTACTTGGATTAAAATTTAGAATGGTAATAATCTGTAAGATTAATTTTGAGAATCTTAATTAGATTCACTTTACTGATAAACAGTAAAAATTTATATTGACTTAAATATTAATGTTATTTAATTCATTGATAGCTAGCTTAATAGTCTCCTTCTCCCTTGTGCTTGTTTTTTTGTTTTTGTTTTTTCCCAGTACCAGGGATCGAACCTAGAAGGCAAGTACAGTCACTGAACTAAATCCGTGGCCCCAGAGCATTCTGTTTTTGTTTTATTAGACAGATTCTAATTTTGTACTTTATGCTGGTCTTGAACTGTGTAACCCAGGCTGGACTTGAAGTCTAGCCACCATACTCTTGGCTTAGAGTATTCTATATAAACTCTTTATGCATGCCCTTTTGGTTAAAGGCTAATTTTTTTTTTTTTTTTTTTTGAGATAGGGTCTCACTATGTAGTTGAGACTGACCTGGAAATCACTATGTAGCCCAGGCTGGTCTCGAACTCATAGCAATCCTCCTGCCTCAGCCTCCCAAGTGCTGGGGTGCTGGTTAAAGGTTAATTTTATTGGGAAGAAAAAATGAGAGAAATTCTTCTTTGTATGGAACCCTAAAACTCTACAGTTATGATTCTCTGGTTTTGTTTTGTTTTGGAGACTGAGGCTCACTATGTAGTTTAGGCTGGCCTTGATCTGCCACAAGCCTCCCATCTCAGCCTCTTGAGTGCTGGGATAATAGTCATCTACTGCCATGCCTGGTGTATAGTTTCCCTATATGTTTTTTGGTACTGGGGCGCGAACTCATGACCTTGAGCTTTTCAGGCAAGCGCAGAACCACTGAGCTAAATCCCTGGCCCTACAGTTATGATTCTTTATATCACTTTGCTTTTAGCACCTGTTTTAGAGGTTCCACAACCACCCTCACATTTTGTAACTCTCCATAAGGACTCACAGGTCACTGAAATTGTGGTCTCATGGCTATGATTTGTTAGAAAGGTCAGATGCACAGCAGGACCAGCAAGGGAAAAAGAGATCAGACAGAATGTGAAGGAATTCAGTTTCAGCTTTCTAATGTTCTGTCCCCCACAGAGGTGGGTTGCACAGAAAGGAAGCAGAGTTCTTCCAGGGAATCTGTGCTCACATGCAGAAGCGAAAGGTGTTACTGGGAGCAGTCACGTAGCACTTCGCAGGTAGCTAGCCCCAGGTATCATAACTCCAGATTCTCAGAAGGAGTATGTTTGCCGTGAAATGCTCATATTGTTTTTAAACAGTTTTGGCAAGCTGGCATAACAGAATTAAGTTGCTCATATGGGCGAAACAGCTTTACCAAATAAATACCCTAAAAGCAATGTTCCCAGATGCTATCCGAGTGCCAGTTTATAGACAGCGCCTTCTCACGATTATAGCATCAGACCTACAATGTTAACTCTGCTGTAAAACTCCCATTCATCCTCTCCATTCCTAGGGTCCCACAGTACCATTCCCAATCTCTAGGTTTTTTTACTCTCTTTGGTATCATCTTTATCCTTATTGTAGTTTAGATTTGTATTAGATCTTTTTTGTTTGTTTGTTGTTTTTTTGAGACAGGGTCTCCCTTTGTAGCTCAGGCTGGCCCTAAACTCACTATGTAGCCCAGGCTGGCCTTGAACTCATGGTGATCCTCTTGCCTCAGGAGTGCTGGGATTATAGATGTGTGCCACCATGCTCAGCTCTGTATTAGGTCTTATGATTTTACTTTACTCTTTGGTTATGGCCTCAGCAAAGGTCCTAAATATTTGAAGTGGTGAGAGCAAAGTAAGATCTGCTCTTCTGTAGTCTTTAAGAAAGTTGAATAGCTTCTCTTCAGTACTGAGAGGTTGTCTGAGATTGACTGCATCTGCCCAGTTTAATGATAGTCACAAGAGTAGTGCCATTTTAAAATATGTTCTATGACTTTTACTTTTTTATTGAGTTTATTGGTATTTTTTAAGTGTACAGTATAGTTACACTCATCATTGGGATCTTGTACCTTTACATGACAGATCTTGGTTCTCATTTTTTCCCCATACCCCCTGCCTTCCCTTTTCCCCCTTAACCCTCCCCTATTTACAAAGTCTTTGTTTCCATTTGTTTTATGATTTTTATATTCATGGTTATTTGTGTATTTCTGCATAGGTTTTACCATTAATTTTTTCTTTTTTTGGATACAGCATCTCACTATGTAGTCCAGGTTGGCGTTGAACTCATGTTGCCCAGGATAGCCTCCAACTCAGTGATCCTCCTGCCTCAGCCTTCTGAGTGCTTGAATTACACTGACGAGTTAAAACTTATTTGTTAAATATTATTTGTTGTCATTTATTGAGAATTTGGAGAAAATTTAGTATTTATGTGTTTCTAAACTTCTCTTTTTCTATATGGTATCTCATTGAGTGTTCCCTATACATCAGTGAGAGAAATGTTTCAGAGTTATAACATGAAAGAACTTGAATATTAGGCAAAAAGTCTTTGTTGGTGGTAGTGGAAAAGTTTTAAGTTTTTGTGACTATGAAGGTTGCCACAATGGGTATTAAAGACATTTCAGAAGATGAGGATCTACTTTTATCAAATATTTTGTGTATTTACATATGTATGTTTTGTTCCCCTCATGTTTCTTTTTTTTGGTACAACAGATCGAATTTGGGTCCTTGCGCTTGTGAGGCAGGCAGCGGAACCATTGAGCTAAATCCCCAGCCCCTGTCCACCTCACCTACCAAATTTTGTTTTTTTTAATTCTCTACCAACGTTTTTAACTAAAATGGGAGAAGAAAATAAGTCTTGGCAATGTTACCTGGCAGCAACCTTGGCATCTTAGGGATGATAATAATTTCCCTCCTGCCTGGCTCACTATAGCTAGTTGTCTTTGTTATGATTTAATTCTCTCAATCTTGACAAGCTCAGGGCTACTTCTAGATTCTTTGGGAAGTCAGAAGAATTCTCGTATTCATCAATGTTGTTCAGTATAGAGATATTCACATTAAATGGTAGAGGAAGACTAAGCATATAATATTTCATCTCATCTAAAATACCATTTATTTTTCTCATTTTAAATTGAGCATTAAGGAAATGAAATTCAGTATTGTTACTTTGCCAATAATTCTATCTAGAGGCCTGTTGCCATTTTCCCAAGAAACGGAGGATTATAATTCTTTTCTAACAGATTGAATTGGTGTAGTATATTCTTGCTTATCAAAAATACTATTGTAGCTTTGGGATTTTGAATTGATAAGTATTCATGACGTGTGGGAAAGCGTGACACACTGTACAAATTCAGTCACACAAAATGTCATGTTGTGTATGTACACATGGGACCTAGAAGGACACATCTAAGTTGCTTATGACTCTGGATGACTTTAATCTTTGCTTCTTGTGTTTTGTTTTCTGTAATGCACGTATTAACTTTTAAAAAGTAAAGCTTATATTTAAAACTAAAAAACCCCCATTAATTTTAAGGTTTCAATTGTTTTTTATGCCCCTAATTAAAAGCAACTGTCAGCTAAATTATGTTTTATCAATTGGAATACATTTTCAGCATATTTTTACACTAGAATTAGAAGCTTTTCTTACTCTATACTGGTAAAAGCATTGGTGATACAGTGTTTTTGTTTTTAAAAAGTGCTCCATTATTGTTCTGAGATTTCAACTCTTTAGTCAATAACATATTTTGGATATACACATTTTCTGCATCATGGTTTAAGCTGTAGGATAGAAAAAGAAGAGATAAAACGTTCCTCTTCATTACTGAAATGCTCACAAGAGCCCCTGTGTGGTAAGTGTTACTGATTTTACTAACACATGACAAAATTGAGCCTTAGGATAATAATCCGATACAGTTGGCATAGTCTGTAAGTGGCAAAGATGAATTTTTCTTCACCCTTTCTCTTTCTTAATAGTGTTATTGAGGTATGATTTACATGCTGTAAAATTCACTAGTGTAAGTGTCTTACTTTCTCACCCACTGTGACACAATACTCAACACCCACAAATTAAAGGAAGACAGGTTTATTTTGGCTCACATTTTGTCAGTTCATGATTGGCTGTCTCCAAGACAGGGTAACATGGTGGAGGGACATGGTAGAAAATAGCTTAGGGCATAGCATGCAGGCAGCAGAGAGAGACTAGGAGAGGAGGGAAGGAGTTAGACCCTTCTAGGCCGCATCCCCAGTGATCCACCTTCTCCAACCAGGCTTCTCCCAACGTCTGTACACCATCTGTATACTCCAGAGGATCTTGTCCCTGTGATCCAAAAACTTTCCAGAAGAACCACCTGTGAGTGCCTGAGGCCTTGGGCGAGAGCATCCAAATATAAACCATAACAGTAACTGTTCAACTCTGAGTTTTAAAGTAAATTTGTAGAGTTGGGTGCTGTTTCCAGTCTAGTTTTAGAACATTTTAATTACCCCAGAAAGAAAATTGGTATCGGGCTGGGGATTTAGCTCGGTGGTTTTGCTGCCTGCCTTGCAAGCACAAGGGCCGAAGTTTCATCCCTGGTACCAAAAAAAAAAAAAAAAAAAAAAAAAAAAAAAAAAAAAACTGCATAATGGTTCTGTTTTATCTGTATCCCAGCTGATAGCTATTTCAGTCAGTGTTTTTGACTCTAAACATTCTCATAACTGTGTAGTGTAATTCTTTGGCCTTGTGTGATACATCTTTTTGTTTTCCTATTAAAGCAAAAATTTTTAATTTGGATGAATTCATTTTTTTAAAATATGTGAGTTCTGCTTTTGGTCTCATGTTTAGAATTTTTACTTTTCCACTTCTAAAATCTCCACTTAAAAGTCTGCATTTTTAAAATTAGTAGTCCAGATTTATTTCTTTAAGCATAACTTCTTCAGTTCTTTGAATATATTTGAATATTTAGAAGTTTCTGTCTGCTAGATCCAAGCTCATGTTTTATTCAGATAGAACTTCTGGTGGCTACTTCTTTTTCCCTCTCACTATTGGTCACAGTTTGCTATTTGTTTGGCTTATGAGTTTTGTTGTTGTTGTTGAACTGAACATTTTAGACAGTATACTGTATATCATAGTATCTCTGCATTCTGAATTTATTCATTTTTTCCCCAGCAGAGGCTTGCTATGTAGTCAAGGCTGGCCTTAGATGGCCATTCTGCTGCCTCAGTCTCCTGACTGTTGGGATCCTCCTCAGCTTCTTAGAAATTTGTGTTTTTGTTTTACCCTTCTTTTTTGGGTTTGTACCTATGATTGCAGAATTGAATGCTTAGTGAATGATTGGTTGTAGGTTTTATACACTGAGCCCAGTAGATGTATACCTTCTGTTGTGGATTTTATGTGCTTTGAGAATCACATTCAAAGTTCTCCACATTTTTGTTTGCCTCTTTTCCTTTCTGTTGGGCTGTTATGTCTCCTTATGTGTGCATGTAGGTGGTGTTTTGCTTTTGTTTTTGTTTTGCAGTGCTGGTGAATGCTCCGCAGGTGCTGTACCCCTCACTGATCTATACCCTGATTCCTGCAGGCAGATTTTCCTATCAACCCAGGGATGCTGTTCTCTCTCAGGGATTCCCTCCCCATTTTTTCAGTGTTCTAATTAGCTGGCATTTTATAATTCTCTTGGGGCCTTTGGAATCTTACTTGTACATATGTGCAGCCTTCTCATGAGCCAGAGTTGTGTGGATGGCACAGGCTGTTTTCTCAGGATTTGTAGAGAAATTATTAAGTCTTTCTATGGCTGTTCTCTTTTTCCAGCATCTCCTTATTCATTTTCTACCTGGTCCTCTGATTTGTGTCTTGCTCCAGTGGCTTCAGGCTTAAAGAATTGCATATTTTTCTTTTCTTTTATTTAATTTGCTGTGAGTTTCCTTGTCTGTGCTCCAAGTCAAAGCCATCCCCTGTTGATAATGAAGCTGCTGGTTTTCAGTCACTTTGATGGAACTTCCACATTCGTGGAGCTAGGGTAGGTGATGAAGCCTGGTAAGATGCAGGCCTTCCACCATTCTTAGCAAGAAGTTCTGTTGATTAACATGATAAACGTGTTTTCTCCCTTTGATTGAGATAAAAGCACAAAAATGGCTGTTTTTGATGGTCTTATCCATCTTTATATTTGTTTTCTCAAGGTAAATTTTGTATTTCCCTGGGAAGTCCAACTTCAGAACTTGGATTTTATTTATTTATTTTTTGGTACCAGGGATAGAAGTCAGGACCTTGTGCTTGTAAGGCAGGCGCAGTGCCACTGAGCTAAATATCCCTGGCCCTGAACTTGGATTTTAAAACGCAGGAGTTTTAGATTTTGGTTTCAAATGTTCTCTCTCACTCTCTCTGTCTGTCTCTGTCTCTGTCTCTGTCTGTCTCATTAGTGCTTTGTGGGCATAGAGAATGAATGAATTATATTTTGTTTTTAAAAAGATGACAGAGGGTTGATTTAAACCTTAGGTTTCTATAGAGATAAGACTTTTTTCTGTGAAAGCACATAATGAGATGACTTAGAGGGTTTGGTGGCTCTTGTGGAGAGTGGATTTGCTATTTCTTTAGAGTAAGTTTGCTGTTGAGAAAACACTGTTCTTCTAGTATTTTTCACATAATAGCAATTTTATGAAATAGGTTTTGTAAATGTGATCATTTTACAGATTAGGAAATACTTTCTCAAAGTCAGGTTAGAAGCATATTTTTAGGCTGTGTCTGGTAGGGATGATACTTGAACCCATTTCTTCTGGCTTCTATACTTTACTGTTTTCCTACCATATCATAATTATTGGCAGATTCTTCGATGATCTTAGTATATTTATGTAAGTAGTTCTTGAGGTTAGAATAATTCATGACAATCCTCCTGAATTTTTTACTTCAGCTGAAATTCTTTTCTTTCAATCGATAATGATCCTTAACTAAATGAAGAGTTCCTATTTGTTCTAGGGCAGTTTCTTAGCAAATTAGCAAGAGTCAGAGAATGAGATATCCCATGGCAGCTTCCTCTGCCAGCTTCCTTTTTTTTTCTTACTCCATAGATGCAGATTCTGCCCAAGAAGCCCCTGCATTGCAGAGGGACTGGAGATCTGTATGTTCTGTTTATTTCGCAGTTGACAAGGGTAAGGGGGTCTTTTTATGGGGGAGGTGCTTGGGTGCCCTGAATTTAGCTTTATGTAGCTTAGCCAAACTTTGTTTTGGGATTACTTAAATTTAGTATTAAAAAACTTCTTTTATGAGTTCTGTTTGTCTGATATCAGTTAATTGTCACATCATATTAAGTAGCATTTATTATAATTTTTTTAAAAGTCCTGTTCTGAACAAGTCAGACAAATAAGATTCATGATTCTAAAGTTCTAAATCTAGGATCATTTACAATATGAATACTGTTGAATTTATGTAAGTAAATTTTCACAATAAGAAATTTTAAAGGTTTTGGATAAGCATAGCATATCATCGTCTTTATTAATCTGCTTTTTTCCTTTTCCATAAATCTGTCAATCTATAGGGTATAAAAAAGGGACTTGTGTGGATATATCATAAATATTGTGGATGGGCATGGTCTCTTTCTTGCTGCTAGAAATCAGTATTTCTTGAATTCTTTCTTTACCCTGGATGCCAATGAAATTTGAGTTTTATCTTCAGCCTGGCTTATATCTGATCAGTAGATAAATGTAAAAGTGCAGTTGATGAATTTTATGGGGGCCAAGATTAAGTTTTGTAGATCTTATCTGGCAGGTTATAGAACAAGTGCCAGAAATGGCAGCATTTATAAGAAGATATGATTAAAATAAGCAAGGAAGAGTTTAATGCTCTTTTAAACTCACAAGGATTGGGCTGGTGATTGTAACCTGGTGGGTAGTTGAGAAGACTCAAATTCATGATGGATTTAGGTTTTCATTTTTGAGGGTGTCATTATAACTGTAAATAAATTTGTTTACACAAAGTAACATATATTTCTGTAATTTGAATAGATACTTTCAGTATTCTGTCCTTCTCATATCTTTAAATCATCTTCTTTCAACATTTAATTTCTAAATTTAAAGAATTCAACAGTAATATTTTGTATATTATCATTACCACTGTTAATAAATATTCCACTTTCCAGTGTCAATACATTTGGAAAAGTACTTTTATTCTTAAACATCTTAAATGACCTTTTTTTTTTTTTTTTTTTTCTTTTTCCTGTTTTCTTTAAGCCATAAGGATGAGTTTACCATTATTCCTGTACTGGTTGGAGCTCTGAGTGAGTCAAAAGAACAGGAATTCGGAAAACTCTTCAGTAAATATCTAGCGGATCCTAGTAATCTCTTTGTGGTTTCTTCTGATTTCTGCCATTGGGGTAAGTTCTAGATTTTAACATATCATGGTAGATATTATATATGTGTGTCATTCTAAGCTCTAATTTTCAGTTCTTTATCACTCTCCTTGGAAAGTTTTACTTTTAGCAGCAGTGTTTAACAGTGAATAAAAAAGATTTTTGGCCATTTTAAAAGGGTCAGGTTATAGTAGTGATATGGGCACATTTCCAAAGGCGACTGGTATAATTGGATTCACATTGTGAGGGCATCCTTGCTTTACTTCTGTTAGTGGGAGTTGAGAACTTTGAATCCCATTTTCACCTATGTGCGTATGGTAGATTCTCTGAAGTTTTAGTGGGTTAACAGATATTCTTCTTTAGGATGCACTGTGTGCTGTGCTAGTCTTTTCTAGATTTCCTTTATTTGTCATTAGTCTTTCTTCTGGTGCTTAAGTTGTCTCCACAATAGCCTTCATCTTAAAGCTACCCGCCAAAGATTGTAATATATTGGCTATTATCACTGTGGTCTTCCTTGGCAGTGCTTTATAGTGGTAAAGACTCTTACGTGATTTTTATGATTATTGTGAATTATAAGAGTAAGGCTACTTCACCATGAATAGACCATGAAGGAAGTGAGACATTTGTGGATTCTTCTTTTGGTAAACTTTGTTTTCATGTTCTTTGGGTGCTTTTGCTCTCATCTATCCATTACTGTTCCAGAATATACCTAGATTTCTTTCCTCTTAGGACATCTCTTTGACTCATTTATATACTGGTTTAAGGATGCCAATATCTATTGATTCATCAGATACTTCTTTAATTATAAGGAAATATAAAACACAAGACCATAATTTTTAAGGTAGTATGCTAGAAGCCCAGAGAAAACACACTGTATAAGTTGTAGGGAACTCTGACTTTTTACATGTCTTGTCCTTTGATTGCCAGAATTGATTCAACATATTTATGGCTTGGTTAGTCTTCTCTTGTATTCTTCTCTGAATGGCCTTCTCAAAGTTCAGATCTCAGTTCGAGAACTATCTTTCATGATGGTACAGATTGTGTGTGTGTGTGTGTGTGTGTGTGTGTGTGTGTGTGTGTAGCACACTGTTTCTCAAATAGGGATGATTTTCCTTGTTAAAGGATATTTGAAAATTCATGGAAACATTTTTATCATCTCAGCTGGCATGGGGTTTGAGGGGTGGTGACAGGGCTGGTATCAAATGAGTAGAATCCAGGGAAGCTGCTAAATAAACATTGTATAATGCACAGGATGAAATGTACCCTCTATTCCCTAGTCAGGGAAATACCTAGCCTAAGATGTCAGTTGTGCTAAGTTTGGGAGACCCAGATTTAGGGTGTGCAGGTAAACTCCCTTGTGAAACTCTTACAGAAGCTCTCAGGATTTTAAAATAACTGGTTTCATTGGCTAGTTGACTACTGCATTTGCCAGAAGTGATTTTTTTAAATGGATATAAATATTAGATCTGAGGGCCCAGGTAAAAAATTTCTTTTTGGGAATTTAGAAATGTAGTGATAGTCTTAAAAAAATTATCAAATAGCATTACTGAAAAAGGGCCACTTTTCTTAGTATTGTAAATTTGTGTTGGTAACAAGGCATATTCATGTTTGGGATTTTTTGTTTTTGTTTTTTGTTGTTTTTTGAGACATAGTCTCACTATGTAGTTCAGTCTGGCTTTGAACTCATTGTGTTGCTCTTACTGGTGTCAAAGTTGTTGTGATCCTTCTGTGTCAGCCTCCCAACTTACCAAGTGATAAGATTGCAGGTGTGTACCACCACACTTATCTGGAAATCAAAATTTTTGAAGCAAGTGCCCTGTTACTTTTCATTTAGAAGTCTCTTATGAATGACTTGATTTAGATAATTAGTTTTTTTAATACTGGTTTTCAGAATCTGGGCTCTTTTTCTAAGTGGGCACCATTTACAATTGTAACATAAATCTATATAAAACATGGAAACATTACTTTTACCTCATTAATTAAAGAATTCTAAAACAAACCTTAGTCCACTCTTCTGTGTAACTGTATTTGAGAGAAAAATAATTTTTTTTACATTCTACCTGGATTTTCAGAAATTCATTTAAGCCATTTTATCTGTGATTTCTTGAAATTTTTGATATTTAAATTGTAAAAATAGCGTTTCCAGGTGATAACATCAAGAAAATAACTCAAAATCACCAAAGCTTGATAAACAGTAATTATGAAAATTCTCTAGAAACTAAAGCGTTTGATGTTTAAGTAATAGAACTTTTCCAAGTGTTTAGTTGGAGGCACTATACCTAACAGTACTCATTAATTGTTTTACTTTATATATTTGCAAGCCGCTATGCTAATTTTTTCTCAGATATTTGACTGTGTCTGGGGGTTTGTGAGAGGTGTAACGTAAGATAATATTCCAGAATTGCTAGTGTCCTTGCCTCACTGATACCATATTAAATATTCTTGTAAAGTAAGATAATTTTCTGTTTTGCATGCTTATTGAAGTTAATATGAATCATTGGCTAGCTATGGGTTAAGCTCTTTTAAGAATTAAGTTTCAGGTTTCTCAAATGTATATTATTAGTAGTATTTGTTATCCTAAGGTAGTGTGCTGTATTACTGTCTCAAAAGTGTAGTTGCTTCTCATGAGGAACATACTTAGTGATTTTTTTTCCTGTTTTAAAACCTACTATACAAGTCGATTTTTATCATGTGAAAGCAGGCATAACACTGAATTCTAAATAATTTCACAGGAACAATTCATTTCCTCAAGTATACAGAGATATTGCAAGGTTCATTGAGGTAGGGTTTTAACACATTGCAATTCCAAATAGCTGATTTTTAAAGAATAAAACACTTAATTGATTAACACATTACTCTGACATATACAGTGAAAGTTTGTTTTTGTTGAGCAGTATTATTTTAGGCTAGTTGACGTGACTTTAGTTTTCATTTTTAGCTACTGTCTTTATAGTTGGTCCAGCTTAGCAAAAAAAAAAGAAAAAGGAACGCAAACTTAGTGATGGAGAGACATTTGGGATCTAACGTGTAAACTGGAAATATTTTCTGTGTTCATTTTACTTGGTAGCCAGTGTTCATTGTAAAGATAACTTTTTATGTGTGTTTTACTTTATAGATGTTTGATTTTCAGACCTTATTTAGATTTAATTTATATTTGAAAAGAGACATTGGAGGATAAAAATAGAAAGACTAAAATAATCTGTTTACTTTTTTGAGTTAGACCAAGGCAAGGGAGAGACAGGAACCTGGATTCTGTCATTCTCCCTCCTTTCTTTTTTTTTTTTGGTACCACGGATTGAACTCGGGTCCTTGCGCTTGCAAGGCAGGCCACCGAACCGCTGAGCTAAATCCCTGGCCCTCTCCCTCCTTTCTTTCCTGTTATTTAAGCTCCTCAAAATGAAATCTTGCATTTTGTTTCCTGCCTTTTATCTCATGATCAGTCTTATACATATGAAAATTCATTATTTAGTACCGTAGGATGATATATCTCATTCTAATGGTCCTACCTTATTTCTCCTTCACTGCTAGTAGGAGGAACTGGAGTAAGTACAAGACATTTGCTGTACTTAACCAAGTTCTTTGTTTTGTTTTGTTTTGTTTTGTTTTGTTTTTTGAGACAGGGTCTCACTACCTAGTCCAGGCTGGCCTTGAACTCACTAAATAGCCCAGGCTGGCCTTGAATTCCTGCTGATCCTCCTGCCTCAGCTTCCCAAATGCTAAGGATGACAGGCATTCACTACTGTGCCTAGTACCTTACCAAGTTCTTTATCCTATAGAATATTTTGGAACTATTTAAATTTTTCTAGTTAGTATAATTTTCATTCTTCTTTAGGGGAGGTGGAGTGGTTGTACTGGAAATTGAACTCAGGGCCTTTGTGCTGGGTATATCCTTAGCCCTTTTATATTTTATTTTGAGACAATATGTCAATTAGTTACCTACTCTAGGCTTGAATTTTCTATCTCCTGCCTCAGGTTCCCAGAGTGTTGGTATTACAGGCATGAATTATTATGCCCTGCTTCTATATGTATTGCTTATGTTTATGTTTTCCTTTTCTGAAATACTTATTTCCAAATTTAGATTGAGTTTTTTATTGACATGAACTTCTAATGAGTGTTGAAGTGAAATTGGATCTAAAAATTTATTCTTTAAAACCTGAGTCATTTTGATCCCCAGTACCAAAAAAAAAAAAAAACATAAAAAAACCAAAAAAAAAGAAAACCTGAGTCATGCTTTTATTTGATTTGCCTTTTATGAAGATTTGCATATCAGTTCAAATAAGCTTGGTAAATGTTTGTGATACCCTGTTTTGTTAAAATATATAGTTTGCTGAGATTCTCCACTATTTTTAATTTATTTAGGTTTTTATAATTTGTTTTATAAATATGTGCCACTTACCCTTTAAATATTTACATTTTTCTTATAATATATATTAATGATTGTTAATACTTTTGTTAGTCTTGAGGTGCACATGTGTTGCTATTTTCCAAATATTTAAGTTTATATGAATATAAGTTAGCTAATTCATAAAACATCCAACCCTTTATATTTTTTTTCTCAAATATTTGTACATACTGTTCACAGACAGGTTTTTGATCTTTTGCGGGATTAAAATAGGGCTGATACTTTCACATTATAACTAAGACTTCAGAATAAAAGGGCCATAGCATTTAGTTTTCAAAAATGCTTATGTTTAGCTGGGTGTGGTGATGCATGTCTGTAATCCCAGCACTCGGGAGGCTGATGCAGGAGGATTTCCCCTGAGTTTGAGGTCAGCCTGGGTTACATAACAAAACCCTGTATCCAAAAAAACAAAACAACCTTATTTGATACTACTTAGATACTTCCTTTGTGAAATTTAGCTTTTTTTGTTGTCATTTCATTTATAAATGTTCCCAGTCATTACAGAATTGCCTAATCTCTCTCAAAATACTTGAAAATGGCTTAACAAGTAAACAAAGTGAATAAGTAAATGTACAATACAGTTTACAATACAGTTTTTATTGGATTTAACACCTGAAAGTCTGTCTCATCTTTTGGGGGCTTTGTAAGTAGATCAACTTTCCAACATCGTTATTTCTGCAGTCTGGGGCATAGCTTAATATTGAGGTCTTTCATAATTTTTTACTTTTTGTTTCAAGGTAGTGTTGGTTCTTGTACCATTCATTGTTGTTTGTCCTCATTAGTTGAGTGTTGTGTGTTAAACAGACATCCCTGGAGCTTACTCCACACTCTGTGAATCCACTCATTAATCACCAGTCACCTTTGGAGATGGGAAAATTACTTACCTGTATTTCTTTTTCTCAGAAAGCGTGCTCTGGAATGGATTCACAAATGAGCTACCCTCCTTCCCTCAAAGAGTAAGGTTTCTGCTTTACAGGATTTTTTTCTTGGGTTATTTTTCCTCTCATCTTTTGAATTTGAAAAGAACTGAGGGAAGGCACCTGAAGAAACTACTGACATACTCACTAGGGGAGTTCCAAAGCTTGTGCTGCCCCTAGGGGCAGTGTCAATGGCTCTTAAGGCTAGAAAGCTCATACTTGGAGTTGAAACAGGGGCTCAAAGAATCCATTTTCCCAGTGTACCTTCTGAAAGGATAAGTTTCAGGTAAGTAATTTTCTCTTACTATGTGATATGTTTTGTTCATACTTATAAAAGTACACAAGTCCGGTTCTCCAGGTACAGAGGCAACTGTATTTGCTTACAGTGTAGATTCATAATTTTCCTGAAGGTCAGAAATGTAAAATCTTATAGAATAATATATATTTGCTTATGAGATACATGAAATTATAATTTATTTTAAATGAACAATGATTAAATTTGCATTATAGTCAGTGTATTACATTAGTGCTGGCGTTTTTTTCATTAATAAAATAATGAGAAACTTAATTTTTAAAAAATAATATGAAACAAATACCTTTTGAAGTCAATTTCTAAGCAGTGATTGCAGGGGCCTGTCCACATGTGTGTGCACTTATATAATCACATATATGTGTACATCACATACATACAGGCTAAGCTGATGTCACCTATTTATGTACTTAAAATTAGATTCTTTATATATATATATATATATATATATATATACACACACACAGATATATCTATATCTGTATATATATATTCAGAATATGTTAAGTATCTGTATAACTTAAAAATTTTGAGACAGTAATGAGGTATTATAAGTAAAATATTTGTAGTATGGCTTTGACTTCTTAGTTGGTATATTCTTTAAAGCTGTTCAACTATTTATGCTGTTTTTCAGCTATTAAATGTGAAGTGACTATAAAAAGTAAAAAGAATAACAAAATAATAAATATTTGCTCTAATTGATTTCCTCTGTATTTTGTCATTCTCATTAAATCATGTTGAATCAGTATTTTCAGATATTTCAAGCATTCCGTGTATATTTCCTTCAAAAGTAATGTTTAAATGAAAGTTACATTGAAAATTGCCCATATAAACAGTAGCACTTTAAAATACTGTTAAACTGTTCACTTCCTATGCTGTCAGTGTTGCCATTTGACACAACAGCTCTGAACTAAGAAAAGGAGAACATATTTTGAGTAGCAAATGGCTGTCACAAAGTATATGCATCTTTCTTTGTATCTGGAAATAGCAGTTTTCAGTTAGGACAGTTATGTTCCAGTCATAAGCCTTATTGACAGTAGCTAAATCTAATAGCTATTTCCAGAAGCTAGGAAAAAGAGAATGTATTAGTATAAACCTGTTATGAAATATATTTCTCACCCTTGGGTTCCTCCAAGAATGTGGTTCTTTCTGTGTTCTTTCTTAAGACAATCATTTAATTTGTTTCATAAAAGACATTGGGCATTTTATAAAAAAAAAACTTTGAAACAGAAGTAAAAGTTTAGCACCATTGACACCATTGTGTCAGTAAGTTATTGTTACTGAACTTTAGATTTAGCTTTGAGCGGCTTTCTGACAAGCACCTGGTAGGCAGGAAGAATGGGATCAGTTTTATAGTTCTTAATATCAGGTGATTCCTACTAGTATATATAGTACACACATTCTTCAAAGAAAAACAAGCTATACCTAACTTTAAAATATGAAAGAAATATCTGATGGATTATTTAATATAGCAGCGTTTGAGTGACAAATGATCAGTTATTTTTAAGAATTCTTTTATTGGAGATTGTAGTAGATCTCATAACTATGACAACATTCAGTAATCTTTATTGGTACATTAGAAAACAGATACTGTTTCACAGGCTGTTGCTCCATTGTAGGATATCATCATTTAAAAGAAATGCTGATTTTAATAATGGCTTTTGGGAAATTAATAACTGCTACGTTGAGTAATAGTATATATTAATGTATATGAAAATGGCAGTGTGAAAATTAAGGAAATATGTTTTAGTAAGGTAATTCATCAACCAGTGAATGAAATGTTACATTCTATGATTGTTTCTTTAGAAAAGACATCAAAGAGGTTTTTATAATTTTCACTACACATTGTGACTTTTTAGTAAGATGAACAGAAAACTTAAAAATTTCAATTATCTAGTCAAAGAGACTCAGTTTTTCATAAGTGAGGATGATGTTTGGATATACTAATAGTGCTTTAAGCATGAACCATAGGATCGCGTGTGTGCACATTTGATACATGTACTACCATTACAAAATAATTTTGGTGAATCTTTAAAGAGAAGAAATGAAAGGAATCGCTGAAAGGTAGATTTAGGTGTATCTGAAACACATCATAGTCAATTAAACTGTTGTATTATTAGCTTGATTGTCATGGAAATATAGTAGGAAACAATTTATTTTCTGAACCTTTGTTTTCTGTCTCTTTTTAAAGTTTCTTCCATTTTACCCTCTCTGTTCTTTTGAGAACAGCTAAACATTGAATGTTCTGTGCTTGTATTCTTAACATTTTATGTCAGGGTAGGACTATTTATTATATTCATCCTTTTATGTATCTTGTTTAAGGCACTTGTATTGATCCTTTGCATATAGTACAAAATCGAGATACTTCTTTTTTTCATTGAGGCCATAAACTTACACAAGCTGCAGGTATTGCTGACCTACATGTTTTTTTCTGTAGTAGAGATCAGATCTTTGAATTTGCACAGTAGGAACTAAATCATTGATTTGTTACACTGAGATAGTTTTCTTAAACTACATTTTCTTAAATTATATTTTTTGGGTTTATTTTCCGTGATAGACTGATACAATGTTTAACAATGCTTCTAACTTTTAAGCTGTTTGTTTCCTTAATCTTGTATTACTGGTGACTTTAAGGTTCCTACAATTTGAAAAAGTTTTTAACATTGTAAATCATCGATGATAATAGTATTCTTCATTATTTTCCCAAATACGCCTTTTATTTTTATATATGAGGGCTTTTGGGAATGATTCTCTTTGAGGCTTAAGCTGTGCTTTGCCTTTCATGAGAACTGAAATTATTTGGTAAGCGCCTGCTTTCTTTTTAGCTTCTAATTTTTCCCTATTTTATTTTGTACATGATATTTGTTTCAAGGTCAAAGGTTCCGTTACAGTTACTATGATGAATCCCAGGGGGAGATTTATAGATCCATTGAACATCTAGATAAAATGGTAAGTCTTTCAGGTGTGGGGTTTTAATGCTGTAAGACTTTTTTAAAATTTCAGATTAGTGATTCAAGATTTTATATGTTAAAATATACATAGACAAACAGTTCTTGCCCTCTTTAATTAAAAGTGCAAAATGCATCGTGTCCTCACATGAATATTGGCTATAAGAATAATCCCTGTTTTAGTAGATATTTCCTTCTTCATAGTTTTATTTGATTAACGAGAATACCGAAAAGTAATAAGATACAGATTTAAATTTCTTTTGGAGAGGTGTCTTAGCTTTAAGGACAGTAGGATACTAATGCCAATATTTGTTGTTAATCTGTAATAACCATAGCATATGATGGGATATGTAGACCGTAATTTGTTTGATGGCTGCTCAAAATAACTTGTTTGACTCTTTCTGAACTGTTTTGTTGTTTCTTACAATTCGTTAAATAACTTAGTGTATTTTTAGGTTTGGTTTGGTAGTAGGCCAAATATTTTTTTGAATGATCTTGAAGATTTTATGAACTAGTGGTAGAAAATAATATGGAGACATGAAGTGTAAATATTTAAACATCTGATTGAAAGCCTTTATTTTTTCAGTTATCACTTTTTTCCTTCTGGAAATATAGCTTTAGGATGATAAAATGTAGGAATTCCAGTATACATAAAATTTAGTGACTTAAGTCTTGTTTGCCACACTAAAGGAATTTATACAAATACTTTATAAAATTCCAAGTGTGTTTAGAAGTATATTTTAATTTTTTCCTCATAAAATTTAAATATAATAAATTAGAATCATTGGTGTATTTCTATAAAATCTACAAGTCATTTATATCAAATTGTATTTTTGTTTTGATTCTCATTTTTCATTGATTCTAAGCATGTTCAGATTTGAGCTTTATGCTTCAGTGGCCTGTAATTAAAAAACTAAAGCAATATTTATAAATGCAAACAGTTTTTCTCTCTTCTCTTGTCCTTTGCTTTTTCTACAAATTCTTTCTGTATAATTTTATTTTTTAACCACTTTACCTAAATGGGATTTTAATTTGTTACTTTAAGTATGGAATTTAAAAAAATAGTTGTGTTTTTGTCTAACCTAGGAGAACAGTAGTCCCTGAACCTTCTTTTACTTTTTCCTTAAAGTACTGTGGTTATTGTTAATTGTTTTAAATGCACAAATAATTTTGGAATCAACTCATAAACAGGACATTAAGTATAGTAGGACTCGGCCTATAATCCTAACATTTGGGAGGCTGAGGCAGGATTGCCAAGAGTTCAAGTGTAGCCCAGAGTGGATAGTGAAACCATCTTGCCCACAGCCCAAATATAGTAGGACTTCAATAATTTGCTATTACAGATCATTTTAGTTTTCTCGTTCTCAGCTTCTCATCTGTAAGAACAGATACTTAGGCTAAATAATCTCTGAATAATTTGTATAGTCCATCAGCCTATAAATCTGTAGTCTGTTCAAATCAACTTTATGCATATATTTTAGTACAAGATTATTTAGTCTAATGTAGCTAGCTAAAATATTTCAGTAAAGAATTTAAATCTGAACTTTCAGAAAGAATAAATATTATGTTTTATTGAAAATAAATGAATGCAGCCGGGCGTGGAGGTGCACACCTGTAATCCCAGCACTCGGAAGGCCAAGGCAGGAGGATCGCTGTGAGTTCGAGACCAGCCTGGGCTACATAGTGAGTTCCAGGTCAGTCTCAACTACATAGTGAGACCCTGTCTCAAAAAAACCAAAAAGAAAATAAATGAATGCAGATTTTGCTGTCTAGAACATTTTATTATATTTAAATTTATCTTGTTTGTTTATTTATTTATTTTTGGTATTGGGACTTGAACTCAGGGACTTGCTTGCCAGTCAGATGCTGCACAGCTAAGCTACATTCGTAGCCCTTCAGTGTTACATTAAATGTTACCTAATCTGTAGGAGACCAGCTTGACATTCTTGGCCCTTCATTGTTACTTTAAATCCAGTTGTTGCCTAATACGTTGGAGACCAGCTTAAAACCATGCTAAGCAAGCTATAAAATATTGAATTGGCTTACAAATTGGCTATTGATTAAAATTATGAGTCTGTCCTAGGCCTGTTTGACTTGCTAGAAGAGCCTTTGGCTGCCATCTGGAAAAAGAATTCCCTGTGCCAACTGTCACAGTTGAGATTTCAATAATTGGTGAGATGGGTGGTCTCTGATAGCCAAATAGCACTGCAGCTGGGGATTTATGACTCTTGCGCAGCCATTCTCCCACATCAGATGTTAGCTAAAGATAACACAGGTGTCTCATTAATTATGACTTGTTCTTTGCAGGAATGCATCATTCTCCCTTTTGATAAGCCTGGCTCTCATCAGTGACTTGCTGTTTCCTACATCTGCCTTTACGTCCTGTGCTATATTATAGCATATATTATATTATATGATCAATAAATACTGACAGTTCTAGAGCTCATGGTCTTAGCCAAGAAGAGCTTAGATCAGGTCCCAGTCCTTCATTTATGCAAACCTTTGTCTCTTTTATTATTATTCTTTCATTCTCCATTGCACCCTCAGTGAGGTGGTTGGGGCAGCGCCCGATACCTTTTGAGTTTTGTTTGGATTTTACTGTATTTGTTGGCCTCATTGCAGTTCATTAACTTGCTTTTGACTTCTTGTTCTAGTCTTGTTATTCTGAGGCTTAGTTTTCAGTTGCATTAAACAACTTTTCTATCATTTCTTTTTTTGGGACTGGGATCGAACTTGGTAACTTGCGCTTGTGAGATAGGTGGCAACACCACTGAGCTAAAATCTCCAGCCATCTATCATTTATTTTCTTCATAAAGTAAATGCTTAATGATTGTCTACTAAATGTCTAGTACTATCTGAATTGTTGAAGGTAATAAAAAGAGAAAACATGACTTCTTAATGGAACTTCAGTTCACTGGTGTGAAAGATTTAGAAGCCCTTATAATATAGAAATATGAGAACTCATTGGGAGGTAGAATGCAGAACATTTTCAGTAATTGATTAGCTAGTTTATACTGAGGAATGGAAGTAATCTGAATGCTTTTTGGGTTCCATGCTTACCTACAAGCTGCTATTCACTCAAATTGAATGTGAGGGTACAGGTCTAAGGAGAAAGAGGAGTTCTGTTTATTTGTTTGTTTGTTTATGGTTTTTTGAGACAGGGTCTCACTTTGTAGTTGAGACTGACCTGGAACTCACTATGTAGCCCAGGCTGGTCTCCAATTCACAGCAATCCTCCTGCCTCAGCCTCCTGAGTGCTGGGATTACAGATGTGTGCCACCATGTCTGGCAGGAGTGCAATTTTAGACATGGTTTTTGTCTAGAACTTGCTGGTCACATACATTTATTGAGCACTTGAAGTGTGACTTGAGATGTGCTATAAGTGTTAGAAAAAGTGGAAAGAAAGGATTTTAATGCCATTGTTAAAAATAGTAATGTGAATATCCAGAGAGAGAACAGAGTAGGGAAAAAAAGGGGAGTTAGGTCACAGGAGCATAACTGGCATCAAGTGGGTGGAGAGATTAAAGAAGCACCAGTGAAAAAAATACTGCTTAAGGAAAGTAAAGAAGAAGCAATAACACAGAAAAGGGAGCGATCTTAACAAAGTTGAAGATTGTCAAATTCTGTGATGAATTAAGAACCTTTGTAGAACAGTTTTAGAAGAATAATTTATAATTACAATGAAGAGGTGAAGACCAAATGCCAAAAATTTTTTTCTACTATTTTGATTGAAAGAGAAGAGCAATATTTGAGTGTTTATACTGGTTTGGTGGATGAGAAGTAGGTTTTTTTTTTTTTTTTTTTTTTTTT
>NW_022900914.1:12470279-12479131 GCF_012274545.1 Fukomys damarensis | reverse complement strand
GTTTTTTTTTTTTTTTTTTTTTTTGGTACCAGGGATCAAACTCAGGACCTTGCGCTTGCGAGGTAGGCCGTGCGACCACTGAGCTAAATCTCCAGCTATGAGAAGTAGGGAAGCATAGTCGAAGGAAGCCTTTTTATAGATGGAAACAGTTTACTTCAAAATTTTGCGTAATGTTAATCTTTGCTTTAGACTTACTAGAGAATTTTGAGTTTCAAAATGATAACAGCTGTGATTCCTATTTCTGCCTGGCCTACTTCTTTGAGTTTTATTCAGGTAGGACAGAATACCTAGGGACTGAGTTAGCTCATCGGATAGAGCATGTGTTTAGCTGTCATAGGCAGTGGATCCAATCCCCAGCACCAAAAGATGAAAAAGAAAAAAAGAAGGGAAGGAAGGAAGGGAAGACTATCTAGATGGCTATGTACATGTGAAACATAAAATATTTGCCAGGTGTAGTGGTGCATGCCTATAATCCCAGCGCTGGGAGGCAGAGACACGAGGATCACTGTGAGTTTGAGGCTAGCCTGGGCTACAAAACAAGACCCCATCTAAAAAAAAATTTTTGGAATCACTCATGGTGGTGCACATCTGTAATCCTAGCACTCTGGGAGGGTGAAACTGGAGAATTGCAAGTTGAAGCCCAGGCTGGGCTGCTAAGTGACTTAGCAAAACATTGTCTCAAAATGAAAAATAAAAAGGGCTGGGGGTGTATAGCTCAGTGAAAAGGCTTTGGGTTCAATCCCCATAAAAACATACATGCGTGTGTGTGCATGTGTGTACACACACAGAGAAATGAATGTAAGTTAGTTAATTGTAAGAGGCGTCACACTACCCAAAATTTCCAATGTAAAGTCTTTCTGGGGGTGATTTTTAGCAAATGTGCACTAAATTTTATGAAAAAGCAGTACTTTCTGTACCAAAACCAGGCAGAATAACTCCAGCCAGAACTGCCCTCTCAAACTCCATGCTACTGGCTACTTGCTTGATATTTTCAATGAGATGTCGTATAAACAGCTCAAACTAAATATACTGAAAGTTGAACTGATTTTTCTTCTGACAAAAACTCATTCTACTTATACTTTTCCAATTCAGTTGATGGTGACTTGCAGTTTCTTAACTGATCTTTTTAGACCTGTTCTTATAGTCTCGTCTCAAGGAGTTGAAAAGTAGGAAACCAAAAGTGATCCATATACAAGCTAAATAAAATCGCGTCATTCTTCTGCCCCAAACTCCCTATAGTATTTCCTCATTTCCATCACACTAAAACTTGTCTTTGTAGTATATGACCTGTGAGGAGCAACGAGATTTGTACCCCTACTTTCATTCACCCTTACTTTTTACTCACTTTGCCATGGAGCTGAATCCCCGGCCCTCAGTCAAGGTTTTTGTTTTATTCACTAATGTATCCTAAGGGCCTGGAGTAGTGATTAGAACATAAATAAGTATGGTACTGAAGAATTGTATTTTAGATGAATGGATTAATGAAAATAATCTTCCTACACATAGTTTAGATGAACAGGTGGCCAGGGATGTGCTCAGTGGCACTGCGCTGGAGTTCCATCTCCGGTACTAGGGAAGAAAATGAAAAATGTGAACAGCCTACTATAACATGAAGTGAAATAAAAGAAAAGCAACTTAAGCCGGGCATGGTAGTGCATTCCTGTAATCCCATTATTCTGGATGTTGAGACAGGAGGATCCTCATGAATTTGAGGCCAGCCTGAACTAGATACTGAGACCTTGTCACAAACAGAGGGGGTGGGAGGAAGCAGTTTACAATAAATCAATATGTATTTTACAGTGCAATTACCCAAGCACAAGTATATAAGAAGACACAGTAAAATCATTAAGTGCTTGTGCATTATATCATTAGTACAGCAACAATAAACACAAACTTACACAAGTATATTTGTCATATTACTATGTGGCATTGCTAGTGACTTGATTTTCCAAAATGGTGAACAGTTCTCATTGAAATCAAATGAATAGTAGTCTTTACTAACTTTACATACTGATTCCATTCCCGAGAAAACCACTGTATAATAAAACCATACAGAAGTTTTTTTTCTGTTGGTATATAGAATGGAAGTGAGGTACAGGTAATTAGAAGCGGGTATTTTACCTAACAGACAGCTCAAAGTCTTACAGATAAAGAACACTTCTTTTGTTTTTTGTTTTTTTTTTTGGTACTGGGGATAGAACTTGGGTTCTTGTGCTTGTGAGGCAGGCAGCAGAACCACTGAGCTAAACCCCCCACCCAAGAGCAGTTCTTTGTGTATGGAACTGTTTCCTGTCAGCATCCCTAGAATCCCACTGAATCCAAATAGTATGTCTTAACTATTGGCGCAAAGTGTGTAATTTCTCAGCATAGTCCTTAGATGAAGAGTTGTGCTTTCAGTTTACCTAGCTTTTTCTTCTCAGTACCTACTACTGTGTGACTTATTATTTATTTGTTGTTTTATTTGGTGGCTGCCTCTTCCCTCTTAGATTATAAGCTTCATGAGAACATTATTTTATTTTATATCCCTAAAGCCACCCCCTGCCTTTCTCCTCCCCGCTCCCTGTTAGGTAGGTGATCCAGGTGAGAAATGATTATTTTTGAGTGACATAGTGATGGTGGGAGACACAGAAATAGATATATTCTGTATATTTAGGAGAGAAGTTGTTGGTAGAACTTGAATATAGAATGGATTGTTATATTGAAGATGTATTCAGGATGATTCCTAGATTCCTCCTGGCTCTAGTGCTGGTTGGGTGGTTCTGTTCATTTAGGTCAGAAGCACAAGAAGAGAGGACCAGACTTTTTGAGGGGCAGGTAGATCATAAATTCTCTTAGGGACACATTATGTTTGCTCTTGCCATTATGACATCCAAGTGGAAAGTAATCAAATAGGCATTTGAAATTTTCATTTTGCTATTTTTGAATGTTTGTATAGCCTGAGGCACTGGTAGAGATAGGGCTTTAAACAAACACACCAAAATGTCATAGAATTTTTATTTTGATGGGAGGAAATGCATTATCTTTTAAAATGATAATATATATATCTATATATAGTAGTCCTCTGTGAGCAATAGATCTGTTTCAGAAACCCTGGAATAGATAGTATCTATATTAATATATATGAAGATATATACTTACATATTAATAATTTTTTTCTATTTGTATATCTACTTATATCTTCATATATATTAATATATTAATGATTTTTTCTATTAGTACATGCCTGTGATAAAGTTTAATTTATAGATTAAGCAAACAAGGAAGTAAAACTTGTATATAATATAACTCAGGAAGTTGTGCTTGCCAGGCAGGCTCTGTGCTGCTCTGCTAAATCCCAAGCCCTGTTTATATAAATTTTTTTTGGTGCTGGGGATCAAACTTGGGACCTTCCACTTGCGAGGCAGGTGGTGGAACCACTGAGCTAAATCCCCGGCCCCTATTTATATAATTTTTAATTTAATATATTTTGACTGTCACTGACTTGTGCCTAAGTGGAAAGCAAAACTGCAAGTAAAGGAAATGGCAGGAAATTAGTTTCAGGTAATAATACTTGTTATACAGAAAATGTTAAAAGATACTGAAATATCAAATGATTTGAAGCTTTAGAATCAGTAGTTGCAAGAATTCCCTGAGGAGGAACATTAAAGTGAGATCTAAATGTTAAGAAGGAGCAAACTGAGTAAAGATCATAAGGAAGAACATTCTAGACAGAAGGATCTAAAGTGGGATAGCTGTTCCTGTATTAGAAGAAAAAAAAAAAAAAGCCAGGCTTATATGAGTTTGGAGGATAAGGGTGGGGACAGATAGTAAAAGAAGAATCGGATAGTGTGGGGCTTTATAATTCAGAGTAGGAAATTTATGTTAAGTACAAGTATGAGATATAACATGATAATAAAAGTCACTCTGGTGTTTATGTGAAAAATGAATTCCACAGGAAGATCAGGAGTAGCAACACCTGGGCCCATTGGCAGTTCTTTAGGGAAGAGATAATAACTTATACCAGAGTGGGGTAGAGTTGATCATTTCAGAAATAAGAGTCAATGGCTAAGCTAGTAGTTAGTCATCTTTATTGGTTTAGAGCTCAGAGTGAGGAAGTTCTCGATATGTTGATGGTAATTAAAGGTAGGACAGGGATGCAATTGCACAAGTAGTAATCCTCAACTCTGCCATTATAGCTAAAATTACCTAGAGAACTTTTTCAAAATAGTTGTTCATACAATTCCTGAAGATCCCTTTTCAGTCCTGGAGAGACAGTTCCAGTGTCTTTTTCTATAATTTAGTTTAATGGGTAAGTTTAAACTGGCCTACTGTGGCCCTTGATCTGTCGAAGTAAAACAGTATTTCCTAATCATCTTCACTTTCCTTGTTTCCCATTCAGCCCTTAAAAACATTTGTGTACTTTTAATTAGGTAAACCAGGCAACACTTAATTTTGCAAATGTAAGAATTTGTAAATCAGTGAAATCGATGGTTCTAGCACAGCAGAGATATTTTCTTATAAATTAATTGTTTTACTCGGTTCTTTGAAGTCACTGGATATATCACCCTTCGGAATTTTGGGATTATGGTTATGTTTATATGCTTTAATGATCTTTTTTTAGTCTGTTATACAAACATCCATATTTACCAGTTCTTTTTTACTCTTTTCTGTCTTGTCTGGTAGTTTACATTAAGGGGACTGTCTGTGTTTGTCTTCAGTAGTCAACAAGATAGATGGACTTTGGTTTCCTACCTTGAAGCAGAACAAAAAGAATAGCATGTACTCATTGACATGATTCTTAGAACTTCTTTTGAAATAGTTGCCTTTTCTGCCTAGCTTAGAAATTTTTGTTAAGAGAATAAGCTGTGCATTACTACGAAACCAGTAAGCTCAAGTTGACTTTTATGTCTGCATCTGATTTTTTTTCTTTAGCTGTTGAAAATGCTCACTTATTTTTACGTTTTATTTAAATAGCCCTGGATGTAATTTCAGAGTAAATACTGAGTATTTGTTTTACATTAATGTGTTGAATTTAACAGTTGATACCTAGGTATTATTTTTTGTGGTCCATTTGTTGAAATATTTTAATTTATATATAGAATTTATTCATATTTATATAGGATTTATTTATATATAGAAGTTTTAAATGGCTCATAAGTACGTTCTGTTCTTATATTAGTGTACTGTTAATTTAGCTTATAAGTCAATTCTGGGAATTAGAGTTTATGTATCAAAATAATAATGGTTAGCTACAGACATAAACTTACATGTATATATACACCTATACACGTACATCTATGTGCTGACTGTTAGGCAGACTTATTTAAGGTGTTGTCTTAACCACTTAACAGTTTACTCTGAGTATCACTCGAGCAGCACCTTTGTTTACATGACATTTCAACCACTTGATTCTTGTATTAAATAAATTCAATAAAATTGTCATTTTTTTATATTCCCTTGTATTATAAAAATTGACAAAAATATGCAATTTTTGGTCATCCTGTATTTAAAACATTGAACTGATAGTTTAACAGATTTCTATAACAAGATAGTAAGTATACCTTTACTTTTTTTTTTTTTTTTGGTCATTTTGGGTCCTTGCGCTTGCAAGGCAGGCCACCAAACCGCTACGCTAAATCCCCGGCCCCTTTACATATTATTTAAGAGGATATTTTATGTTATAAATAAAAATTTAATTCACTTAAAAAGCAGTATATTAGTTGTTGCATAATTTTCCAGTGGAAATAAAATTGGATAGTTCCTTGTATAAGTATTACCAAAATATTAGCAATTCTTTATTGCAGTACCGGTTGAACATTTTTAATCTGAAAATCTAAAACGTGAAATGTTCCACAATGTAAACAGTTTTGATCACTGGCATGATGCCACAAGTGAAAAATTCCACACCTGATCTTAGGAGATGGGTTGTAGTCAAAATGCAGCATATTAAAATCATTGTAGAAAATTACCTTCTGGCTCTATGAATAAGGTGTATATGAAACAAATGAATTTCATGTTTAGATTTATGTTTAGCTCTCATCCCCAAGATACCTTTATACCTATATATATCTGTGTGTGTATATATATATATAAATATTCCAAAATCTAAAAACTCCAAAATTAGAAATACTTGTTATGCCAAGCATTTAAAAAATTTAAGAGAGTAAAAAAATCATTTTGAATTATGAAGTTTAAATTATATCTGTTCAACATTAGTGTAAGTTTTGGTACTTCTTGCATTAGAAAAACCTGAATATAAGCTGGGTGTGATAGTACACACCTGTAATCCCAGCACCCAGGAGGCAGAGGCAGGAGGATCTCTGTGAGTTTGAGACCAGCCTGGGCTACATAGTGAGTTCCAGGTCAGTTTCAACTACATAGTGATACCCTGTTTCAAAAAAAGAAAAACCTGAGTATAGTTATTAAAATGCTAGAAAAAAAAAACATGTCTAAGCTAAAGAAAAATAGCTATCTTATTGAAAAATGTTTATATTGCTAATATTTGGATATTTTGGAAGTTAATTATGCCCCCCAAAACAAAAAAAAAGCAACTTTAACTTGAATTAAATGTACATTCAGAAAATCATGTAACATATTGTCTCTGAACTTTTTTATTGATAATTATTTCTTTGCAATTTAAGTAATTACAGTGGTGAAAGCAGAATGTATTTCAAGATACTGATTTTGTGAATTCTAGATTCCTTGGAATATTAGCCATACTATACGTATTTTTTAACATACAAGCATATGTTATTTTGGCTATATCACTGTTTTGTTGTACACTGATACTGTATTACAGACCTTAACAAATTACAGTTTGATAGGGAGAATTTGAAAATGTCGTTATAGTCATATAACCTTTCCTTTCCACATTTATTAGTCACCTTCATTTAATTTGAATGTCATCTAGTTTTGTTCCTTGTTACTGTTCTAAAAGGAAAATTATATTTGCCAAATCATACTTCATTCTCTTAAATTTATGCCAGTACTGTTGGTAGGTTTTATAGCATTACCTGTAAGCTAGCTATTTATTAGTACATTGCTGATTAGTACTACTATCTTTAGGATATTTTTTTTTCCCATTATTTTTTTCCTTTCATTTTATCTTGATGCTTCTTCAAGAAACTAGAATATTTCCTTTTCCCTAAATTTGCCTGTTCAGTTTAGCATTAACACTTGGGATTTGACATTGCAGATTTTCACCTATTACTTAGAGTGTTTGAAAAAACGGTAAGTGATTCCTCCTCACCACCAAATTTAGGGAGTTAGCTCTGACTCTGCAGATTTCTTGCTCAGACTACTAAATTCTGTACTCTTGATGGGTAGGCTATTGGTGTTTTATGTCTGCTTTCTGACTTAGAGCTGAATGGGCAGTGTTCTATTTCACTGCTCAGCATTAGATTTGTGTGAACAGTTAAGTTTTCACTATATTAGACAGACCCCAGGACGCTTTCAGATGATGGACCTTAAACTCAATGATCATGCTTTTAAATATTTTTAAGAATAGAAAAGTAAATAGGGCATATTTAGGGACAGACTTTGTTTTTATCTTAGAAGTTTGGTAATTGCATTCAACTAGCTTTTCTCTTGATATTTTAGTAATGGTAACTTCGTAGTTTTCTTGTATCAAAATTTATATAAAAATGTATTTGCCACTATTCTGTATTAGTGATGTCACATTTTTCATTTTTGTCATCTTTGCTTTTTTTCTGTACTTCATGAATTTTCCAATTTATAGGGGATCTCCCATGAGAAAAACTATTATTTACCACTATGCCTTTACATATTGAATCACCACGTTTGTCAGATTTGAGTATAATGGAATTGATTCTTGCCACAGTAGTTCCAGAATTAAGATTTTAACATGTTTAATCCCTCTACTTGCATCATCTTGATTTTGTATTTTTCTTGTAATTTAACCAATTGATTTTATTTTGAACTCTTTTTAGTAGTACTTTCTCTACATTTATAACTTGTCATTAGCTTTCTATAGAGGAGTTTCTTGGCTAGTAACTTGGAATCCATTGTGTTTTCCCAGTATAGTCATTAGTTTTCTTTTTCTTCTCCTCTTTAAATTCCTATCAGTATATAAATGTGTTAAGTTTATACCACTTGTGATTGAAGATTTTAATATTAAAATGTGTGTTGGAATGTCAGTGTCACATAATTTATTAAGGAATGAATTTTATCTGAGGTAAGCTGTCCTAGATTTCACTCAAGCACTGAGAGTTTTCTTAAAGTACATATACAGGTCTTAGCTACATGATTGTTCAAAGAATCATTACTATGACTCTTTGTTACATTATTATAACACATCACAGTAGTCTATAAGAAAGATCCTATGATTAGTATCTTTTTATGGCCCGGTATTTCATCTCTAGGGGAGTTATTTCTTAATTAACTATTTATAAAAGATTTCTAATTCATCTCTGTATTACTACTTCTTGATTTAGAAGTACATTGTGTGCTTTTCTTTTTACCAGAATTATATTAATTGTTTATCTTTGATTTGACTTTTAAGTTAGTTATATTTTTTCCATCATTGTTGGGAAGTTGTTCTTTATCCCTAATTGTTGGGCAAACTAAATTAGCATTAAAATCTGATTGTAGACAGATCTGAAATGGGACACAAAACTCAGTTGATTATATATGCATGTAGTTGTGATTCGGGTATATTTTGTAGGAAAATTGATAATATTTATGAAGGGCATGAATATTCTGAATAAAGATGTCTTTATAAAGTTAAAATTTGAAGCACTTACTGCAAAATTTGCATGTTAGGGCCGGGGATTTAGTTCAGTGGTGCCACTACTTGCCTCACAAGTGCAACGTCCAGAGTTTGATCCCCGGTACCACAAAAAAAAAAAAAAAAA
>NW_022900914.1:12413286-12470079 GCF_012274545.1 Fukomys damarensis | reverse complement strand
AAAAAAAAAAAAAAAAAGTAAAATTTGAATGTTAGCTACTGATTACTGTCCTTTTTCAGGTGATTTTTAATTTATGGCTGTCCAGATTACTTTCTGTGCTTTTATACTGTGTTTATTTTGTTAAAACCTATACAGTAACATTTAAAAATTATGCAGAATGTACCAGTTAAGTCTTGTGTTAGACCACCATTTACATGTTTCCCAGAGGATCTTAACCCAGTTTATTGAACAGAAATTTGTCTGACCTGAATGAAAAAAAAATATAGGGCAGTTGATAAACAAGGTAGTTGAAATCTGTGATTTCTTTGCCTGAGTGAGTGAAAGTTTTATATATCATTGAATTATATTAATGAATAGTGATGAATTATAAATAAATTATCTGAATGTATTTGGAGAGCATAGAGTATAGAATTTATGTGGTATGATAAGAAAATACAGTGAATGTTTAAATTAAAAAAAAAATGACCCAACTTATTGCAGTAAAAGCCACGTTGCCATTATTCTCAAAATATTCCCTCTTGCTTTGAACACTCTTATCCACAGAAAGCTCTTGGCACTTTCTGAAGCAGCTCTGGAAGTCCTCTTTTGTGAGTGCCTTTAGTTGTGCTGTTATAACTGCCTTAATGTCCGGAATCAGCTCAACATGTTTATGTTTCATGGTCCTTTTGACTTTGGGGAAGAACTAGAAGTGACACCGTGCCTGAATTGGATAATAAGGTGGATGAGATTACACTGGAATATTTCTGACAGAAATTGGCATAAACAGTTGGTAAATGAAATAGGATACAAAAATATGGTTAATGTCAATAACTCCATTACGATAAAAGACACATTGCCATTTATTCCCCTGAGTGTACCCAAAATACTCTCCCTCACTTCAAACATACTTAGTCCATTGTTCTTGGCAATATGTCTTTTACTCTTGTATTTTTTAAAAATTTAAACATTTGCTATATTTTTTTCAGTCATCCTGTAGTTAAATAAATTTTCGAGTTAAAGTATTTTTAAAAATTCTGAATTAAAATCTTATAAATAAAAACATTCTAGTTTAAAAAATAAAGGGGTAAAAAGCTTTCCTTTTAAAAACTCGTTCTTGAAAGACCTGTGGTACTAAAATCCTCATCAATGTTCTGTGAGTTTTAAGTTAATCAAAATATGTTAGTCTTTAATTTGTGGTATTTTCTTTTTATCAGATACGTAGATAACTGCTGATAATTGAAAATACACTGATATTTAAGTATATGTTATGGAAATAGTTAAATTTAAATTTTGGGTTTTCAATTATCAGTAACAGGAAGAACATGATTTGGGCAAAACAGTTATGAATCAAATTTAATATTAGATTTTATGTGAAATTTCAAAGCAGGTTTGCTCTTGTAAATATTCTATATATTAAAATACAAAATTGTAAAGAATATAAAATTGTACAGTGTGAGGATTGTAAACTAAATGATAGCTGGTGATGGTGACAGAAACATATCTGGAAGTTCTAAGAAGATAAACTAGAATTAAAAGCTTTCTTAAAAAAAAGTTTTCTGTCAGTAGAGATTTCACTGTAATGAGATTACTTTTCATGAATGAGTTTGATATTTCACAAGTAATATATTTTCTTTGTGGGCTGTGAGAACATTTTAAAACATAATTAGGCAAAAATAAATTCTGTCATTTCTCTTTTTTTTTTAGGGTATGAGTATTATAGAACAATTAGATCCTGTATCCTTTAGCAATTACTTGAAGAAATACCATAATACTATATGTGGAAGACATCCCATTGGGGTGTTATTAAATGTGAGTATTCTTAGAAAGCTTTGACTTTTAACATTTGATCCTGTTATGTTTCAACATATTTTATCATTGTGATATGTTACCATTATTGGTTTATGTCCAAAATACTTCTTCCTGCGACCTTTAACATAATTATTGATTTCTGTTGTTTTGATGATTTTAGTAAATTTATCACTAGGATACAGGCTAGTACTTTTTGTTATATATAGGAAATTATTTAGAATAGAAAATCATATTTTCTCTTTACTCTCATTCAATTCTAGTATAGTCCTTATGAATATGTCAAGGTGAACTCTCAAATTTTAAACAATGAACATTCACCCAGTGTTCCATGAAAAGGTGCTTCTAGGAAATATTAATAGAGACCTTATTGAAAACTTCTAGAATTAAGAAAGTAGAAAATGCTGCATATTCTGTCTCTCAAAAAATTACTATACAGGGTGTGGTTGTGTACATCTGTAATCCTAGCACTCAGAGGCTTAGTCAGGAGGATTGCTGTGAGTTGGAGACCAGCCTGGGCCACATAGCAAGACTGTCTAAACTATTTCCCTGCAAATTACTGTTTTCATTATAATATTAAAGGAAAAGCTCTGGTATGTTTTTCAATTAATAGACTTCATATATATTTATGCATGTTATATATATATGTATGTGTTTATTTCTTGTTTTGGGGTGTGTATCCATGTTTTTGTATACATGTATGTTTAATAAACATTGGAACTAATTTTCTACTATAAAAACAGTTTGGAAAACATTGTACCAGAGGCTTTTGCATTGTTAAATAATTTTTTTTAGTTTTCTAGACTCTATAAATAAGAAGAAGCTCCTGCTTTTGAACTTCAGATGTTCATAATTTAATAAGACAGCTGATATATATGTGCATATTTTCTCTTTAGAACAAAAATGATAATACTTCATTGAAAGAATGGCAGGAGACATATTTTGATTAGCTAGATTTTAGAAAGACAATATTAATTTTCCCCAAATACTGTAGATTTTTCTGAAGGAAAATGGAACACTCTTTATGAACGAAAAGAAGTGTACTCAGTATGTTACAGTGGACTTATTTATGTGGAAAGGAAGAGAAGTAAATGGAAAAGATAATGGAGTCCAGAATAGTCTAGGGTAGGATGTTGAAGGCCAGTTTTCTCATTATGTCATTTGAAAGATTGTATATTGTAGATTTTTAGGAATGTTTTTTCTTTTAAGCAGAATGGATTAGCTGAAAGAAAAGCTTGATGGACTTTAAAATAATTTCTGAAACAAGTTAGAATAAATGGGTGCAAGTTCCTAAAGTCTGATTGAATGAAATAAAAATTTTTATAAAATAAACGATGAGCCATTTTACAGTTAGGGTAATACTTCTTATATGTGGAACTCAAATAATACACACTTCAGATTTAGTTACAGATAGGAAAAGATTCCAGTATACTAAGACAGAAGTGGCCATGATTTGGTTGAGAAAATTAAAAGAAATTATTATGGACAAAACAAAGCAGTTTTATTAATTACAGGGAGTGGTAGGAGGGATGATAATTATTTAACAACAACATTACGAGTTCTTTTAAAGAATGAAGTAAGGATCTCCCTATCCCCCCACGTATTATGAGACAACAGAGAAATTCAAGAAACAAAGTAAAAAATTCTTCAACTTTGTTGTGAAGTGGGCAAAATCAAACCGCCAGCATGTTCACAGTGCTCACTTTTTTCTATGATACCTGTCATGACCAAGTTTTTCTTTTTCTAGGCTATCACAGAGCTCCAGAAGAATGGAATGAATATGAGCTTTTCCTTTCTGAATTATGCCCAGTCCAGCCAGTGTAGAAACTGGCAAGACAGCTCAGTGAGTTATGCAGCTGGAGCACTCACGGTCCACTGAAGCTCCGGATCCTCAGGGATGCCACCTGCACATACTCATACTCTGTCCAGGTCCCAGCCTAGCCTTTACCAAGATACTGGTTCTGGTTTTGGGGGGATTCTGAAACCTCAAATTAATAGAACTTTCTTCTCCTTTTCTAATAGGTGTAGTCCTCCTTAATTTTAACTCATTAAAAAATGCTTTATAGTTTTGGGTGGTGGAAGGAAGGCTGGGATCAAAAATATTTTGATTAAAAAAGACAGCAATGTAAAGGCCCAGTTGTGGCAGACAGTTTTTTGAAAGTAACTTGTAAAGCATTTACCATATCCTAAATTTGCACTCTTTGCAGACTTGTGCACATATATTCCGCTTTCAGAATAGTTTTGCAAATTGTACACAAACAAAAAAAGGGTGGAAGCTTTTTAATAAAGAAATTGCATTTATAAATGATCTGTATTAGAATATAATAAATCTCAAGTTATAGACAATTACTACCCGTGTTGTACAACAGATACCTTCTATTTTAGTTGCTAATAAAGGGCTACACAACTCAACATAGTCTGATTTAAACTTATTGCTCTGTGGTATATATGAAAATTGTTTTTTAATTCCATCTCAGAATTTTTATTAAAAATGGTAAACCTCAGTTCTTATGTAAAAATATATTAGGATGTATTTTATATTTTACATATTTATCTGATTTTTTTAGCTATAGAGATTACAATGATAATTTTAACATTAACTTTTAAAATTACATGTACTTGCCTTTTTGTGACATCCCTTCATGTCGTTACTATATTTTAATAGAATATGAATTCAAGATTTGTAAAAGAACATAGATGTTTTCTTCAAAGATGTTTGATAGTCTGCAAATGAGGAAATATTAGAATATTCTTAGTGTTTTCAAATCATTGCAGACCATGTGCTGCTATGCTTTTTTTGGTGCTTTAAGCAATTTGACTCTTCTAATTGAATTTTTAGGAAGAAATCATTAGTAACAACAATAACAACAACAAAAACTCCTGGGTTTCTTCCAATTCTACAGTTTTTCTGTCATGATAATTTGGTGCGGCTCTTCCAACTAAAATAATGGTATGGTGTTGTATTATTTCTTTCTTTAACATTGCCCGATTATGGTCACTTTGGCAAAAAAAAAAAAAAAAAAATTAATTATTTAGCCAACACACATTTTTTCTCTGTTTTACTGATTTTGACATAACACTGGGTATCTATGCTACATTGGAAAATGTTTCTATCTTTAGTGTTAAGCCAGAGTAGCACAATTTTTAGATGCCTTGCACCAATTTTATTTAAAGATTTGCATTTCTTTTTTGTTAAATACTGTATCAACTTTCTATACTCAAGGATGTGGTAAATTAATTTTACCTTTTGAACTCACAGTTGCCTCATGTGTGTGTGTGTGTGTGTGTGTGGTCTGTGTGAATTATAGTTTTTTATAGTAATGGCTTATTTATCATTATTTAGATGTACTTTTGAGTAATATAAGTATTTTTTCCTTGTTTAAGACAGTCTAAAATATAGAATTGGCTAGAATGAATTTTTAAGTTTTTTCTCATTAAAAATGTATCAGGAGTATTATGGAAAATACTGAAAATTATAAAGAACAAAAATCTTACTGCAAAGAAATAACATTGTTAATATTGTTTTTGTTTCTTTTTGGTCTTTTTTATATATACATGTATGTGTGAGTGTGTGTATATGTGTGTTTGTGTGTATAACAAAATTAATATATCAACCATATAGTTATATACTACCCTGTTTTTTAAAATAACCTAATACCATAAGTCCTTACCCATGACATCAAAAATGTGACTTGATTCCTAATATCATTGCATTGTATAAAAATACTATAATTTAACTAGATGTCTCTTTAGACATTTCTATTCTACCACAATTTTATAATGGGATGGACATCCTTAAATGTATGTAAAATTTGAACTCTATGTTAGACTTGTTCTCTAGCATATGGTCATGGAAATGGAATAAGTGATTTATGTGGTGAGAATTTCTTAGATTCTTTCCAAATGACCCTTATGAATGATTGTACCAAAAGAGGAATGTTATGTACCCATCATACTGCCTCCTTATGTGCATCCTATCTTTAATCTTTGACAATTGGTTAAGCAGTTAATTGGTTGTTTTTTTTAATCTTTTAAAATAAGAGTTGCTGTCTAATTGATCATTTATTGTCCTGTAATTTCATAATTGACTTATTTTTTAAGAAGACAAGGCTTTTCTAGATTGATTAGACTGTAGTTGTAGGAATATGTTGTACTACACTATGAAAACTAGAATTTTTCAACATCGCTCCATCCTTTCATACTATATGGACATGTCTTTTGGTAGAAAGAATTTCGCACTGAGACTTCAGCGTCGGGTTTTAGTTCTGGCTCTCCTACTAGTTGGTTCCCTGAACTTAAATGTTTCAAGTCAGACTGAAACTCATATCTGAACACAGGGGTGGTGTCTTAAATACTTTCTAGTTTCAAAGCACTTTGAAGTGGTGACTTTTAAAAAATAGATGGTGGTGTTGCTTATAATTGTCTACATGATTAAATTAGATTAGAGGTATTTTATTTCTACTCTGTATGCATGAAAATCAAAATCTTGCTATTTAATGTAAAAGGGAAGTTGCTCACCTTGTTTAATGGAGTTGGTATTACATAAATTGTTCAATTTAAACTTTCTTATTTTAAGTGCCTTTAAAAAGTTTTATATTTGGAATCTAAAATACAAAGTAAAATTTATGTAGTCTATAAAGTTGCTTTATTATGTTCTTCTGAGTTATTTGCAGCAACTTTTTTTTTTTAAACTTTAAATTACACAAGGGGAGCATTTATGTATTCACTGTTTGTTTAGTGAGTCCTTGGGAAGTGTATAATAAAGATTAGCTCAGTGAGCAGGTAAGTGTGCTCTGTTGTAGGTGAGCAACAAGTCTTTATGCAGAATAGACTAAAGAACTAGATAGTCCAGTGTTTATATTTACATATTCCAATAAGTATGGTTGGTTTCCTAATCTTCTTATTGGTTATTGGTAAAGATCTCAAATTTTGCTTTGGCAGCAAATAGTTTTTCCCCTACATTAGGGGCTGGCAAATGTTTTCTGTGAAGGCCCAAATAGTAAATATTTTGAACTTCGCAGTCCATATGATTTCTAGTCTAAACTCTCCTTTGCCATTGTAGCCCAAAGACAGGCATAGACAATGTGTAATCAATTAATGTGAATGTTTTTTATTGTGTAAAATTGTGTAAAACTTGTTTACACAAGAATGGTACTCTGGATTTAATCTGCAGACTGTAATTTGCTGTCTCTTGTCCTACATGGTGAAGTTTACTTGTAGTTCACAGTTGGCTAAACTTAATCTAAACTACAAGTAGTTTTAAGTTTCTCCCATTCTGACCCACTCTTAGTTTCATGTAATATAATTGGCTGGTTTAAGTATTATATATGATCATAAATTTAAGTAGGAAGTAAGGAAAAGTAGGAACTCTTAGGAATTAGTGTTAAAGTATCATAGTCCTTTTATTTGCTGAAGCCTGTTGAGTTTGCATTGCTTCCATAAATGAATCAAAAGGAGCGATCAAGGGAGGTTGTGATTGGTTGCTGTAAATTCTGTTGATGGTAGTGATGATGATGATGATGATGATGATTATGATGATTACCACTTTTTGGTGCTGGTGATTGAACCTAGAACCTTGTGCATACTGAGTACATGCAGTGCCACTGAACTGGGTCCTAGCTTGTTGCAAATTCTTTAAATTATTCTCAGTGCTTGGCTACCTAGATGATAACATGCTTCACCTGAGTATTGTATGATAATAGACCTAATATTTTAGAAAATATTATGAAATGTGAGGCTTTGTTTTGCTGTATATAGATTTTTGGAAAAATAACTACCATTTTCTATCACCATCATTTAATTTCAAAAATAACCCCCCAGATATTAAGGAAGTATTTAAATTCAGAATAATGGAAAATTACTTAACTTCAGTAACTTGATGTTGAAGAGAAAATTACTACAGTGTAACTTTTTAACTTATTCAAGATCATTGGCTACCTCATCAAATAATAATAGTGTTACCAACTGGCATTTGGAAAATACTGTGATAGTTGCAGAAAGACACTTACAGTTGTAAAACTCTTACTGAGCAGGACATGTAATAAGCTGTGTACACAGTGCTAATCAGGTTAAAACTTGTATATTCTGTTAAATAGTAAATGCCATAAAATAATGGGAACGTTGTGAACTAACTGTGAAGTGTCAGGAGGAAGGTAGCTCTCTGGAGTGATGAAAGTGATGGAGTGGGATGTAGTTGAAAGAAACTGATATTTATTTTGAAGAAGATAAGTTTAAGAGAGGGAGTTTTCTTTAGGTATCGGAATGACTCATGTGAAGAATAGAAATTTTCTGTTTCTGAGTAGAAAAATAGTTTCTGGTTCTATATTTAATGTACTACATGAGAATTTCTGATAATGAAAATTGACCTCTTAAAATAGTGGGAGGTATTGAATGATTCTCAAAATAAAGTCCTTTAACTCTTAGCATTGCTATCACCTGTAGATATTTTGCAATCTCATATATAATAGTTATAAGATGCCCAAACTAAAAAAAGCTAATAGAATTAGTACAAATAAAATTGAACTCATTTCATGTGTATGAAACAGAAAATATTTTCAAATCAAAATTTGATCACTTGAAGGGGCAAGGATTTAGCTCAGTCATTCTGCTGCCTGCCTTGCAAGCACAAGGACCTGAGTTCGATCTGTGGTACCAAAAAATTTTTTTTTGATCACTTAATACTAACTAACTTTAAACAGTATAAATTGGTAAGTTGCTGTTGCTTAGTTATTGATGGTGGAACCACAAAATGTTTGGTTTTAGTTAGAACATTTAAACATAAAGTTCTGTTTCCTAATGTAAAATTTAAATTGATCTTTGAATAAGTAGCTAGTTTTTAGACAGAGGTACTTCAGTCAAAAGATAACTATCGATAGCTGAAAAAACTACTGCATTGAAAGAGCTTGCTGTTTTTGTTCCTATTGGTATCAAAATATTAGTTGAGAAACAAGATGCATCTGACAGGTAAGAAATTTTCCTGTCATTTTTAAATTATTCTAACACATACCTGCATAACAGCTGAGTGGCATGGCATACTCAGTGACCATGCTGTACATTTTATAAAGGTTTCCTCAGGCAATGCTGATAACAGACCATTCATTCCATCCTTCAAGTTGCTATTGTGTTCTTTGCCCATGCTGTCTTCATGAGTTCATTAGTACTATATGAAGAACTGGAGTGTTTTAGATTTGCCATTTATTCCAGGGTCCCCTTGTAATTCCAGAGTTGTTTGTACCTATGATGTATCATATTACCCTGTGTGTGTGTGTGTGTGTGTGTGTGTGTGTACCCACATCTATTTAATTCTAACATAGGGTTTTTGCCATTAGCCTATAAAAATGGAAAAAAATCCAGTTCTGATTTGAAAGCTGTAATATAGTCTTTCTTATAAGTTGTAAATTACATTCAAAGGCACATTTCATATTACAAAATAAGGTTTTACTTTATATGATATAGTCATATTTTTCCTTATCCTAATAATTGAAACCAAAGAGAAGATAAGTACAATTATTTAAAAGCTATTGGAGGCCAAATGCATTTAGCTATAAGGAGGAACTGAATTTTGGTCTTTAAATTTGGCAATGTAAACTTCTGGAAAATACATAAAATTTTCTGAAGATGATATCCTGAATTATTTACTGAATGTGATGTTACATAATTTAAGTAAAATACTAAAACAAATTGAAAGCTAAAGAATATGAAGTCATATTTGCTGAGTTTTGTGGTTACTAAAAATTAAGTAAACTGTAAAATTAGACTGAATAAAATATTTTTACTAATTCATAAATTAATTCTGAGAATTTTTCCTATTAAATTTATTCATTTGAATCTAATACACATAGACTTCAGTAGTGTTTTTTTTTTTTGGTACCGGGGATTAAGCTTGGGTGCTTGTGCTTGCAAGGCAGGCCACCGAACCGCTGAGCTAAATCCCCGGCTCTTTAGTAGTGTTTGTTTAATTTTAGTTAATTAAATTTTGAAAGGACAAAAGAATTTGCAAAGTATTTTCAGAAAGGCTGGAAAAACAAACTTTAATTAGAAGCACTTTTTAATTGTTCTTTTTCCTTTTTCAGTTTTTAATTGTGGAAGTCAACCTCAACAAATTTAAAAGCAGTTCAAATTTAATGTAATGCCAATTGAAATGGATGGTAACATAAAGTGATGTGGTAAATTTGAAACCAGTGTCATATACTTTTAAGCCAATATTTTAGCATTATCTTTTAGTATTTACCATTACCTAATGGTGTTGTAAAAACTTTGAAAGTTAGTTAAAATGTGTTTTAGTTGCATGCCCAACAACATTTCCAGTCAGTTCTTACATAGAAAAGACACTGTCAGGTGCCAGAAGCACTGGACTGGAATCCGTGATTAGCATTACAGGTGAGTTATAGTTTATTTGCTGGGAGGAAAATCACTTTCTTTTTCTGTTTCTCTATTAATGTGAATTAGAATTGAATAATATGATTTTTATGACACTTTTCCACCTTTTACTTTTTATGACAACATAAAATCAACTTATTTAACATTGTAGTTTAAAAATATTTTACATCTTTTTTTCCCCTTAACCTCAACAGTAACAGTCCAGGCTTTATTATCTTAATTTTACTGTCAGACTGTCTGAGACACATACAAATTACATTCTTAACTGGATATGGCTAGGTGCTATCAGAGTTTGAACAAGGATTCATTTCTTCTGATTTTTATTTCTGTATATTTCAGTGCTGAACCATATTCTACATTTTGTTTTTGGTACTGGCTGTTAGCGATAACCTATTAAAAAGATAATGGGTTTTTTCCAAGTTCAGTTAAAATTGAAATTATTTATGGAAATGTGTATTTTGATTAATTCAAGTAAATATATTTTTGTGTTTATCAGTTCAAATTCTGGTAACTTTGCAGACTTCTCTTTTCTCTTAGGGTTACTTGAGATCTTGAAATTCTGCTTTGTTACATCATTAAAAAGTGTAATGGGACAGTTAATTACAAAGATGAAATTTAAATTATTTCGTATGTGAGTCTGATGGTGAGACTTTGTGGCAGATACTTGACTCTCACTGTTCCAGTCCAAATAGGAAGTTTCCGGCAAGCATCTATAATTCTGCTTCGGATCTTTCAGCTGTACACAGAGTAGGTTGGAAATGCTGGAAAGATAATGCCCTGGGAGCAGCCTTCAGCCAGTGATGGATGGGAGTTGGAGGATAATTATTCCAGCCTTTTCATCTTTCTGATGATAGTCTAAAGCTTGATTCGCTCTGTCTCCTAAAGTTACCAGAAGGACTATCCTCATTCTTCATAGCAGGAAATTATTAAGCACATGTTCTTTATTTTCTTCATCCTCTTCTCTGTCACTTCCCATGCCTTTATCAGTGTTACTTGGGATTACCTCCCAAATAATTCTCTTGTTTTTGAATTCTTGCCTCAGAGACTGTTTCTGGGGGCAGAACTAATACTTGATTAGAGAAATAATTTGTTAGTAATGTTCATATTTTATAAGAAAAATTAAAAATTGAAACAAGTATTTGAGTATTCTAATTTGTTATATAATCACATATATGTTCAGTTTCATTTCCTTTGCCTAATTTGCAGTAAGAAAGATTCAAGGTTAGAACTCAAGTAGAAGTTTACAGTAAAAGATCTTAGATGGAAATTATTATAATTAATTAAAAAAAATTATAGGATAGTTTTGTGAGTAACTTATGGACCAAAAAATGGGTTATCTATTTTTGTAGAAATTTAATGAAAATAGAGAATTTTATTTAATCACAAATAGAGATTATCTGGTAGTTGGATCCAACTTTCTAATTTCTTATCAGGACCAGCTTATTAATAATCAGGGACTGGGCTGGGGATTTAGCTCAGTGGTTCGATGGCCTGCCTTGCAAACACAAGGACCCAAGTTTGATCCCCAGCACTCCCCTCCCAAAAAAAACAGGGACTAGTATTAATTTTGCTGATCACTGATTGTAATAAAAAATTTAGTGCCTGGATAATTTTCCTAAACATTATACTGTGGTCTTTGTTAAGGAAAAACTTTTTGTGATCTTGTTAAAGATTGTAAAATACGAAATTATAAATAGAATAAGATCTAAATTAAATTTAAGGTACACTCAATCAAAAAAGGGCAAAAGGAGAGGAGGATATTCCAATCAATTCTTGAGTCGATTTGTTGTATAGATTATTCTGTTTAGATGTTTTTTTGTTTTTGTTGCCTGTGTTTCTTTCATCTTTTATAGGTCTTTGATAGTGTATTTACTTTAAAAAAATACACATACTAGATTTTATAATTTTTAAAATGATTTGAGAAAGTTTAATTAATTTTAGGCACATGGCCATTTATCAGTCGTCTTTCTTTTTCTATGTAAAAACAGTATGTGTCTCCAATAAATGTTCTTTTGATTTTTTTTGTGAGAGGACATAGATGAAATTTAAACATGTGTTAGAGCTGTGCTAAGATTATATTACACAAAGCTTTATTCAAAGAATACAGACATTTAAAGAATATGTTTTAGTCATCCCGATTATTAAGTAACATCTTTAGGCCTTTTTTTATATCTATTTGTCTTATCTACATTTTTAGCAAAAATACCAGAGAATATGTTTGGTTGTCTTATGGTATTTTCAGACTCTGCCATTTACTTTTGAATATATGGTGGGATATTTCTTGACTTTGAGACTGTATTTTTTAGAAATGGCCAAAGATCAGCTTGGTGATTAGATAATACAGTTGAGAGGAAAGAAAAGAGTCTGCTCTAAAATGACTTCCTCACTTCAGGTCTCTGTAGTGGTGCAGTGGATTAAACTTGTGTGAATATACTTATGTGAGTAGGAAAAAACTTGTGTTGCTTTTTAGAAAAATATCCATGTAGCTACCTGATTTATTACCAAATTCATAGTCAAGGCTTTTGACATTTCAAATGCCCCAATAAATATGGTATAAGTTGAAAAATATGTATAAAATCTAGATAGCTTGTAAACCTGTCCAAAAACCTACCCCATTTTCTGAATATTGCTGTAAGGAATATTAAAATAGTATTTAAAACAAGAAGTGTTCTTTTCTAGAAGCTGAATCCATATGTTAAATATGAACAGTCTTAACAATTTGTAAAACATGCCTGAAAAAAATATATTTTTTGGAAGTGTGCATATGTTCCATAAACAGTAAGCCTCTTATGCAGTAGCTAAGTCTTTATTAGGTTTAAAAGGTATTCCTTTCCTTCTCTTAATGTATTTGACAATATTGTGTCTGTGGATGTTGGTTACATTAATATTACGGAATCTATTTGTGTGTATTTAATTGTCAGGAAAAATTAACTTGGTTAAAACAATGGCACCTGTTTTAACAGTTTTTTTTTCTATTAATAGAGTTTATTTGTGCATTTAAAGCAAACAAGTTACATTTATCATTGGAATTTTGTACTTTTACATGATATATCTTGGTTCTTGTTTTTTCCTCATACCCCTGCCCTCCAGCCCTTCACCCTTCCCTATTTACAACGCCTTTGTTTCCATTTTGTCATTTTTTTTCTTTTCTCTCTCTCTCTCTTTTTTTTTTTTGAGACAAGATCTCACTATGTAGTTGAGACTGACCTGGGACTCACTATGTAGCCCATGCTGGTCTCGAACTCACAGTGATCCCCCTGCCTCAGCTTCCCAAGTGTTGGGATTACAGGCGTGCGCCACCACACCTGGCTCACATTTTTTCTTTTCCTTTATTTCCTTTCCCCTCCCCTTCCCACTTCCCCTTTAGCCATTTTCTTCCTATTTCACCCTCTCAGTTATACCATTTGAACCTTATTTACTCTTTTAGATTTTTACACCAGAGAAACTATTTGGTATTTACTCAAGTGTGTCCTGTTTATTTCACTTTATAGTTAAATTATTTTATAAATTTGTATTTTAGAAAGCAGATCTCCCAAATTGACATATTTCTGTTTCCTTTCATTGTTTTTGTTTTAGGAAGGTATGATACCTTTCGGTAATGTAGTCCTTTTAGATGTTTGTTTTGGTTTTACCATTAAATTTTTAAAATCTTTATTATCTAATTTTAAAAAATCTTAACTAAATTTTCACTTTATTGACTATTGAAAGATCAACTAGTTGTTAGTACTGAAATAGCCTAGGTTGATATTTAGGTCTGGTATTTCATGAAAGTTAAGTAACATAGAGTTTGTTGCTTATCTAAAGGATACCACTCTTCACTCAGGTATTTGCAGTAGAGTTAATATTAGATTCAGGATTGCTTGATCATAATTTATACTTTACATGTAATTTAGAGATTTGGAGATTTTTATAATTTATGAATATCTTCAAAGTAGAGGTTAAAATATTTTATGTAATAGAAATATATGCAAAGATATAGTATTTGTCATTATTAAGAGCACTTTGGATCATTGTGTAATATCAGCTTTTATATGTTACAGCTTATATGTTCTTTTGTGTTTTCCCTGAATTGTTTCCACTTGAACTGGAGAGTTGCCCATAGTAGTTTTTGATTTCTATGCCCTATTCATCTGACCAAAGTTATTCCCATCAATGGTTTACAAAAAGTATTTTTAGCAGAAATTTTATAGTAATTTAAATATGGCATGATAACATGTTGATCGTTGAACAGTACTAATGTGATAGACTTTACTTTTCTTGTAACAGAGTTTGTAGTGTTAAATTTTTTTTTAATAAATGAACCAAGTGTTATATGCTAGATATACGTACTCATACACAGACAGCTCAGACTAAGAACACCTTTGAGAGTATCAGATGGGTTGTGCATAATAGAGACATTGAGGTTTTGAGCATGAATATTTTGTCATGTTTGATGAAGGAAGATATTTTGTCAAATGAAGATAATGAGGTTCCTAAATGGAAAAAATATGACAAAAATTAACATGAATACAAAATGTTTTAAAAAGCTATTAAAGATTAACTATTTTGGTTGGTTGTCCCTAAAGCTACTATATATTTTAGTGATCTATATATGTAGGATCTAAAACAGAAAATATGAAGACGTATCTGCCTGCCTCCCACCTTTAAATTTACACAGGTAATTCAATGTATTATTACTGATTAAAATTTGATAATGCTATTGCCTGTGAACATTTAAAAAGAAATTTCCTGTAGCCAAGGTGTGGTGTTGCATGCCTATAATACCAGTGCTCAGGAGGCTTAGGAAGGACGATTGTTGAGTTTGAGGCCACTCTGTCTCAAAAAAAAAAAAAAAAAAAAAAAAAAAAACAAAAAAAAAAAAAAAAAAATCCTCTAACATAAAAGATACTGCTATAACAATCAAAGAAACTGATCTGTTTCCACTTTTCTCTGTTGCACTTTCCCATTGGGTAGTAAACAGCAGCAGCAGAGCCTGCTTTGGTAATCTTGAAGAGAGTGCTATCACATGGAAGGAACTTGGGTTTTTACTTTTCAAGCCAGTTCTAAGCCTGTTTCTTCTGATAGTTGATAATCTGTTCATTTTCTCATATCCTTAGCCATTACTTTATAAAATGAAGACTGAAGCTGAAGAGATTTAAAACCATTTACCAAATGGCCCTGAGTCCAAGAATGGCACGTTGTCCTTTTGTAATGGCACAGTGTCCTTTTGCAATTGTCCTTTTTATGGCCTCCACCTTCCTAAATAAACAGCAAACTCTCTTTTTCCTTCCTTTCTCTCTTTTTGTTTTTCAAGACAGGGTCTCACCATGTAGTTCAGGCTGGCCTCAAACTTACTATGTAGCCCAGGCTGGCCTTGAACTCACTGTGATCCTCCTGCCTCAGCCTCCTAAGTGCTGGGATTACAGGTGTGGGCTGCCATTCATTCTTTGCCATTCATTCATGGCCAGCTTCATTCTCTCTTCTGTGTACTCTTGAACCATCTGGGTGGAAAAAAATATGTATAATTATGCAATTGTACTTCATGCCAATACCCTCAGCATTGCTTTCTCCTCATATAGAATCTCTACCACTAGTCACATGCTGTAAGTTCTTGAACTTTCTAGATGTCACTGTCATTTTAGCCTGTAAAAAGCTCTTAGTTTAGTGTAGTGGTACATGTCTATATTTCCAGCTATTTGGGATACTAAAGCAAGAGGATCACAAGTCTTGAGTTTAGGCTGTACAACTTAGCAAGGCCCTGTCTCTGAAAAGGGGAGTAGCTTTTTTTGTGGTAGAGAACCCCTGGGTGCAGTCCTCAGTACATTTAAAAAAAAAGAAGGGTAAAGGTACCAAGTTTTATTACACATGGTAAATAATGTTTTCATCTTTTGTCAAATAATCTTTTAGAAGGAAAAAATTCTATACAAATGTTTGTAGACGTATAAATGTTTTCTTCACCTTTTAAATGATTAATAAAATGTTTTTAAAAATTTTTTGGATGAATTTGTTTTGTGCAAGTCTAAAACATTTCACATTTTTTAAAATCTTAAGACATTAGGAGGGATTCAGCTTTACCAAGTTTGTTATTTTTTAATCCAAGGCTTACTTTTCCTCCAAGAAAGAATTACAATTTTAAAAAATCTTCTTTTTGGATGAATTAGGTCTTTGGACTGGCTGACCTAGGTAATTTGCTAAACCACTGAAAAACTGATTGGTTGGTCATTGTTTCCTATAATGTATTGCATTTCATTTATATACTGTACTGTCAAATTGAGTTTCCAAACAAAAGTGAAAACTCTTAGAAGTAGAAACTCTTACTTCTCTCTGCTTGATGAGCTAATAATACAGCATCTTAGGTACATTAGGGAAATGATCAACCTAACATTGTCTTGCAGGATCTTTATTGGATTTGGTCAACATCATCTTAAAAATCATCATGCTTTATTTAGTATCCCACACAGAAAAGATACAAATGTAGAGGTGAGTGACACAATAATGATGTGAGGAAATAAAGATTTGGAGAAAATGAGAAAAAGTATTTGAATTAATGTGGAGAGATCAAGGTTGATCATATGTTTAGGTATAAGAGAACTGTTCTGTGTAGTGGTGAGGAACTTTTTAGTTGTAGTCAGTAATTTGTTTTACACAAAACAATGCTGGGGAAAAACTTATTTCATACAACTTCTGGAATATAGCAGGTCTCACAGGCACAGGAACTTTGGGTGAACAGTTTGGAGAAACTTTTTATTAGATGAGGCTTTTCCCAGAGAAAGTTGCATAGATTATGTGACCTTTAGAAATGACTTTTAGTTCAGATGGGATTGTAGAATTCACTAGCATGGGTAATGCAACAACCATTCTTTGACTTGTACATTGTGAGTGTGGGATTAGGCAGGAACGAAGGGTCTGAAGAAAAGTTTTAGATTCATTGCTTTACCTTAAATTCAAATTGATAAGCAGTGTGGTCAACATCATGAATGACATTTAGACCATGTAATACATAGTACAAAATAAAGATGTAAAACTCCTAGATGTTTCATTGCTGATTAATAAATTCTGTAAAACACAGCTTCTGAAAATGCTTTAAATATTTTTTGGTAACAAGTAGAATTCCTTAGGATTACTATAAAAGCGAATTGATAACAGAAAATTTTCAGTTGTATTAACATTTTAAAAATGATTCAAGTCTTTCAGTTTTACTTTTTGGTAATAAATTGATGTTTCTTATCCTGCCACATAAATCAAAGTATTTGCATTTCTAGTTCTTAGGGAGGTAATGTCATTTTATACATGTTAGCTATGCTTTTTAAATAGTGTACTTAATGGTTTTGGCAATACAGTTGATATTTCCTTTAAAGTGTCACAATTTAAAAATAATGCTTAACATTTTAATATATATTCAATAAATATATGTTAATATTTGAAAATAGTTGTAATACTCTGCTTCTCCACAGGATGTACTACAAGTGAGCTCCTACCATAGGAAGAATTATAAAGTCTGTAACAATAGGATTCAAATAAAGTCTACATAACACAAGCAATATACAAACAGGCTTAAAGTAAAAGAATTTAGTGTGCTCTGTGCTAATCCACTTGAATAAGATGTGTCTACAAGTAATGAGACCTATTGTCTTCTCCCAGTTAATTTTTAAGTAATAACTTTAGGTACCTCACCACCTATTGAGGGGGTAGTGGCTTTTGCACTTTAGTTGCTTTCACAGCTTGTGAAATACTTTTCATTATTCTCAGTGATCACGAGTCAGAAGTACAGGAAATAGGGTCTATAGGAAACAGACTGTGTCAGTTCACTTGTATCTGAAAATCTTAATTTAGTTAAAACAAAAAAATAAAAAAACTTGGAACTTCTGGGAAAATAGAGTGGTAAGCACAACAATTCAGCCTCTTCAAGATTCGGAATGCTGACACTAGAAAATAACTTGGGAAAGAAAAGGAGAGAGGTAGATTGTCAGGACCTAAGAAGGATCTGACAGGAATATTTGAGCCCATAGAGAAATAGGAAGAACAAAACATAGAAAAAGGAAGGGGCAGTCTGTATTTTCTTTGACTCCTGGTTTGTGGCTCATGAAAAAATCTGCAAAGACAAAGTGGAAGTAGGGGACTCCAGAGGCCTTCAGGGAGAAATGCAGCATGGAACAGACCAGCAGATGGGATATGCTGCAAAAGCCAATGAGTGACCAGTCAAAGTGCCCATTGTATTCCTTGGAGAGAATCATTAGACACCATTCCAGGAAGGGGTTGGCTGAACACAGGACTCAGCAGAATCAAGTTGGCTTCATTTCAGATCTCCCAGTACTATGCTTTCATGGAAGACAACTGTGGGTAGAGAACTGTAGGCTGGCAAGAGCTGCAAGAGCTCAGGCCCCACCCCAGTGGCCAGAGGTCAGACTCTGCCTGAGTTCCTCTAGATTTGAAAGTCACAAAATTGTTACACTCTAATCCCATGGCCTACTTGTGAAGGCAGCCAGCATGGATTTGGGATATGAGTACCTACTTTTATCTACCAGCATGAGCAGGGACACACGCTTGAACACTTGCCTGAAACTAGATCCCAGAGAAAACCACATTTTCAAAATCATGGAAAATTTTCTTTTTGTTTTTCGTGTGTGTGTGTGTGTGTGTGTGTGTGTTTCTTTTTCCTTTTTTTAACCTGTTTCCTAGGGACCTGGGAAATCTTATCTTTCTGCCTTGCCTCTCCCCCACCCCCCTTTATGTTTTCCTTTTCTACCTTTTAATTTCTCTTTGTTTCTTAATTTTACTCTATAGTTCTATAGTTTCTTTTCCCCTTTTTAAATCCTATTTCTTGTCAGTTTTTCCTTTTACATTTACCTAAATCTATAAACATCCTCATACTCAGCAAGATCTTTATACCACTTCTCTCTCATGGAGTTTAAGGTTTAAAAGTTTTCATCTTGTGTTCCCCTATTCCCTACATCTTTAATAGTATAACTGTAAAGCTTTGTTAATCTTTTGATAGGTAACTGTAAAATCACTGTTGAATTCTTTTATTTAGGGAGGTCTAATACATTTAGTACATATTAGCTGTAAGTCAATACCTGGGTGGTCTTAATGTTTACACCATATATGTGGATTTCTTCTCTAGAATGAGGGTGGTATATAATTGGTTCTTTTTTTAAAAATAGATTTTATCCCATCCCTCTTCCCTTTATTCTCTTTCGCTCCCTATGTAGAAAATATTTATTTCTGTTTTTCCTACTTTCACTTTTTTTCTCGTCTCTTCCTTCCTCCCACCTCCCTTGTTCCCTTTCCCATTTTATAATTGGCTTTTATGGTATGTTAATATGTAATTTTTAGGGCTGGGGATTTAGCTCAGTGGTTCTGCTGCCTGCCTTGCAAGCACAAGGACTTGAGTTCGATCCCCGGTACCAAAAAAAAAAAAAAAGAAATTTCTCTTGGATAATACCTGTGGCTTATTGGCTTGATGTTAAGTTCCATAATTGTTGATATTTGTGTAAGCCAATGCTCAGATTACCTTGTAGGTTAATAATACTTGAGTACAGTCCCAGAGAACGTGGTTGCTGGGGCAACTACATTGCATTCCCCTTTCCCAAACTAGCCAAGATGTCAGATTTTAGGGCTGTGGCAAAAGATTATACTTAGTCATGCTGATCTCTGTACTAACAACAAAATTGTTAAAGAGTATAAGCACTCACAGACCTCAGCATAAAACAACAATTGAATTATGAGATGGCAAGACAAGAAGATGCCTTACGAAACTACAAACTCCGCCAGAGGCAATGCAGTGGTCACCAAAGTACAGAAAAGCATAAGCCACACACCTGGATTAGTCAAGGAAATATCAGAGGAGGTTACAGAACAGATCAAAGAGATATTCAAGATTAGAGAAGATTAAACAGATAATGGAAAAGCAACAAAAAAAAAATGCAGGGGCTTTCAAAAGACACTAATAAAAGGCTAGATGAGCTAACCAAAGTGATATAAAATATGGATAACCAGTTTACTAAAGAGTCCCTGAAAAGGTTTTAATCAGAAATCCCTGAGATTAAAAATTATATTGAAAGTGGGCTGGGGTTTGGCTCAGTGGTTTTGCCACCTACCTTGCAAGTGCAAGGGCTGGAGTTCAATCCCTGGTACAAAAGAAAAGAAAAATTATATTGAAAGTACAGGAAACAGATCTGACCAGTGAGGATAGAATTTCAGGACTAGAAAATCATGCCTTCAAAGGCTGGCTACTCAAAGACACTTTAGAAACAATAAGAGAACATGAAAAATGGACGAAAACCTGTCAGATCATGCAAAGAAGTCTAATCTAAAAATAATTGGAATAAGTGAAAAATCCAAAGGCAACATGGATGGCATAAAAAACCTGTTCATGAAATAATGGCAGAAAGCTCCACAAATTATGGGGAAAGGTATAAACACAGCTGGGGTGTCTAGAACCCCAAATAGCCATGGCCAAAAGAGAACATTTATGTCACTTTATACTCAAAAGTATCAGAAGCCCATCATAGGGACAAAATCCTAACAGCTGTTAGAGGAAGGCAATGAATCAAATAAAGGTAAACCCATATGAATTACAATAGACTTCTCTACACAAACCTTGAAGGACAGGAGCTTGGAGTGATGTACTTCAAACCCCAAAAGATAACAGCATCCAGCCCTGACTTTGTATCCTGCAAAACTTGCTTTTAAAACTGATGGAGAAACAAGGTATTTCCCTGAAAAGGAGCATCAAACCCAACATTGCAAAAAATTCTTAAGATACTCTAGAAAGGGACAATGAAGCAAACAATGCGAATAAGTCAAGAATGAACACACCTAAGCAGCAGGAAGAACAACAAAATAGGAAAATGCAGCGACAGGAGTAAGTCAGTACCTCTTAATAGTAACTCAATGTGAATGGTCTTAATTCCACATCAAATTACACAGCTTGGATTAAGAAAATTATTCAGAATGGATTAAGAAAACCCAATAACATGCAGTAAACAAGAAAAGAAGCTTACAGATTCAAAAATCATAGGATGAAAAACAATATTCCATTTAACAAGAACCTGGAAAAAAGGTTGAGATGCTGTACTAGTTTCAGACAAAATGGATTTCAAGTCAAAGTTGATCAGAAACTAGAATGTTCTATATTGGGTAGAAGAACAATTGAATAGGAAGAATTAACAATTATAAACATACACACCAAATGCTTGGGCACTGAAATTTACATAACCCTCATGGACATGAAAAATCAGATGAACACTAATACAATTGTAATGGAGGACCTCAATACCCACTGTCACAAAAGGATAGATCAACTAGATATAAAAATCAAAGAAATATAAAAAAGAGTTGAACTAAATCTTTGAGCAAGTGGACTTAGTAGATATCTACAGAATGTTCTATCCAACATCAACAGAATACACATTCTCAGCTGCACACGGGACTTTCAGTATGTAAATAAGTTACATACTGCCCATAAAATCATATATAAGTAATACAAAAGAATCAAATAATACCCTCTAGAATAATCAGTAGGTTACAGATGAAATTGAACATATTAGTTTCTTCAATCAGTGATACTAGTATGGCATATTGAGACTTACGGAACAAAATGAAAGCAGTGCTAACAGGAAGTGGTGAGTTCTGTTTCAGAAAAACAGTAACCTAATGATGCATCTCAAGGTCCTAGAGAAACAAGAAGCCCAAAGCTAGTACAAGGAAGGAAACTATAAAGATCACAAGTAATTAATGAAATTGAGACTAGGGCTAGGGATGTAGCGCAGTGGCATTTGTACTTACCTCATAAGAGCAAGGTCCTGAGTTCAATCTCTGATAAAAAAAAAAAAAGCAACTGAGACTAAAAATACAGTCAATAAATTCGAGTTGGTTCTTTGAAAAATTAAACAAAATAGATAAGATCTTAGCCAGTTCTACCAAAATAAGGAAAGAAAAACAAAACAGAACAAAACAAAACAAAAAAAACCTCAGATCCATGCAGTTAGAAAAGAAAAAGTTGAAATCACAACAGGACTTACCAAAATCCAGATTATTAGTAGGTAGTTTGAAAAACTGTGCTCTAATAAAATGGAAAATTTAGAAGAAATGCATAAACTCCTAGATACATGTGACCTACCAAAACTGAATCAAGAAGATAAAAAAATCTTTAACAATGAAATATTAGTGAAGTTGAAAAAATAAAACTACCAACTAAGAAAAGCCTCAACTAAGAGAAGCTCAGGCCCAATGAATTCATTGCTGAGTTCTCTAAGAACATTAGAGATACATTGCCAATTCTCCTGGAGCTCTTTGAATGAAACTGAAAGGGAAGCAGTACTCCTAGCATCATTTCTAAAAGGAAGCATTATCCTGATTCCAAAACCAGAAAAGGATCCAATTTAAAAAGAGAGATATGGTCCAATCCCTTAAATGAACAGAGATGCCAAAATTCTTGAGATACTGACAAGGGCCAGGGATTTGGCTCAGTGGTTCTGCCACCTGCCCTGAAAGCACAAGGTCCCAAGTTCAATCCTTGGTACCACCAAAAAAACCAAAAAACCAAAACAAATAAAATCATATACTGACAAATAGATTGCAGCAAACGAGTACATAATGACTGCATTTCTCAAGGGGAGTTGGTACATATACCAACACATCTTAATCGTTTTTTCCATCTTCCTCTCCTCCCTTTCCTTCCCTACACCTCTTGGTCCCCTTTCCATCTGCAAAAGATCTCTTTTCTTCCTATTGTGTATCTTTTATTGTGTTTAGGTTTCTCATATAATAGAAGTCGTGATATTTTAAGCTTGTGTGTATGATTTACTTCACAACATTATGATCTCAAGATGTATCCACTCACCTAAAAATGAATCAAGTTTGTCTTTTATGGCAAAGTAGTCCTCCACTTGCTACAAATACCACATTTTCTTTATTCACCTATTGATGGCCATATATGCCACTCCAAAATTTAGCTATTATGAATCATGCTGCTATAAACATCGGTATGCACGTATCATTGTAATATCTTTAACTCTTTCGGGAATATACCTAGAAGGGGAATTGCTGAGTCAAATGGAACTTCTCTGTTTAGGTTTTTGAGAAATCTCCAGTCTGATTTCAATAGTGGTTCTACTGGTTTGCATTTCAACCAACCATGCAAAAAGGTTCCTTTTACCTTATCACCTCATCATCACCGGTTTTTTGATATGATGATAACCATTCTTCTGGGAATAAGCTGCAATCTCAGTGTTTTAATGTGGATTTCTCTAAGGTCAAACATTATGAACATTTAAAAAATGTCTCTATTGGTCATTTGTACTGTAGAGTTTTCTCTAGTTTTGTGGAGTGCTATTGCTGTTTTTATTGGGATTGCATTAAATCATATCAGTTTTGAAAATATGGCCATTTTGATAATATTGATTCTGAATATCCAGCAATAGAGGATATTTTTTTATTTCCTGATGTCCTCTTCAATCGCATTTATTGTAGTTTTTGTTGTAGAGATCTTTCATTTCTGTGGTTAGGTCAATTCCTAAGTAATTTTCCTTATTGTGAAAGGTAGTTTTTCTTATTTATTTCTTAGTGAGTTTGTTATTGATGTGCAAGAACTGTGTTGATTTTGTGTGTTTGTGTGTGTGAGGTTGTATTCTACTTTGCTACTGAATGTTGTTCTAGGAGCCTTTTGTTGGAATTTCTGGGTTTTCCTGATGTTCTCATTATTTCAAGAAATATTGAGCAGGAGTTGTGATAGTGGACATCCCTGTCTTGTTCCTTATTCAGTATGTTGGCCATAGTTTGTCACAAATGGGTCTTACCAAATCAAAAAAAGTTCCTTCTATACCTGTTGTTGGTTTTCTTTTTTAGATTTTTAAAAAATCATGAATTGAGTTTTGGTTTTGTTCGAAGGCCTTTTCTGTGTCAGCTAGGATAATCATACAATATTTTCTTGCTTGTGTTTATGTGATATATTACATTTATTGATTTGTGTGTGTTGAACATCTGCATATTCTTCAGTTGAATCATACTTTGTTGTCATGTATGATCTTTTTGATGATTTGTTGCATTCTCTTTACCAATATCTTGTCAAAGACTTTTGTGTTTGTGTTCACTAAAGAGATTGTTCTGTAGTTGTCTTTTTTAGATGGGCTTTTTTCTGGCTTTAGAATCAGGGTAAGACTAGCATGCAAAAATGACTTTGGTAGTACTCCTTCATTTTTAGCTTATTAAAGTGTTTGAGGAGTATTTGTGCCAAATCTTCCCAGAAGTTCTTGGTTAATTCAGTGGTGAATCCATCAGAACCTGGGCTTTTCTTAGTTGGTATGTTATTTATTATTATTATTGTTGTTATTTACTAATGCTTCAATTTTATTGCCTGTTTGGATTTTTATATCTTCTTGATTCAGTTTTGGTGATTTGTATATCTTAGGAATCTAGCCATTTCTTTTGAATTCTCAGAGAACAGCCTAGTTACTAGTAATCCATATTTAGGTTTTATCTATCATGATCTCATTTTTTCCATTTTTAAATTTCACTGATTTGGGTCTTTTCATTATATTTTTTGGTAAGATTGGCTAAGGGTTTTTTGTTTTTTTTTTTTATTCTTTGAAATAATCAGAAGCTGGGTGCACTGGTGTTTGGTGCATTATGTTTATAATTGTTATCTTTTCATGTTGAGTTGTTCCCTCCATTATGTTACCTCTTCTGATCAGTTTTGGCTTGAAGTCTACTTTTCCTAAATTTAGGATAGCTCCTCCTGCTTATTTTTCAGGTTCTCATTGTACAAAGTATTTTTCCATCCTTTCATTTTTAATGTATTAATTTTGGGGGGATTCTATGTATTTCTTGGATACAGCACATTATTGGGTTCTTTTCAGCCCATTGTCCCAGTATGAGCCTTTTGATTCACATTTGAGACCATTCACATTAAGAGTTATTATTGGAAGAAAGATATTAGTGACATTTCTTCATTTTTCCTATTGCTGATTCCCCCACTCCCATTTTCCCCTTCCTTTTGCCTAAGTGCTTAATTTACCTAGATTGTTCATTTTATTGGATTTTTTGACACTGTTGGCTGAATTGTTTCTTCCTAGAATATCCTTGAGATTTTTTTTTCGTAGTGCAGTTTGGTGGTCATGAATATCTTACTATATTCTTTATCATGGAAATGCCTTATTTCTCCATCAACTTTGAAAGGTACTTTTACAATATATATCAATCTGGATTATAAGTTGGTTTCTTTTAGTGTTTAAAACACATTACTCCAAGTTTTCCTGGCCTTAAAATTTTTGTTGAGAAGTCTGCTGTCAATTTAATGGATTTACTTTTATAAGTTATGTATTGCTTTTCTGTAGCAGATTTTAAGATATTTTGTCCCTTGTTGGACCTCTAGGATTTTGACTATAATATCTTGTGAAGAGTTTTTTGTGTTTTTTGTGTTTTCTTTTTTTTTTTTTTTTTGGTACCAGAATTGAACTTGGGACATTGTGCTTGCAAGGCAGGCAGCAGAACCACTGAGCTAAATCCCCGGCCCAAGAAGTTCTTTATTGAGTGTGGCTATTTTAGGCTCTATGCCTCATTATCTATATGTTTAATTCCTTCCCTTTATTTCTGCTATTATTTCTGTAGTTAGGCTTTTCAATGTCATTTCCACTGTCATCTGATTTTTCAGTAATTTCAATTAATATTAGTCTTTGTGTCAACCAGCAGCTGCTGGATCCATTTTTCATCTCTTCTTGTTTTCAATGTATCTGAATAATTGGTCTCTGACAGCCATCCTAACTTTTAATTCTGACAGTCTCTTCTTTCATTGGTCATTTTTGCTGCCTATAAGTTTCCTGGATTTCTGTTGGAACAGTTTTCGTTCTCTTGCATCGTCATGTCTTTTGATTTAAAGGAGGGGTTTTAATGTTTTGAAGTCTAAACTGTCAGTTCTGTTCTTTGTGGATTACTTTCCCTTCTTGCTTTGCAGAAGCTGGTCTCACTTCCTTGGCATGTGGGCTTCTCCATCATGGCAATGTGTTTCATCAAAACCAGCAAGGGAGAGAGCGTGCTAGCAAGATAGAAATCATATTTTTTGTAGTTTCCTCATGGAAGTGATAAACCATCAGTAATGGTTAGAAGGAAGTTTCTCAAGAGGACGGTTTTGTGTAATAGCATAAACAACAAGAGATAAGAATCCTTTTATAACCCTAAACAAAGATTTATTTCAGTGGGCTGAAGGAACCTAGACCTCCCCTTGTTTTGACTCTAAGTGTCTCCAAATATGTAGAGATTATTTTTGATTGGGATAATTCCTATGGTAGTTCCCACATTTCTGGATATCTACCCTTTTATACATTTGAAAAATTGAAGATTATTAACAATTCCTAGTCATTATCAACTTTCCAAATTCCTGGTCATTATCAACTTTTTTTGATAACTTTCTTATCAAAACAATAACTCTCAGATCACATGCTTCTGTAGGTAACCATTTATTTAACATGTTCATGTCAGGGCCATACATAATTCATGTGTCTTGCTGCGGGACAGCTGTGATTTGAATTCCATTTTCTGATGCTAAATAGCTAATGGGCAGTCATACATGTACCACTGGTGGTTCAAGGTAGCAGGAATATGTTTTATGTATGTTCTGATCTGGTCATCACACTGTAATTTAAGTAAAATAGCACTAGCCATAGGGTATCTAAAAGGAAAATCTCATTCTACCCTTCTATCATTTAACATTACTGCCTTCATTATCAGTTGAATAAAATCTGAGTTTCTTTACAAGGATCTTCAAGAATGTTCCTGTATAGCCTCATCTCGACATATTTTTCCTGCTCTTTAACCATCTTATATTGTATTTGAGTACTTCTGGGATGTTATATTTGGTGATGGCTGGAAAATTCTCAGTGCTTATCCACATGTTGCATGTCTTGTCAATCCCAGCTTAGACACATTCTAGAGGATGAACGGTGGTGTAGGGCCAGGGTTTGGTAGTATGTCATTTGTCTTTTTATTAAAACTCGTCCCATACTTTTAGCAGGATTAACAAGATGTTTTCTTATAAGCATTAAAATTGTTTGTTAATATCTTCTATGTTTAGTGTAAAACTTTTTTGTTAATGTCCTTTCTACAATGTTCAGTATACTTTTTTTGAGACAACATCTCACTGTTTATTTCAGGCTGGCCTCAAACTCTCAGAAATCTTCTTATCTCAGCCTTCCAAGTACTGGAATTAGAGGGGTGCATCACCACACATGGCAAGTTATAAATAACAATTTTTTGAGGAAGACTTGGTCCTTGGAGAGAAAGCATTATCTCTCTCTCTCTCTATATATATATTTTTAATGCATATATTTATATGAAATGTACTTATAGTATAAATTATATGTAAATGTAGGTGAATACAATATATATATTTAGATATAATACATATGTTGTCTTTATACATAGAGATGCATCTATATAATTTCTAATTATATATAAATAAACTAAATATAAACCATTTCTTTGAAACTAAATATCTAAACATTTTTTTTTTGGTACTAGGGATCAAACTCAGGATCTTGAGCTTATGAGGCAGGCAGCAGCACCACTGAGCTAAATCCCTGGTCCCCAGTTTTTTTTTTCATGTGCTTATAGTTATAAAAGTCTATTTTATCAACTTGAGCAATTTTCCTTGTTTCAGCTTAGAATGTTTTCACCTTCCTGAATATCTTCCATTTAGTTTGTGCTACATACTTGTTATGAATCTTAATACTAGGTACCATCTAATAACCTACTGTCATAGCAAGGTCAATAACAAGCTACTCAGGTGCACCATTTAGTTAAATTGAGGCTTAATCCACAACGAATGTCACACCATGCCACAAGAAAAGCAAAAATAGAGATAGCTTTATTAAAAAGTTAAGCAATAAGAATAGTAGAAAGTTTGACCTATAGAAGTAATACATCATCTGTCAGGGTAGCACCTCAGCTCAACATGAGAAGACAACCGGGGAAATCCCTGCTGTTCTGGGTCCTGCTGGGCAGAATCCCTGCCTGCAATTCTGAGAGTTTCTGAAAGTTCCCTTTTTTCCTGCTAGCTTATATATCATGTCCCACAAAGGTGGCCTTATGCCAATAAGGTAGATGTGTCTTAAAAGGAGTCTGCTCTCGGATCTGGCTAGGAGATGGGGCGGAGTCCTTGTACCAAATATTCCAAACTAAGGTGTTTATTCTCTCAAGGGGAAACTCTTGGAGGGCAGTCAGTCCTCCTTGAGCCTGGCACATACAGGGGTCACATTTGTGTCACATGAATCTGAATAATTCTTTCTTATGCTCCTTTCACCTACTCAGTACCAGAATGTTTTTGTCTTGAAATAATTATAGAACACAAATATAAAAATTATAATTGTAAAAAATTTTAATTTTTTATACCTTTTGGAAGGTTAGGTAATTTTTTGATGCCACTCCACTAAATGCTTAAAGCCAGAACATGAATTAAACTTTCAAGATCTCTGAAGAAAACACAGTGCTCCCTGCTATGGTTTCTTTTGATTTTTTTTTCTTTTTTGGTACCACAGATTGAAAATGGTTTTCTTTTGGGATGAAGTTTATTTTCCTAAAGGAATAAAGCACTGTAGTATAATAAATTTTTTATTTTAAAAAATTTTTTTGGTACCAGGGATTGAACTCAGATCCTTGTGCTATAAGGCAGGTGGCAGCACCACTAAGCTAAATGCCCGACCCCAATGAATTTATTGAGTACTTATCACATGACAAAGTGTAAATCTTTATAAATCATGTGTAACTGCTGGTATTCAGCCACTGTTATACAAACTGCAATTTAATGTATTTAACCTTTAAGTTAGTTCTCATACTAATAATTTTATTTCATTTATTTAGTCAATTATTTTTGATAGGGTCTTGCTATATATATTCTAGGCTGGCCTTGAACTTACTGTATAGCCCAGGCTGCACTCAAACTTGCTGTCTTCCTTATCCTCCCCAATGCTGCTATAACAGATGTGTGTCTCTGTATTCAGATATTCCATCTTAAATTACATGTTTTCACTAGAAAATAGCTGCTCAGGTGCACAAGCTTCAGCCAGAGGTCTACCATGCCATCAGCCACAGCCAAGGGCCCACCTGTGAAAGAACTACACAGATGCACAAGCAACAGGCATAGGCTCAACCTGATACCTTTGATAAGTGAGTGGAGGGAGACCCTAGCAGGAAGCCTGTAGAGACAAGAGGAAGTGGGATACACAACCTTCAGCCAAAGGCACTCCCAGACAACAGCTACTTACGGACCTTGACGCACACCTAGATCCCATCCAAAGTGTGCACAGGCCCAGCCAGAAGCCCACCCACCCAACAGGTCAGCTCAGGGATCTAGAAGGCTACCATTCTGAACTCAGGAATTGGGGTACTGGTGAGCAGCAGAGTAAAAGCTTCTTGGTGGCTTGCTGAGAATTGAAGACCCCTGAGTGAGCACAAAGTTTCCTCAGGGAAGGCACAGCAGGCTGCATCTGCTGAAATGAGAAGACAGGTAAACAAGTCTCAAAACGAGACTTCCAGATCACCTAAGGCAACCCCAAAAAGCAACGAGATGGAACAGTCTGATACTGGACTTCCTGAACTGGCAATGAAAAAAGACCTAGAAAAATGAAACCAGAAATAATTTCTCAGATAACAGCAGAGATTGTGCCCGTAGTATAAGACATGATTAATAAATCTAGAGCAGACACAGACCAAAAATAAAAAAAAATAGGGGAGCTGAGGAACACGATGGAATCTCAACACAGGAAACAAATGGAACCCATAAAACAGATGCAAACAGATTTCCAGGAGATTAAAAATTCCATCGAAAGTTTACACAGCAGAATGAGCCAATGGGAGGACAGATATTCAGATATACAAGATAGGATTAGAATTAGTGACCAGGAAAAGAAAAATTTCTCAAAATTAGTAAGAGACCATGAGAAATCAATCCAGCAGCTGCTAGACAGTGCAAAGAAGAATGACTTCCCAAATAGGGGAAAAGAACTTGACTTACAGATAAGTGAGGCATGGTAAAAAAAATTCTACACATAGGCATATAATAGTTAAGATTCCAGAAATCCAACAGAAGAACAAAATTCTACAACCAGTTAGAAAAAAAATCCCATACAAAGGAAAGCCAAGCAGAATCACAGCAGACTTCTCAACACAAACCCACAAGGCAAGAAGAGCTTGGAGTGATGTATTTCAAGCCCTAAAGGAAAACATCTTCCAACCCAGATTGATGTACCCTGCAAAACTATCTTTCAAAATTGATGGAGAAATAAGATACTTTCATGGCAAAGAGCACCTTAGGAACTTCATCAATACGAAACCAGCACTCCAAAAAATTTTAAACAATATTCTAGGAAAAGACAATGAGGATCACAACCCCAGGAAGCCCAGCAGAATGAATCCATCAGGCATGACAAGAAATTAGATGCAAAGGGGGAGAATCCAACAAATAGAAAAAGTCATGTCAAGAATAAATCAATCCATAATCAGTGATAACTATCAATGTTAATGGTCTCAATTCACCAATCAAAAGAAATAGACTTGTTGGAGTTCTATGTGCCACACTTATCTGTAAGTCAAGTTCTTTTCCCCTATTTGGGAAGTATTCTTCCATTACTTCTGTGAACAGTTTTAAAAATTTTGTCTGCACTCTCTCCTGTTTCTTCTATGACTTTGATCAGTTTTATGTCATTCTTCTTTGCACCTTCTAGCTGCTGGATTCATTTCTCATGGTCCCTTTCTAATTTTGAGAAATTATTTCTTTTCCTGGTCACTAATTATAATCCTATCTTTTATATCTGAATATCTGTCCTCCCATTGGCTCATTCTGCTGTGTAAACTTTCAGTGGAAGTTATAATCTCCTCGAAATCTGTTTGCATCTGTTTTATGGGTTCCATTTGTTTCCTGTGTTGAGATTCCATCATGTTCCTCAGCTCCTCTATTTTTTTTTTGTCTGTGTCTGCTCTAGATTTATTAATCTTGTCTTGCACTATAGGTACAATCTCTGTTGTTGTCTGAGAAATTATTTCTGATTTTATTTTTCCAGGTCTTCTTTCATTGCCAGTTCAGGGAGTCCAGGTGGTTGAGTATCAGATTGTTCCATCTCGTTGCTCTTTGGGGTTGCCTTCCTTATAAGTGATCTGGAAGTCTGGTTTTGAGACTTGTTTATGTGTCTTCTCATTTCAACAGCTGCAGGCCTCCCATGCCTTTGCTGAGGCAACTTTTTGCTCACCCAGGGGTCTTCAATTCTCAGCAAGCCACTGAGCAGCCTTTTCTCTGATGTTCACCGCTGCACCAATTCCTGAGTTCAGAATGGTGGCCTTCTGGATCCCTGAGCTGACCTGTTGTCTGAGCAGGCTTCTGGCTGGGGCCTGTGTACACTTTGGATGGAATCTAGGTGGGCCTCTCACTGGGGCCCCAGTAGCTGTTCTCTGAGAGCACCTTTGGCTGTATCCCAGTTCCTGTTGTCTGCACAGATTTCTGGCTAGGGACTCCACATGCCTATCAATGGTATTGGGACAACTCTGTGGCTGGTGCTGGTGTGACTGGGTAGCTGTTTTCCAGGGGGGCCCTTGACTGTGGCTGTGTGCCCAGGCATCTGGGATGGGGGTGGAGCCCTGTCTGGGATCCGCCTACAGCCACAACCCTTTGTTCCACACAGCTGCTCCCCGGGATCTGTGTGCACTTACTGGTGGTATGGCGGGCTTCCTGGTCATCTTTTGTGATCATGGCTATTTGGGATTTTATATGCCTCAATTATTTGTCTGTTAAATTATATTTTTCTTATTTGGAAAATTTCCTGCTATGATTTTAGTAAATTTTTTATGCCTTTTGTGCTGTCTTCTGATTTTTCACTAACCCCATCTAATCCTACATTAGTCTTTCTTGTATCACTTATGAGCTATTTGATCCATTTTTCATGTTCTTTTGTTTTTTAGTTTCCCTCATTAATCACTGACAGCTTCCTTGTCCTCTAGTTTTGATATTCTGTTCTCACATTGCTCACTACTCCTGCTCTGCCTTTTGAGTGATAGAATTTTTAATCTCCTGTATTTCTATTTAGAGTCTTTTTATGGAAACTTAAGTCTTTCTTTGATGGTGAGTCATATTTTGCATCATTTTGTGTAGCTCAGCCAGCTTTTAGTATATTCTATAGACCCCCTGATTGTTTTGTTTATTTGGCTCAATAGCTGTTTACTTATATCTCCTGTGAGCTTGCCAAATGCCTTATCGGTCTATTTTGTTGTCTCCCCTGCCATCATTTCAAGTAATTTGACTTGTGGCTTTTGGTTTTTTTCCTCTTTGATACCCCATAAATCAGCTTTGACAGAGTTGGGAGTTTTGGGGGACATTTTGATTGTTTGCCTTCATGTTTCTACTTTTTTGTTTTTGTGTTGAGACTTGCAGATGGATTGTTTTAGAATGCATTTTAAAAAAAATGGAGACATCTTTAGTTAGTGCCTACTTTTCAGTGTTTATCCCCTATGCATGCGTAACTCTTGGACTTTGCTTCTGTCCCAAGATTCTACCATGTCCATTTATTTGGAATGGGAAATTTTAGACTATTGGCCCAGTATCCATTTATGCAGGATTGGGCTACAGTATAGTTTATAACCTGAAGGCCATCTTGATATTAGCATTCAAAGAAAACCAATTAAAAGCAACGTTAATGTCACCTTGGATATAGTAATAACATTAGCATCAATTATAACATCAAATACAAACTGAGTATTGATATACCTTAAGGATCAGCAATTTACCACTATTAGCCATAGAAAAGACATCTATAATTGTGGTATCAACACTAAGACAAACAAAATATTGACCTACTCTTGACCTATATAAACATCTACTAAATGGAATAGCTTTATCTCTACTAACAACAGAACAGTATTCAACATCAATGGTGTAAAGTTAACTAGCTACCTAGAATTTAATAGAGTTAGTAGTTGTATAGTAGATGTGCAGGGTACTACTAGTAAATGTACATGGGGTGGGGAACTGGAGAGTGAAAAAATAAAATTTGAGAAATAAATCAGTGGGGTATGAAAGAGGAGAGAAAAGATAGGGTCCTATTGAGGAGTAAAAAGAAATTAGAGAACATTAGAGAACAGTCACAGGAAAAAACAAAGAAGAAAAAGTAAAAAAAAAAATACACAGAGTGCAAAAAACAGGAGATAAAGATTAGAAGGAAGAGAAAAACGTTTCAAGGGGAATGGAGAAAGAAACAAAAAGATAGAAAAAGGGAGAAAACCCCCAGACCCCCAATTCCTGATGAAGAAAAAATAAAAATAATGAAAAATAGTAAAATCATAAAAAAGATTCAGTCAAAGAAATTGCCATGCTTTTGAATGAGTGGCTTCTCTCCAGGATCTTCAGTTTTATGATCCATTCAGTCACAGTTTTCTCTGTTTAGCTTTAGGACAAATGGGTTTTTGAAGTGCTCTCTCTGAAGGCCTATCATCTGGTTACTGTCCAAGCTGAGGTATGTCTTTGTTCCTATTGGTAGATAGAAAATATAGCCAGTCTTTGGTCTCTGCTAGATGCAGGCCATGGAGCAGGGGGTTCGAGTGGACTTCTGGACTCGATATCCACAGTCACAGGGTCTTGTTGCTCTATTCTCCTCCCAGTTATTGTTCTTGTTCAGTATCAAGTGGATTGGTTAGTGCTTGCCTCTGCTGCTCTGTGTCAAAGGAAGACAAATGTAGAGCACGCTTGAAGTTGGTGGATGGTCTTGCCCTTGTGGTGTGTATGTGTGCGTCTTATGTGAGCCTGCTTGCTAACGTGGTAAGAGGTGCCATGAGTCCAGTCAGAGTATGCTCGCTAGTGTAGTGGTAGTAGAGGCCATATTTCTGAATGTGAATATTGTGGGTTGGATACAAAGTGTTCTCCCAAATCCTCGTATGTTTAGACATGAGAGTTTTCAAGGTGATTAAGTTATGGATTACTAACCTCATCAATGAATGAATTAATTGATGAGATCATAGCTGCATGTGTTTTTATGTGGGGCCAATTGAAGGAAGTAGATTACTGGGGCATAAGGTAGAGCCCTTATATCTGCCCCACTTAATCTCTCTGTTTCCTGCCTGTCATTAAGTGAGCAGATTTGTCCACCATATCATGAACCATGATGTTACTGCGTTGCAGCCAGCCAACCAAGGACTGAATCTTTTGAAATTGTGAAGCAAAATAAACCTTTTCTTCTACTGGCTTTTTTTCTTTTGGTACCGGGAATTGAACTTGGGACCTTGCACTTGCGAGGCAGGCAGTGGAACCACTGAGCTAAATCCACGGCCCTGAAACCTTTTCTTCTTTAAGTTGTGTGTGCCAGACATTTTGTCCCAGCAACAAAAAACTGACTGATGCAATGGACTTGCACAACTTTTATATAAAATAATATTAAACCATCTTTAAATGCCTTTTTACTTCACGTAAAAGATCCATAAATGAAGTAAACATAACAGCCATAGATTATAATTTGAGTTAATTTGTTACAGAGGTTCCACAGAGGGTTGCAGCATACTGTGCAAAAGAGGGAAATTTCTGACTAGAGTCTAAATTGGTAGCACAGTGCAAGCCTGGTTTCAAGTGGATGTTAAGAGAGCAGTTTCAAACTATAGTCTAAACCTGATATTCACATGGACTTGCTTCTTTCAACCAAGAGAGATAAAAAGAATCTAGTTTTGCCCCTGAGATTCATTGTTGTGACGACTCTTGGTTTCAGAGTAAGATATGAATCTGGAACCTGACTTTGGATGAAGTGATTTCTCTGAGTCTTTCTTAACATGTAAAATTGAAAATAGTAATAATTTTCTTTTTGTGTTTTGAAAAGAGTTAATGTGTGTACTGTGCTAAGCTAGGAATCTGTACATGCTAAGTATGTACAGCTTTATTGGTTAATGTTAGCTTTTATTATTCTCTCTAATACTAAATTTAATGTTCACTGAGAATCTATTGTATATTATGTTAGAAAGTTAGACATGTGGTGGGGAGGCTACTTGAAAAGCATGTTTTCCACTTCACTTTTTAAATCATTAGTTATAGATAAGATTCAGTCAAGCATGGTTTGCAACTTCAGCTCAAGAGGATGTAACACCCTTTAAGTGTGATAAATAAGGTCCAGGGCCTGTACAAAGTCCAGACAATGGGTGAGAGGTTAGAAATACCTCAGGGTCTCAAAACAAACCAAATGGAGTCATGCAGCTAACCTGGGCATTGAATTCACAGCCATACCTGTTTTTAGGGTTAGGCTCTACACTGCTGAATTCAAACATCTGCATATCTTAAAAGATGCAAAGAAAATAACATAAGAAAAACTTAGATTCTCGTTAATACATTTAACACATTATCGAGTACCCACTATATACCAAGTATTTCTCCTTAAAAATTAAAATAGCACACAGTTTACTTTCCTGGAGTTTTAGTCTAGAAGAGGAAACAAGCCAACAAGGTAAGGTAAGGTTACCTGCCAAGAACTACACTATAACTGTATATTGCTTATAGGAGTCACCAGAACCTACCCAGAAGGCTGAGACTCTGTTCTGTCCTCAGAGAGAGAATGAGAAGTCCTGGATAACTTTGTTTTATTTTTATTAGCACATATGTATCATAGATAATGATCACATTCATCATAGTGAACTTGCACCTATATATAATATATCTTATTTTTTTCCCTTCCACTCCTCTCCTTTCAACCCTTTTCTCCTCAGTCACAAAAGCTTCATTTCCATTTCCCCTTTCATTCTCTCTTTCCCCTCCCTCTCACATCTCCTTTGTTCCCTTTCCCATTTGAACATGTTCTTCCTAATTCCTAATATCTATGCTGTTTTCTCCTTATTTACCCTTTGGGTTTCTTACCTAAGGAAACAATCTGATATTTAAACTTGTGTGTCTAATTTATTTCATTTAAGATCTCTGAAATGCATACATTTGCCTAAGAATGAATGAAATTTATCTTTCCTTATGGCAGAGCAGTATTCCATTGTATATAAATACCACATTTTATTTATCTAGTCATCTGTTGATGAGCTTCTGGGTTGTTTCTAAGATTTAGCTATTATAAATCATGCTGCTATAAACACACAATATTTATGTATATCATATATATACATATATATTATGTATATCATATATATATATTTATGTATACCACACACACACACACACATGCATGTATGATGATTTTAACTCTTTTGGGAAGATACCTAGAAGGGAATTGCTGGGTCAAATGGAACCTCTAGTCCCAGCTCTTTGAGGAATATCCATAGTAGTTTCCATAGTGGTTGTACCAATTTACACACCCACCAACAACAGAGAAAGGTCTCTTTTCCCCCATATCCTTGCCAGCATTTGTAATTGGTTGATTTATTGATGATAGCCATTCTTTCTGGGATGAGATGGACACTCAGTGTTGTTTTAATTTTCATTTCTTGAAGGACCAGCAATGTAGGGCATTTTTCATATATTTACAAGCTGTTTGCACTTCTTCATATGAGAGGTGTCTATTCATTTCAGATGCCCATTTTTGCTTGGGTCTTTAAATGTGGGGAGTCTGATTTTTTGAGTTCTTTATATATTCTAGATGTTAGTCCTTTGAGGAGTAGCTGGTAAAACTTTTTTCCTGTTCTGTGGGTTGTCTCTTCACTCTCTTGGTGGTTTCTTTTTCTGTGCAATCTTTTAAACTTGATGTGATCCCAGTTGTTGATTCTTTGTAGTAATCCTGGTGCAGTTGGGGTTTTGTTCATAAAGTCTTATCTACACTTATGCCTTCAGGAATTTCACTTACTGTATTCTCCAGCAGATTAAGGGTTTCTGTTTTAATATTTAGACTTTGGCCTATTTTTATTTATTTTAGTATAGTGAGAGTGTAGTGTAGAAAGCCAGTTTTCCCAGCACCATTTATTAAAAATCCTTTTTTTTCCTAGTGAAAGTGTTTGGCCCTCTTTTTCAAAGATGAGGTAACTAAGAATGTCTGCAGTTGTCTCTGCATCTTCTACTCTGTCCCATTGATCTTCAGGTCTGATTCTTTACCAGACCATGTTATTTTTTATCATGGTAGCTTTATAGTATGACTTCAAACTGGGTATTGTGTTGCCCCCTGCATTCCCCTTGTTGTGCAGGATTGTTCTGCTATTCTATGTCTTTTTGCCTCCATATACATTTTAGGATTATTTTTATAGCTCTGTGAGATATGTTACTGGTATTTTACTGGGATTGCATTCAATCTCTATAAAAGTTTTGGAAGTAGGTCTGTTTTTGCTGTGTTGGTTTTGCCTATTCAAGAACAGGGAATATCTTTCCATTTTCTATATCCTGTTTGATTTCCTTTTTCAGAGTACTATAGTTTTCTTTTTTAAAATTTAATTTATTGGTACATTCTAGATAGACAGTACAGTTGCATTCATTACTGGGTAGAGTACTATAGTTTTCAATGTAAAGGTCTTTCATTTCCTTCATTAGATTGATACCTAAGTATTTATTTTTCTTGATGCCATTGAGAAGGTGTTTTCCCCTGATTTCTCTCTCAGTGAATTTATTATTGGTGTGCAAAAATGTTACTGATTTTTTAGCTGCTTTTTTTTTGTATCAGGGATCGAAATCAGGTCCTTGCATTTGTGAGGCAGGTGGAAGAACCACTGAGCTAAATCCCCAGCCCTGTTACTGATTTTTTAAATGTTGACTTTGTATCCTCCTATACTGCTGAATTTGGTTATTAATTCTAGGAGTATTTTGTTGGAGTTTTTGGGATCTTCCATGTAGGATATCATGTCATCAGCAGATAATGATAATTTAACTTATTTCCTATCCATATTCATTTTTTCCCATCTTGTGTAATTGCTCCGGCTAATGTTTCCAGAACTATATTGAGCAGGAGTGGTGACAGTGGACATCCTTGTCTTGTTACTGATTTTAGAATGAAAGCTTTCTGTTTTTGACCATTTAGAATGATGTTGGATGTTGGTTTATCATAGATAGTTTTTATCACATTGAGATAAAGAAATTCTATTCTAATTTTCTGTAGGTTTTTTTTTAATCATGAAGGAGCATTGGACTTTGTCAAATGATTTTTCTGCATCTTTTGAGATGATCATGTGGTTTCTGTCCTTGGCTTTGTTAATGTAGTGTAGTACATTTATTGATTTGTGTATGTTGAACCATCCCTGCATTCCTGCCTTATTTCATGTGATGTATAATCTTTTTGATGACTTGCTGCATTTTGTTTGCCAGTATCTTATTAAAGATTTTTGAATCTATATTCATTAAAGAGATTGGCCTGTAGTTCTCTTTTTTGGTTGGGTCCTTTTCTGGTTTTGTTATCAGAGTAATGCTTGCTTCCAGAAATGAGTCTGGGAGTGTTGCTTCCCTTTCAGTTTCATTAAAGAGTTTGAGGTGCATTAGATCTTCCTTAAAGTTCTTGTAGAATTCAGCAGTGAATTTTTCAGGACCTTGGCTTTTCTTGTTGGTATTTTAAAAAAATGATTTCTTCAATTTCATTGACTGATACTGGGTTGTTTAGAATTTTTATATCTTCTTGATTCAGCTTTAGTAATTCATATTAATCTAAGAATCTTTCCATTTCTTTTGAGTTTTCAAATTTCTCATAGTAGGTACTAAGGATCTTCTGGATTTCTGCAGGATCTGTTGTGATTTCACCCTTTTCATTCCTAATTGCACGAATTTGGGTCTTTTCTTTCCTTTTTTTGATAAGATTGGCTAAGGATTTGTGTATTTTATTTAATAGTGGAAAGAACCAACTCTTGGGATTATTGATTCTTTGTATTGCTTTCTTGGCCTCAATTGCATTAATTTGTGCTCTGTCTTTATAATTTCCTTCCTAATATGTACTTTTGGTAATACTGGCTCTTCTTTTGTTTTCCCATCTAAAACCTTGAGGTTCAACATTAGATTATTTGATCTTACTGATTTTCTGATGTGGGAATTCACCATTATAAATTTCTCTTACAGGATTCCTTTCATTGTGTCCCATAAGTATATCATTTAATCATAGAAACTGTTTAATTTCTTCTTTCATTTCATCTGTGACCCATTTTTTTTCTGCTCCTGGCAATTTGGAGTTCTTTGTACCTCACTTATTTGTATATGAAATTCTTCTTTCATGCTTGGAAAGTTTTCTGCTATTACTTCTGTGAACCATTTTTTTGTATGCTTTGTGCTGTCTTCTGATATTTTACTGATTCTAAGAATTAATGTTATATTATTCTTTGCACCATCTACAGCTATTCTATTGATTTTTTTGTTACCTCTTGCTATTTTTTTTCTTTTTATTGAGTTTATTGGTACAATCTAGGTATACAATACAGTTACATTCATTATTGAGATCCTGTACCATTACATAATAGGTCTTGATTCTCATTTTTCCCCTTGTCCCTGCCCTCTCTTCAGTCTCTCCTCCCCTCCCCATTTACAAACACTTTATTTCCATTTTTTCAATTTCTCATATTTTTTCCTCTCCTTTATTACCCCTCCCCCACCATTCCCACTTTCCCTACACCTTTAGCCCTTTACTTCCTATTTCACCTTATTAATTATCTCATTAGGATCCTGTGTACTGTTATAGTTTTTCACACCAGAGAAACTATTCAGTATTTCAGTTAAAGAAATCTCTGCATTAACATTAAAAATAGGGAATCCTAAAATAAAACTAAAAAGGAGAGTAAAAGAGAAAAGGCAATGATGTAAGATTAAAATAATCTTTAATTCTGAAGATGAAAATGGTCTCTGAACATATTTAAATTGCTTCTTGCTCCTGTAGGCTTATCTTATTCTTTTTTTTCATTATTTAGAGAATACTTTATTAGTTTCTGTAATCAAACCCATGTAGATATGACCTTACATTTTTAGTACAGTGTGTTACCCCTGTACAAATGGAAAAAAAATTAAAAAATTGACATTTCTAGACCAATATGGCTGTCCATTTCTGTACAATGCCAACTCAACACAGTAAATTGGGATAACTTTTTGCAAAGTTTACAGCACCGTTAAAGTTTCCAAAAATTCAAATTATATATATATGTGTGTGTGTGTGTATATATATATATGTTACACATAAATAACAGCAATAGCTTTTCCAGGTTCTGCAGTCATCTGAACAAAATTATAGACATTCAGGGCATTGCATTGAAAAAAAGAACAGCAAAAAACCAGAGAAAAGAATAATATCCAGAAAACAGCAAAGTTCTGTTGCTGTTGTGGTACCTGGCACCATTTTTTTATTAGTATCTTAATCATCATCTGGAAAGAGAACATTCTAGAGTAATATCATTAAATATAGCTCTGATAAAGCATGGTCACTACTGTGTATCATAAAGCAGGTACAAGTTATTTTACATTCACAGAGGTATGATACAGTACCATCCTACATCAATAATACTAGAATCAGTTTTGGTTTGAAATTTGCTTTGTATGCAAATAAGATTGCTACCTCTGCTTTTTTCTGGGCTCCTGTAACATGATAATTGTTTTCCATCCTTTCACTTTCAGTCTATGGGCTTCTTTTTGCACTAGGTGTGTTTCTTGTGTACAACATATTGTTGGATTTTGCTTCTTATTCCATTTTGCCAGTCTATTTCTCTTGATTGGTGAGTTGAGGCCATTGACATTGCTGGTTATAACTGATATATACTGACTTATTATTGACATGTTATTGGCCTTTTGTGACTCTTTTTACTTTTTCACCTTCTCCTTTTAGTTTCTTGCCTTGCGTATTTGATTTGCTGTGTTAGGCCTCATGGTGTTGTTGCCTTCATTGTCTTTTTCTAGGATCTTGTTTAGGATTGATTGTAGTGCAGGTTTGGTATTCATGTAGTTTCTCAGGTGTTCTTTCTTGTGGAAGTGTCTTATTTCCCCATCCATTTTGAAGAAGAGTTTTACAGGATACATCAGTCTAGGTTGGAGGTGGTTCTCTTTTCGTACTTGAAATATCTCATTCCAGGCTCTCCTTGCCCTAAGGGTTTGTGCTGAAAAGTCTGCTGTGATTCTGATGGGCTTTCCTTTGCATGTGATTTGTTTCTTTTCTCTTACTGCTTGTAGTATTTTGTTCTTCTGTTAGGTTTCTGGGATCTTGATTATTATATGTCTAGGTGTAGATTTTTTTTTTTTTGATTGTGGCTAGTTGGGGTCCTACATGCCTCACTTATCTGAATGTCAAATTCTTCCCCTCTGTTTGGGAAGTTTTCTGTCATTAATTCTGCAAACAGCTTTTTAAAGTCATTTGTATTTTCTTCTGCTACTTCATGGATTCCTATCAGTCTTATGTTATTCTTCTTTGCATCATCTAGGAGTTGTTGGATTGATTTCTCATGATCTCTTACTGTTTTTAAGAGACCTCTCTTTTCATGGTCACTGACTGCAATCTTATCTTCTATATCTGAGAGTCTATCTTCGCATTCTTTTATTCTGTTGTGTACACTTTCTATGTAGCATTTAATATCCTGGATATCTGTTTGAATCTGTTTTATGGATTCCATTTCTTTCCTATGTTGGGCATTTATTGTTTCCATTTCTTTCTTATGCTGGGCCTTCATGGCTTCTATCGTGGTCCTGAGCTCATCTATTTTTTTGCTCTAGAGTCTTGAATCACGACTTTCATTTTGCTCACCATTTCTATGATTGGCTGGGAAATTATTTGTTTTGAATTTTTTCTAGAGCCTGATAGATCTGTTTTGTTACTTCTTGTGCTTTGAGTTCAGGGTGTCCTGGTGGTTCACTATCGGCCTCATCCTCATTTGCCCTACTGTTTGCCATTGGTGAACTGGAAGTCTGTCCTTGTGTCTTGCTTAAGTGTTTTCTCATTTTTATTTTTGTTGTTGGACTGTCCTTGGTTTAATCTCTGGGTTATCACCCAAATCTTCCTGATATGGTTGTGCCCTAGCTTCTGGGTCTCTAGCGACCCACAGACATTCTCATCTTCCTAACATCAGAGAAAACAGCTCATCAAATCAACTGCAATGCTTTATCCAAACTGATAAAATCAGCAACACATTAAGATCAAGCACAACTTGGAAACTGACCACCTGTGGTAGTCACTAGTTTATCACCCTTAAACCATTTGAATCAAATTGAAATCCAGAAGCAGTCCAGAACATGTCTGCAGTGAACAAACTTTTCAGTATAGTATATTTACCCTTTAATGGCTCAGACAGAGGTAGGACGCAAGACCCCGATCTCAGTTAGCTGATGGCTGAATGCTATGATGCAGAGTGACCTCGTGCTGCAAGGCCCAGATTGAGTTCCCCTACCTTCTGAATGGTTGAACTCCACATGGTTTTACTACAGGTTTCCCATGCCCTTTCTTTAAAGATGTTCAAAGTTGGGAACTCAGAAAAATACCCTTTATGACCACCTATGCCTCTGCAGAGTGGGTTCAAAGACTGGCACAATCAGGAGGTCTGAGTGTGCGGGTGGGTGGGGGAGGTAAGGGGAGTTATGGGGGTTCTTGGGCTACCTTCCTGATGCTGGAGCAATGGTGGCTCCAGGTGGGAGAGGGCGTGGCTCTCCTTCCTGTGGTGGATCTGGGCCCAGGCTACCTTCCTGATGCTGGAGCAATGGAGGCTCCAGGTGGGAGAGCCCCTTGCTATTTTAAGGTTTTTCATTTGATGATCACTAACAACAGTCTTGTTTTCTAGACCTGATATTCTATCATTCCATTGATAGATTCTGTGCATATACTTTCCTAGGACTTTAAAATCTTTTGGATTCCTATTTGAGGCTCTTGTGAATCCCAGTTCTTTTCTATGTTGGGCATTCATTGTTTCCGTGTTTTTTCTATGCTCCTTTTTTTTTTCCCCAAATCTGTATCTATTCTTGATTCATTAACTATTTCCTTCATAATGATCATCATCTCTTTAATTATATCTGTAATTATTTGTGTTTTAGTCTTGTTAAGAGACATATTCACCGTCTGTTATTTCTGCTACTGTTATTTTAGAAAGTTCAGCAAGGTCACTTTTGGTTTCTTCCACTTTATTACCCCTTGGATTTGCATTGAGCAAGTTGAGGGTATTGGGTTGCATCTTGCTTCAATGTTTTCTCATTTTCTATTTTTGAATTTGTTTTTTTTTGTGTGTGTGTTGAGGCTTGCCAATTGCATATGGTACGTAGTTTTATAACTAGTATCAAGACCTCTTAAGGAAATTACTACTTTTCCGAGATGATTTCTCAGTGTGGCTGGCTTTTGGCCTTTGACTCTGTCCCAGTATCCTACCTCTTCTGTTTATTAGGAATGAGAAATCACAGCCTATTTGGCCTACCACCCAGTTCTTTGGTATTGGACTGTAATATTTGTTATGCTCACCAGACAATGTAGATATTTGCATACAAGGAAGATCAATTGATTGTAACAACTATCTCACCTTAGCAAATATAATACAATCAGTAATAACAATAGCATCAAACACAAACTGGAAATCTAACACAAATTGTGGTAACTAATAATTTTCCATCTTTAACATTAGGAACAAGATTTATAGTTATATAAAAATATGAGGAAAATCAGAAATTTATATACAGTAAATATTCACTCAAAAGAGCAATTTTACCCTAAGGGCAGAAACTTTATAAGGGAGAAGAGGAAAAGACAGAGAAATGAAAGAAGAAAAAGACACTGGAAACACAATGAAGGACAAAGAAATATTACCAAAGACTCAGGAAACTGGTGAAGATGACAGAAGGGAAGGAAAGAATGAGAAAACAAAAGCAAGGACAAAATAAAACAACAAAACAACAAAAAGCTAAAAACAACATTTACACTCACAAAAAACCCAACCCACAAAAAGAAGCAATTAAAGAAACCAAAGAACAAATGAACAACCAAAATAGACCAAATGCAAAGAAAAAAAAATTTCTCTGTGATTTCAAGCCAGTTGTTATCTGCTTAGGTCTACAGTTTTGTGGCCATGTCCAGTTAAGAGATGACTCTTCTTTCACTTGTAGACAAGAGAGGCAATTCTGGATATTTCCATCAAGCTGGCTGTAGGATTATGGCATGATACTGATTCTGGACTTTCAAATCTATAGAAGTTCAACTTGAACCTAGCCTTTGGTCATGGGGATGGCCTCAATCATTTAGCTTATTGCACTCTTGGTGTCTCTTGCCAGCCTGACCATGGCTTCCTGACCATGGATGTCTCCCATGGTTGTCCCTCACCCAGTCATTGTGGGAATTTAATTCTGAGAGTCCTGAGAGGAAGCCCACCTGCAGCTGTTCTGAGTTTCACGTTGTTTGGCACCTCCCTAAAATGACATCTCAGCAAGCATTCTCTCCAGTGGTATGGCTGTCATTTGTACTGGAGTCACTCACCAGCTATTGTAGTGCACAGGATCCACTGTTCGGTTTCTCCATGAAGGCCTCTTGTATCACCTGCTTTCACTGTGTCTATAGGGTTGATCTTCCTTTTCCCTAGCAGAAAGTATAGATTTCCCCTTCCTTTTCTGCATTGTGGTCTGTCTCTTCAGTTTCTCCGTAGGTTCCAATTTTCCCTTCAGATTCTTCCCGTGTCCCAGGGATCCACCTTCCTCCTTCTCTTCTCCAAGTTGTTATTTTCCAATGTTTTGTTTCTGAATCTTGTAGAGGTTAAATTATTTCTGCTTAGTGTTCTGCCATCTTTCCAGAAGTCAGGACCTGGATAACTTTGGGGCTGACATTCTGCTGTAGAAAGGGACAAGAAGAGGGCTGATTTAAAGCTGCAGCCTCAGATATGTTACATTTTCTATCCAAACTCTAACAAGTGTTCTTTGCAAACATTTCCTCCAAGTGAGTAGTGCATGCTAACTTAACTTAATATAACTTAATTGTACAATCCTTATTGATTCTTTTAAAACTAGTTTTGAGTCTTAGCTCCAGAATCAGGCTGATTTTGAATCCTAGCCTTTTCAAATAAAGTTTGAAAATCCTTCTTATTTGTGAAATAGGTATAATAATAAAGTGTTTTTATAAATGAAGATGATACATTTAATGTGCTTAGAATACTTAGCATGTAAGTTAACACTGAATGTTTATTATTATGAAACTATACCTTAACAATCATTCAAGGAAGGATAAGGTGAAGGAAAGAAGGAAGGAAATCAGTCAGTACACTAGGTGTCAGTCTTGTGCTTCAAATAAAGTGCACAAAATGCCTACTCTGATTTAATTTAGAGGGTATCCAAAATGATCTGGCTTGGAGTAGAAAACTGCTTAAGCAGCACAGGGATAGTCAGAAACCTAAAACTGCAAAAGAAGGGCATACTAACGTGTTAGTTTAGACCACTGCACACCAATGGTCTTTCAAACTAGCAATCTATTGAAAATAAAAGAGCTGCCAACTCTAATTCCTGCTAGCTTCACAAACTCAGTATATCAGAAATTAAGACCAATCTCATGTTTGTTTAGGGTGCCAGCATTTTTCTTATTTTTAGGTTTGAAGTCTTGATTGAAGTCATTTTCCAGGAAGCATGGTGCCTGAATAGTGTCTTTGCTGTCTGTTAGCCACGTAGATGATAATACCAGTCTTATCTATTCCACAAGGCCATAAATCAGAATGTCAGTGAGAAATATGTATTTTAGAAAGATTACTGAAATGTAAGACATTATATTCCATACATTTGGCAAACACTGAGAGAGAAGCAAAAGTAAAGAATGGAAGAGTTAACACATAATTCTTTAGCTGTTCTGAAGCCTCAGCTTTATAGAAGAACACTTGCCCTTGAATAAAACTTAAAGAGAGCCGATTGTGTTTATTCAAATAACACTTTTGACCCTGTCTCAAGAGAGGATTATAGGATTAATCCATAGCACAGTAAACATGATCCTTTGTTTTTCATAGTATACACTGATCCTTTTAGAGTGAATCTGAAAAAAAGCCTTCCAACTCCCTTGACCAGACTTCCAGTCATTTAATATAAGTCTGAATATTTGGTTTAATTGCAATAATATGTAATTAGCATTATTTTAATATAGACTTTTGAATTTTTCATACATCTTCTGACTACTTTGCATGTGAACAAAGCTGACTTTTCTAGTCTAGGAGAACTAGTCTAGAATAATTTTTATGGGTTCTTTTAAGATCTGATTACAAAGCTAATTGCAGGTTGACCCAAGAAGTAAAAAAGGGAGAGTTGTAGTCAGCAGGATTTATCAAGGGAATATATTAAATACAGAACATATAACTTATAAGGTTATTTTATGATAATTACCCAAATAGTGAAATGCAAAGAAGTGCAAGAGATTAACTGCACACTAGAAGCCCAAAGCATTCAACTGAGGGCCTAGATCCCAGCAGTTTCCCACACAAGTCCAGCTAACGTCTTAGAGTCCAAGGCAATGTCCTCCTCGAGTCCAGCCAGTGGTCTAGAGCCCACAGCAATGTCTCATGCTTGTCTGTATTGAGGATCTGCGCCTGGAAGGCCCAAGGCCAGTGGTCAGAAAATCTACACTGGTGAGATGAAGGATTTGTGCCACCAAGCTGAGGGATCCACATTGGAGCCAGGAAGTGATGCTCATGGTAAAGATCAGAACTCCCCTGAAGAAAGCAGCAGTCATTCCCCGTGACAGTGAGGTCTCAAGCTCCTCCTCCGATGAGAACAGCCTAGTTTGCATCAGGAAAACCATCTGCAGCAAGCTTCTCCTAGAAAATCAACAGGCCAAGATCTTCCCCTCCAGTTCTCTTTATGGCTATTGGCCACAGTCTTCAGGTGGATCCTCCACGCTCAGACCACGCTGATTCAGTTCAGCTGGGCATTACAAGTTGACCATTAGTTAATCCATCACAGGGAGTTCAAACTGTTTTTAGTTTTACTTCGGTGACAATAATACTTATTCTCTAGATGCCTTCTGAGAGTGTCAGAAAGGTAGTATTAATTTGCATGATCTCTGGAATCAATAAATAGCTGAAATAAAGTGAGAGATAAAGTTTAAAGTTGTTAACTCACCTAACAGAAATTATGCTGTCCAGAATTTTCAATACTTCTGTAAACCTTTTAAAGAGTAGTAGGGATGAGCTGGGGATGTAGCTCAGCAGTACAGTGCCTGCCTGGCAAGCACAAGGCCCCGAGTTTGATTCCTGGTACTGAAAAAAAAAAGTAGTAGAGATGGAAATTATATACCAATATAAGAAGTGGATTGGCATAAATTCTGGCTCTTCAAATCTTATAATCACTTAGTTAACTTTGTTCTTATAACTACTTTAAGATGCTATTTTAATTTGTATTTACTCTGGAATAGAAGAAAAGATATTTTGAAACATTAAAATTTTAAAAGTTATTGGTATTTTTTAGGTATACAGAACAGTTACATTCGTCACTGGGATTTTGTACCTTTACATGATGTATCTTGGTTCTTACTTTTTTTCCCATAGCCTTACCCTCCCTTCAATCCCTCTACCCTTCTCTATTTACAAAGACTTTGTTTCCATTTTTTTCCTTTTCTCATATTTTTTCTTTTCCCTTCTTTCCTTTCCCCTCCTCTTCCCACTTCCCCTACTCCTTTAACCCTTTTCTTTGTCTTTCACATTGTCAATATTATACAATTTGAAATTTACTACACTTTCAGTGAAACATTAATTTTTTTATATTAAAAACTTTAAAAGTTCTCAAAATCTTCAGTTATGTAGAGTTACATGATTGACTTTTAATTTCCTAATCAATCAATGCTTTTATACTAGAGATTAAGTATATGAGATGTGTATTTCTTCTTGATATTTTGAGTTGGGATTTTTATTTGGCCTTGTGAAAATCTACCATGACATGAATATTACTTAAAAATAGGAAGACTATGCCATTTATGTAGCACTCTACAAAGAGGTATAAATAATTTCACTTTTATAATTCTATGCAGTAGGTAAAAAGGTATGGTATTTTATTAATTCAATATATATTATTTAACAAATACTTATTGAGTTCTTCTTCTGATCCAGCCCTGGGGATACAAAGTGAAATAACCAAAGACTATTTTCATGGTGTTTTTAAGTTATCAGTAAGGAGAATAGACAATAAAAAATATAAATATATGTCAATTCTATGCAGAAAATTTAAGTAGGGTAGAAGGGACAAGGAATATGGGAAGTGTGCATGAATGCTGTTTATTAGAGAATGATTAGTAAATAATCCTCTGATGAGATGACATTTGTAAATTTATTTACAGAAGTAATAGCAGAAAAACTTTTCAAGCATGGAAAAAGAATCTGACATACAGATAAGTGAGGCATATAGAACCCCATATAGTTGTGATCAGAGGAAAAGCTACACCAACATTTCTGGAACAAGGTTCCAGAAATTCGACACAAGAACAGAATATTAAAAGCAGTTAGTGGGGCCAGGGATTTAGCTCAGTGGTTCCGCCACCTGCCTTGCAAGTGCAAGGACCTGAGTTTGATCCCCGGTACCAAAAAAAGAAAGAAAGAAAGAAAAAAAAGCTGTTAGTGAAAAGAAACAAATCACCTATAAAGGAAGACCCATCAGAATTATAATAGATTTCTCAACACAAACTGTATAGTCAAGGAAATCTTGGAGTGAAGCCTTAAAAGAAAACTTCCAACCCAGAATGACATATCTTACAAAATTGTCTTTCAAAATTATTGGATAAATAAGATACTGCCATGATATAGAACAGCTAAAGAAGTTCATGACTACCAAACCAACTCTCCAAAAAATTCTCAAGGTTATCCTCGAAAGACTCAGGGAAAATAATAATGCCAAAAAACCCAATAAAATGAACCTACCAGGGAAGGCAAACAATTAAATAAATGGAAAAAAAGGCAACCAACAACAGGAAAATAGTATGACAAGAGTGGTAAGTCAGTACCTATCAATTATAACCATCAGTGTGAATGATCTCAATTCACCAATGAAAAGGAACAGTTTGACAGAATGGATCAAGAAAGAAGATGCAACAATAAGTTGCATACAAGAACACATTTAACCCCAAAAGCAATTTATAGACTGAAAGACAAAGGATGGAAAATGACACTCCATGCAACAGGAACCTGAAGAAAACAAAGTAAAACAGGAATAGCTATTCTAACGGTAGATAAAGTGGATTTCAAACCAAAACTGATCAGAAGAAACAAAGAAGGTCACTAACACCAGTTAAGGGAGCAATTCAACAAGAAGAGATAACAATCATATGTACACCAAATACTTGCACATACAACTTCATAAGACAAACACTAATGGACTTGAAATATCAGATAGACAGCAATGCAACTGTAATGGATAATACTAAACTATCTCAAATAAATAGATAAATCAGACCAAAAAAATCAATAAATACCAGAGCCGAACCAAATTTTTGTGTAAATGTATTTAATGAACATCTACAGTGTTTCACCCAACAACAGAATACAGCACATGAGACTTTGTCCAAAATAGACTACAGACTAGCCCATCATGCTTGGCATTCTTAAGCAAATGCAAAGGAATTTAAATTATCCCATATTATCAGGTTATAGTGCAATTAAACTAGAAATCAATGGCAATTTACACCATAGAAACTATGCAAATAAAATAATGCCATCTGAAATAATCAATGGATCACAGATGAAATTAAAGAAGAAGTAAGACAGTTCCTACAATCAAACAATAATGCCAGTATATCATACTGGAACCTGTGGGATATAATGAAAGCATTCCTAAGAGAGAAGTTTATAGCAATGAATTCCCACATCAGAAAAACAGACCAAGCTGAAATAAACAATCTAGTGCTGAACTTCATGGTTCAAGAAAAACGAGAACAGTTCAAACTCAAACTTAGTAAAAGGAAGAGAAGTATAAATATCATAATGTAAATTAATGCAATGGAGATTTGAAAAATTACAAAGAATCAAAGAATTGAAGAGTTGGTTCTTTAAAAAATTAAATAAAATAGACAAAGCCATAGGCAACCTTATTCAAAAGAAAAAAAAAGGAAAGAAAAGACTTAAACTCATTCAATTAGAAATGAAAAGGGTGAAATCACAATAGATTCTGCATAAATTTAGAAGATCATCAGTAACTACTTTGAGATCCTGTACTCTAACAAGATGGAAAAGTCTGAAGAAATGGATAAATTCCTAACTACATATGATTTACCAAAGCTGAATCAAGAAAATATAAACGTCCTGAATAATCAAATATCAGTCAGTGAAACTGAAGAAATAATAATAATTTAAAAGCAGCTAAGAAAAGCCCAGGTTCCAGCAGATTCACTGCCAAATTCTACAAGAACTTTGGAGAAGATCTAATGCCAGTACTCCTCAAACTCTTTAATGAAAGTGAAAGGGAAGCAACCCTCTCAAAGTCAGTCCTAGAAGCAAGCATTACCTTGATACCAAAGTCAGAGAAGGGCCTAACCAGAAAAGAGAACTACAGGCCAATCTCCTTCATGAGAATAGATGCAAAAATCTTTATCATGAGTAGTTCTTTTCTATGTTGGGCATTCATGGTTTCCATGTCTTTCCTAAGATCTTCTTTTTTAAAAATATCTGTATATACTATAGATTTATTAATAATTTCTTTATTTATGGGGTTGTCATCTTTTTATTTCTTTTGTTTTTGTCAAGAAAGTTATTGATTTGTTTTGTTACTTCTACTGCCACCACTTCATAAAATTCAGCTGGGAGGTTTTTTATTTCTTCCACCTCAATGCCTCCTTCATTTGCCTTGGATGAGCTGGGGGTTATGGTTTGCACCCCGCTTCCTTGTTTTCTCATTTTTTTCTATTTCCTTCTTCATTTGTTTTCTACACTGAGGCTTGTAAGTTGCTTAAAGTAGATATCTTTATTACTATTATCAAGACCTCTTTAGGAACTGACTACTTTTTAGAGATGTCTTCTAGGAATATCTGACTTTTGGCTTTCGAGTTTGTTCCAGTTTATGAGGGATGAAAGGTTGCTGCCTGTTTGGCATAGCACCCAGTTGTTTGGTACTAGGCTATTGTTTGACCTACTATTATGACCACCTCGCCCAGACAATCTAGGTATTGGCGTACAAGGAAATCAATTGATTATAACAAGGTCACCTTGGCTAAAGTAGTATAATCAGTAATAACAATAGCATCAAACACAGACTGGAAAATGACAAACTGTGACAACTATTGATTTGTCAACTTTAACCACAGGTAGAAGACTTATAGTTCTATAACAAGATCTAAGATAAACTAGACAATTATATACAATAAGTATCCACTCAATAGAGCAATTTTACCCTAAGGAGAGAAAATTTAAAAAGGCTAAGAGGAAAAAAATAGAAAAATTAAAAAAGAGAAAAAGATTATAAGCAAAGCTGAAGGACAAAGGAAGATTACCCAAGCCTCAGAAAACTGGTGAAAAAGACAGGAAGAAAGGAAATAAAAAAAGAGAAAGAACAAAACAAAACAACAGCAAAAAAAATAAAAACAATGTTCACTCTCATGAAAAACAAAAACAGTTTTAAAAATTTCTCTGTGACTTTAAGCCTGTGGTTATCTTCTGGGGACTATAGTTTTATGGTAGTGTCCAATTCAGTGTGTGACTCTGCTCTTGCTAGTAGACAAAGGCAGAAGTCAGAGCCCAGATCTGTGCTAGATAATCTCAACAAAGCTGCAGTAGGATTAGGGCTGGGTACCAGTTGTGGTACTTTCATATTTAGAGTTCAGGCTGATCCTACCCTCTGATCATGGGTTTGGGGAATGAGTCATTCAGCCTGCAACACTCTGGGTGTCCCTTGCTGGCTTGACCATTGCTCCTTGATCCTGGACATTTCCTGAGGTTGTCCTTCACCCAGTCACTGTGGGATTTCAACACTGGAATCACTGAGATGAAGCCAACCAACAACTGCTTGTCATCCCTGGTTCAGTTGTTCCCTCCCTAAAGTGACTTCTGACCAAAGCACCCTCTCCAGGGGACACTGAAGTTTCTTGGACTGGAGTCACTCACCAGATGTTGCAGCATCTAGCATTCACTCATCTGTTCCACTGGTGTGTTTCTCCATGGAGTCACCTGTCCTCTACAGATTCAGTCCTCCTCTCCACAACAGAACCCGGGAGAAAGTGCAGATTACTCCTTTCTTTTTCTGTATTGAGGCCTGTCTCTTCACTTTCTCTGTGGGATCCAATTTTCCCTTCAGATCCTTCCAGAGTCCTGGAGATCCACCTCTCCCCTTTATTCTTCTCCAAGTTGTTATTTTTCAGTGTCTGGATTCCAAATCCTGGAGAGGTTTATTTGTTGTTTTTTTACTGTTCTGCTATCATTCCAGAAGTTTCTAAAACAACTTTTAAAACAAAAAGCAAAATTGGAAGGGTATGCTGCCTGATTTAAACAATTGATGTTAATGTATTTACTCAAATGATGCTACTGACATGAAGGTAGATGATGACATTAAGGGAACAGAATAGAGAGTTCTGAAATAGACCTGCACATATATGAACAGTTGATTTTTTTCCTCCAAATTTGCTTTCTGTAATTGGGTAGATATAAATTAATGAATAGAAATTTGAGCAAGATACATGCAACAATGTAGCAGAACCTGACAATCTTGTTTCTTTCAACTTTCATCAAATTCATCTTTAAGTCATTCCATCATGGGGCCCATAAGGAAATTAACCAAGATATGCATAAAACAGCGGAATGTCAAATAAGTACTTATGACATACTAAATTTTCCTATAATGTAATTACGTAGAACCTTCCAGAAACCTGTTCTGTATGTAGAAAAGTGCTAGAGTAAAATATTCAACTCAATATAAAATAATAAAAAATAATAAGAAATGCTTGTTTTTAAAGTAGAGGCCACTTCTTTTGCTAATGAATGATTTTTAGCTGTAATATCTCTGAGCTAAACAAATAAGTCACCTTTGAGTACACAGGAAAAATAAATGTATGCTAAGTGGATGAAACATTACTTCTACAGACTTACTAGACCATCTCAACCTGTAACACTTCAGAAGCTTAGAGATTTAGAGTATTCTTACATTAATTGCCAGAAAAATTAAATGAGGAATTCATTTTTTGAGATCATGACTATGAAATCATGTGATTATATAAATTCTGCATTTTTTTGTTTAACCATTCTATTTGCAAACATAATATTTCCTATTAGTTTATAAAAAGCCATTTAAAAAGTGTTATTCTACTACTTCTACTTTTAAATACATCAAGCACTTCTACATATCTAGGACTAGATTTTTCATTGTTTGTTTTTTTGGTACCAGGGATTGAACTTGGGACCTTGTGCTTGCGAGGCCGGTTACAAAACCACTGAGCTAGATCCCCAGCCCTTAGGACTAGATTTTTCATATAAGAACTTGTCTGCTATAGTAGTACAGCACTGATAAATAAAATTACACATATATAGAAATGGTTGTAATCTCAGGTATTTATACATATGACAATTTTGGCCTCACTTCTTTCTTTCTGCCTTCAACCCAGTGGACAAGTACAGGAATATGTAATGTTAGAGATGGTTGAATCCAAAATTCATTTACAGAGGACAAGCTTTTCTGTGTATTTCAACACAAAGTGTACAAAATGCTCTAACTTTACTACTTTGTTATACACTGGCAACCTCTTTAACATTTAGGGACTAGATGTTGCAAAATTTTGGGCTTGTCAAAATTCTGCATTTGTGTGCAAAACATGAAGGGTATGTACCTTTATTTCCTGCTTAGTCTTATAATCATGAACAATTGATTTTTTACAATGGTGTAAAGCCAGTGTGATCAGTGCAATGGAGAAAAGATAGACTTTTCAACTAATGGTGCTGAAACAATTGCATAACTATCTATAAATAAAAATTAGCTTGAAGGATTTATGTGAATGTGCACAACTGTAATCCCTGCATTCTGGATGGCTGAGGCATGATGATCATAAATTTTAGCCCAGCCCGGTAAATTTATCAACTTCGCTAGATCCTTTCTTAAATAAATGTGTTTACTAAAAAGGGCTAGAAATATAGCTTAGTGCAAAGATCCTGAATTCAATCACTAGTAACACACATACACACACACACACACACACACACACACACACGTACACAGAAAAAAGAACTGTTTGAAACTAACTTAAAAGGAATCATAGACCTAAATGTAAAATCTGAAACTCTTAGAGTAAACATAAGAGAAATGTCTTTGTGGCCTTAGGTTAGGCCAAATTTTCTTATCTAAGTTGTCAAAAATGTCAATCAGTAAAAGGTTCATTTGATAAAGACTCTGTTAAGAGAATGCAAAGACAAACTACAGATGATGATAATTTTTTTAAAACATGTATTTGACAAAGGAGTTGAAAAGAACTTTCAGAACTCAACAATGAGAAAACAACCCAATTTCAAAATTGGCAAAAGATTTGGATTGACATTTCTCCAAAGAAGATATATGAAAAGTACATAAAAGATGCTCAATATCATACCTCATTAGGGGAATGCTAATTAAAAACTGTGACTAGATTCTACTACTACATAACCTACCAAAACAATGAAAAAGATTGGCCCTACAGAGTTTTGAGTGGAGGAACTGGAACCCTGAATACTGTTAGTGAGAATGTAATGTATAAGTGCCTTGGGAGACTGTTTGGCTGTTACTTAAAAAGTGAGATATTCTCCTACTGCATGATTCAACCATCCCACTCCAGTATACTTATTTACCCAAGAGAAAAGGAACTGCACACCCATATAAAGATGTGCACAAATGTTCATATTGTTTTACTCATGGTAGCTCTAAACTGTAAATAACCTACATTTTCACCAATATGTGAATAGGAGAACAAATTATACTATACAATGTGTGGTACATAAAGCATATCACTAACGATGGACGTAATATGTTGAGTTAAAGCAACCAATCTAAAAAGACTACATACTATATGATTCCATTTGTATGAAACTCTAGAAAATGCAAATCTACAGACAAGAAACACACCAATTTTTGTGCAGAAGGGAGAGAAAGGCGGAGGGTCAAGGAAGAGTAAGAGAAGGAGAGGACTGAGATTTAGCTCAGAGGTGCCGCACCTGCCTCGCAAGTGAGGTCCTGAGTCCAATCCCTGGTTCTGGGAAAAACAAAAAAACAAAGAGACCCTTCCCCCTGCAACAAAACAGAGTAGGAGAAGCAGATATTACAAAAGGGCAGGGAGAAACTTTTGTCAGTGAATCACGTATTTACTATTTTGAATGTGTTAATGATTTTATGAGTTTATACATATGTTACAAATCATCAAGCTGGACATGGTAGTACATGCTTGCAATCCCAGCACTCTGGAAGGCTGAAGCAGAGGATCCCAAGTTTGAGCCCAGCATGAGCAACTTAGTGAGGTCTTGTCTTGAAAAGAAAAAGGAATAAATAAATAAATAAATGTCTGGGATGTGGCTCAGTGCAAAGGCCCTGGATTCATTCCCTACTATCACAGAAACGAGACAAAAAAGAAAATTATTGGGTGGGGATGTAGCTTGGTGGTGCCGCGCCTGGCAAATGCAGGGACCTGAGTTCGATTCCCAGTACCAAACAAACAAAAACTAATTAAACAAAACCCCAAAACATTGAAATAGGGCTGGGGGTGTAGTTTAATGGTAGACTGTTTGTCTAGCATGTGTGAGACCCTGGGTTTAATCCCCAGCACTACACACATACATATGAAAATCAAATTGGACATTTAAAATATGTAGAGTTTCATATCAGTTACATCTCACACTTCTTAAGAAAATGTAGTTGCAAAATGTGTTTGAATATTTCAGGAGTGGGTGCATTATTTAAGTGAGCATGTCTAGCTTAGGGTTAGAAAAGGGGATCTGGAACTTGGGGGAGATGCTAGGGGAAAATTTTTAGGGGTAAATTGTTCATCTTTCTCTCCCACCTTTGTCCTCTTCTTGAATTTCCTTCCTCAATATAGCCACCATAAAGAGTTGAGGTGTTAAGACTATTTTTATACAGTTGATAGTTGAAGGTGTGTGAAAGGCTGATTGCGTTGGGCATAGATAAATATTAGTGAGGAAAGAAGCTTGCTAAACATTCAATTGTTGAAGAACAAGAAGCCAGTAATAAGCAGATAGATGATCAGCACATAGGAAAAGAATTAATAGGTTGTGTCATAGAATCCAAGAAGAAATTTTTAAAAAGAGTAGATGGCAAGTAGTGTCAAATGTTAATAGAGTTTAACATCTTTAATAAAATTAACAATACCATTCAATGATCTAGAGCACTCCATTCCTGCCCACCATTCCAATTAACGGAGATATAATAACACATCACAATGTATTATTGTTTAATGATAGAAATAATAGAAACAACAGCCTCTGCAAGTAGGCTTCTTCTTTTGAAGAGCTACCAAAATACAAAGAAAAATAATTTTGGGTTTTACAAAGAGCTTTAATTGAAAAACAAAAGCAGATACTAAGGCGTTTGTGTTTTCATATACAGAGAGCAAATGACATGCAGCTTTCAAAATAGTGAGCAGACTCCTACAGCGGATTCAAATCAATAAGCCTAGTTTAGCTTTCTTCTCTTAAAAAACAAATTAATCTTCTGAGCAAAACTTTTATGTTGGACACCGAGTCGCCCATGTCTGGCTTATGTTATTAGACTAAGCATGCCTGTTGGGAACATTATTAGCATGCCCACCGAACTCCAGGGCTTTCTGAGTTCTTGGGAATCTCTCTATCTATCCTCTCTCTCTCTCTCTCTCTCTCTCTCTCTCTCTCTCTCTCTCTCTCTAC
>NW_022900914.1:12391581-12413148 GCF_012274545.1 Fukomys damarensis | reverse complement strand
CTCTCTCTCTCTCTCTCTCTCTCTCTCTCCTTACCCATCATCTATCTACTTATATTTATATAAGTGAAAATGACTTCCTCTCTTTCAACAATAGACATATTTGCTTGGGGAAAATAGAAAACATTGGATAACTTAATTTAACCAAAACATATGGGCAGTCTTCAGGAAATTGGGTTTTTTAAAACAGTTTATTTTATTCTTTTGGGACTGGGGATCAAACTCGGGCCCTTGTGCTTGCAAGGCAGGCGGCAAAACCACTGAGCTAAATACCCGGCCCCAGTCTTCAGGAAATTGGGAATGAATGGCTACCAATGAAAATGAAGTTGGTTATCAGCACCAGGAGCAATGCAATAAACAACAGAAAAATGTCCAGGTGGTGAATTTCAAGCTGGAAGCAAGTTAATCAACATGTTTATCTATCTAACTCATAGTATTTTGAAAAAGTTTTTGATTAATGGAAGGTGAGAAGGGGTAGATCACAATATGGTTTTGCTGACCACTGTCTTTTCCTGTAAATATTGGTCTATCTTTCCAGGGCTCAAGAACAGCTTCAGTGAGATAAAGGACAAATCAACCAACCACAGGGGCTACCCCAGTATCCCATTTTTCCTACTGGCGCAGTATGCTGTTTAAAAACAAACAAGCACAAAATTAAAGTTCAAACTGATATCCTTAGCAGGTGGAGGCTATTTCACCTGAAACCTTTCAGTTTGGCTTCAACACAGAAAATGTTATTTATTTGCTTTGAGTCTGCATCTTTTGTTTTCATGATTTAGACTACATGGAAATTTGAAAGCCTTTAAAGAAGCATGGCCAGTACACACCTATAATTCTAGTACGTGGGAAGCTGAGACAGGAGGACTGTGAATTCAAGGTTAGCCTGCACAGCAAGACCCTAAAACAAACAAACAAACAAAAGACAACAAAAAAGAAATGTGGCAATTCATTCCCTGCTGTAGGTGAAAAAATTTTAATTTCAGAGAACAAGGGTAAGAAGAAATGTAAAGCAAACAGAAACATGTCTCATCTTTAAATGAATGTCCTGGCTATAAATACTCTGCCACTTTTCCAGCTCTCTAGCTTGAAATGGTTACATGATCATTTCTAGACTTCTCAGTTCTTGGATTCATAATATATAACTTCACCATGGGGAAATTAGTCAATAGTTTCAGAGGATTACCAGACATTTCTGGAAAAGAACCCAACAGAGTTAGAACTTCTATTTCCTTGAATATTAAGCATTTCTTTAAAAAAATAAAGAACTAATTACATGTAGACTTTCCAGGAAAGATTTAATATTAAGGTTAAATAAAGTATCTTATTGAAAGTCTTTAGAAAGAAGTAGGTTCTATTTAGTACCTATGATTTATGTTAGCAATGTTTAAGGGGGAGAAAAAGAACCCAAGAAAACTCACCTGACCAAACAGAATTACAAATTCACAAAAATAAAAACACTGTGTATATCAAAACACAGCATTCTATGCTTACCAGTTTGTAAGATACCAGGCAGCCTTGTGTTTCAATTTCTGTTTTGACCGTGATTAGCAGTGAGACTTTGAATTGACTGTTACTCTTTCTGGACTTTGGTTCCTCTGTGCCACAAGCATTCTAGTATGCACCTTTCTGGTAGAGATGTGAGCGGTAGGGGTTGGGAGAACTGATCTGTGGAGAGTTCCTGGCCCACACGATGCACAAATGATCATGAAGTCTCTCTGCTTTCCTTTGGGCCACATTTTCTGGTGCTGTGGTCAAGACAAACTCCAATATCCAGTTACCATGAATGAGCTAGTAAAAGGTGAACTGGCAAAGTACATGGACACTCAGAGCCAGTGTGTCCAGATTTTTCTGAATTAATCCAGAGTGAGAGAGAGCATCATCCTTGGTTCAGGCCAATATCTTCTCCACGGGAGTCTCCTGATGTCCTGTTGGGAGGATTGTTCTGTGGCTTCAGGACTCCCAGAGAGGAGAAGTCTGATTCCAAGAGAAAGTGCTTTGCCTTTATTTTGTCTCTAAATTTCGTGTTTCCTTTTTCAGGAGTGATTTAAATTGGCTCATAAAATAATTACCAAGCTTCTAGTGTATGTCACAAGCCTGCTCCATGCCGCATGCTTTAAGTCTGTTAATTTACTAAATCTCCTAACAGCCCTGCAAGATTCCATTTAATGGAAGGGAAAAACTGAAGCTTAATTAGGCCTTAGAGCTTGTAAAAAGCAACATAGTTAAAGACAGTAATATTGTAGCCAAATATGTTTTACCTAAGATCTGTTAAAACATTTTTGTCTCTCAATTCTGTTTACCTACTTCTCCTTTCAACCCTTCCCCTCTTACTCCAAAGGCATTCTAGCCCAGGGCAAAGACCAATTTAAAGGATTTATTTCCTACATAAATCTCGAGATATGATCTGTCTAAGTGTCTCCTCCCTAAGATGTCATTTCAGAAATGTTGCCATTTGGGAAAAAAAAATGCAAAAGACCCCATAGCATCAGTTTTTACAGTGTGTTCTCATAAAACTGGTGATTTTAGAAACAGCTACATTTTACAGAGGGGATTAAATAACCAAAAATCAAGGGCAACTTTTGCAATTAAATTAATGGAGCTGCATTAATTATCTATGAGCCTTATTCTGAAGTGGTCCTCCCATTAGAGAATTTCCAAGGAAGCAAGAAGAGTACAGTATGCAGTGTTCTCCAAGGCAGATGATCCAGTCTTCTCAAGTTAGGAGGTTTCATTGGGAACAGTTATGATGCTGAGTTTTTTATGGTTTTACTCTTTAAAAGCTCTTTTAAGCCCACAGAATAGAACAAGCTGGTTTATTTCAGAGTATCAGGGCTAGATCAAAAGTGTATCACTTTTTTTAAAAAACAAAACAAAGCAAACCTAAGAAATATTTTCTCTAAAAATGAAAAGTAAAAGTTAATGGGGGAATAGTGTGATACATAGGGTAAAAGAAGAACAACCAGATTTTATAGGAATTGAACTTTCCATGCTTAGAGTCCCAGAACCCTGGGAGACAGGAGCTTGAGGATTCCAAGCAAGTTAATGACTTAGTGAGGTCTTATCTCAAAAGAAAAAATACAAAAAGGGCTAAAGGTGTGGCTCAGTGTGAAGGCCCTGGGTATGTGCATGTGCACACACACACACACACACACACACACACACACACACACAGAATTTTCATTCAGAATTTGAACTCACATCTGTTCTAACTTTCACTTACATTGAAAGACCTAAGCCCAGGTCTCAATGAGTTGCTATGAAACCATGTAAAATCCTATGAAACAAATTCCCTTTTTTTCCTCATTTAATTTCAGTATTTGGTGTCATAAGATTCTCTATCCGACCTGAGTGCATGTAGAGACTTGGTTGGACGTGCATTGTGTACAGAGCTGCCAGTACCACTCAAAAAGTAAGCTTTGATTTCATTGCAACAAATATCAATCTTATATAACGAGACTTTGGACTTATGGTGGCTTTTAAATTTCAAATCAACATGACAAAGTTATAGTGTTTTAGAATTTATTTGTTGTTCTAGATGTTCAAATCACCTTCTTTATTCTGAGAGACAGTCGATTTTTGTGATGATAATTAACTCCTCAACCTATGAGAACATTGAGGTCTACGTTGTGATATGAACTTCTCTACTTAGCTAAAGCTGTGAGTTTAATCTGTGACTTTCAGCTGACCGGAGTCTCTAGCAGTTGCAAAGCGAGCTATTTATGTTTGTGGCCTCTGGAAATTCACCAGTGATTTTTAAATTTTAATGCACATACAAATCACCTGGGAACCTTGTTAAGCACAGCTTCGGATTTGGTAAGATCTGGGTTGGGGCTAGGATTCTGCATTTTGAACAAGCTCTCTGATGATGCTTATGTACACTTCGAGTGATCAAAACAAAACGAAAACAAAAACAAATAAAAATCCTATCTGAGTCAAACTTCTCTTCTGTAGAAGATGCGAGGAAATAGGTGATCATTACTGGGAAGACTGGTAGGAGCATTACATTTGTCAACGAGGTGAGCTACTGGATAGATGGGAGGATTATCACAAATGTAATCCTCCCCTGTTTTGTTCCTGCTTAGCTCAATGGCACATTCATTTCTTTATGTAAATTTCTTCAGCTCCAGTTTTCACTAAGGTCAGTTCTATTTTTCGGTGTCATAAAAGGAAGTCACGTATAAATCAGTAAATTTACCATCACTATTTTCTTTCTTCAGATTAATGTTTTATGTGACTGCTAGAGTTCAGGTGTTTCTGAAATGCCTGTGCGCTAAAGGTTTGGTTCCCAGCTTGTGGCACTATTAGAAAGGCTGTAGAACACTTAGGAGGTGGGACTTAGTGGAAAGTATTTAGATTGTTGGAGTGCACCTTAAACAAGGCATTGGAGCCTCACCAGCCTCCCCTCTTTGCCTCCTGGCTCACACAAGGTGAGCAGTTTCCTCAGTCAAATGCTCCCACCATGATATTCTGCCTTGTCACAGGACCCAAAAGAAGAGTCAGCTGACCATGGACTGCAATCTTCTGAAACTAGGAGCCCTAATAGAACTTTCCTCTTTTAAAGTTAATTACCTCAGGTATTTGACATAGTAATGGAAAGCTAGTTAACGCAGTGACATCCAATGGTATGTGGAAAATCTGTGCCACACATTCAGGTTTCAAAATTGAGTTGACACGCAACTTATTCATAATAGTTTTAAGCATTTATTTAATCACTAACAAAAAGTTATTTAGGATCACAAAACAAAGCCTAATTATATTCTCAATAAGAGATATTTTATAGTAAATTATTTCAAAATAAAAGAAATAAAAGAAGAGGCCAAAAATGTAAGGCAGTTAAAATATAAACAAAAATGAAAGGTTTAACTTTAAGTTAGAATTTCATTTACAAAGTGTTCAAGAAAATAGAAGAGGAGGGCAAATTTTCTAGCTCATCCTCTGGGGCCAGTGTTACCCTGATAACAAATTCAAAGATATCACAAGAAAAGAAAACTACAGGTATTTGTCACTTTCTTGTTCCTGGGACTGAGTAGTCCTGGGACAACAAATGAGAGGAAGGGAGGTTTATTTTGGCTCATGTCTTTTCGAGGTTTCAGCCCAAAGTCAGCTGGCTCCAGTGGGGCAGCGGCTGCTGAAGTTATGGAGCTGAAAAGCAGAGGGGAAAGGAAGAGCAGGGTGAAGGTAGGCCTTTCCAGGTCACACTTGGAGATCTCCTGAAGTCACATTTAACTGTAGCAGCCCCATGAGTCAGTCACCTTTCATAAGCTCTGCCGATGAGTACATGAGTCTGTGGGGCCCATCCAGCAATAAGTCATAACAAGGTCAGTATCTCTTTTTAGGGACTCAGAATGGCCAAACATTCTGTAGAAAAACAGTACAAACTGAAGTACTCATACTTGTAGCTTCAAAACTTATTATAAAACTGTAGTAAAATAAATAATATGGTATTTCTATAAAGACAAATGTAAAGATCAGTCTTAAGTAATGTAGAGCCAAAAAGTAAATCATTACTTTTTAAATTCAATTTACCTTTGAAAAAAAAGGATAAAGGTAATTCATGATAAGAGTAAAGATGAAGCTGGGTGTAGTGGCGCACGCCTGTAATCCCAGCTGAGGCGGGAGGATCGCTATGAGTTTGAGACCAGCCTGGGCTACATAGTGAGTTCCAGGTTAGTCTCAACTACATAGTGAGACCCTGTCTCAAAAAAAAAAAAAAAAAAAAAAAAAAGATAATGAATAAGAGATGAAGATAAAAAGAAAATATGAAAAGATAAAGCTAAATGATAATTCAATAGAAAAAATAACATTTTTTTCAATAAATGGTGTTGGAGAAACCAATTTTGGACCCACGCTCATAATGTCTATAAGAAAGAAGTCAAAACTGGGTTATGGAACTAATATAAGAGCTATAACTGTAAAAGTTTTAGAATAAAACAGAGGTCCGGTAATTCCTTTAGATTTTTTAACCCAAGAGAATGAAAACATGTGTCCACAAAAAACCTGTACATCAATGTTTGCAGCAGCACTATCCATAATACCCCCAAGGGGGGCGATCCACGTATTTATCATTAGTAAATGGATAAATGAAATACCATATATCCATAAAATCAGATGTTAATTGGCAGTAGGAAAGGAATGAAGTACGGATAACGCTACCACTTGGATGAGGCACCAATCATCCTGAGTGCAAAAAGCCATTGAGAAGAGATCACATACGTAAGATAAAATTTATATGAATTATATGAATAAGCAAGTGTATACAAACAGAATATATTAACAGTTACTAAGGCTGAAGAGTGGGGGGAATAGTGACTGCTAGTGGACACAAGATTTATTTTGGGGAGACAGGGCCTAGAGTTAGAGATGGTACAACAGACAAAACTCATAGAGCTCGTCTTCTAGTGGGAACAAATGAATGAGTGAAATGTACAGACAGCGATAAATGCTACTGGGATAAAAGCATTATGGGGAAGGTGGATTAGCCACGCAAGGCGGGGAGCAGTAGGGAAAGGACCAGATACCTGGTTTTGATCCGTGATGACCACCTTGGTGTACATGGTCCCTTGAAAGGGAAAGTGAATCAAAATGAAGTTCTGTAAGGAAGAAGGGCATGAAAAGCAGTTGTTGGACAAAAAAATTACCAGTCAGGGCCAACTACATAACCTGTGAGATCCAGTGCAAAATAAGAATACAGAGTCCCTGTTCAAAATATAGGTAAAAAAGTATAAATCTTTTTCTTTTCTTTCAAAGTCTCTTTCTCAACCTGTCTTGGGGGTTTAATTTGTTACTTAATGTTTTGTAAGTAAAGAAAAATATTAAAAATATAAATTGCTACCATGAATTTTATCATTCATTTTTATGTTGTGCAATAATTGTTTAAATGCAAACATAAACACATTTAACATATGTGGAATAACCAAAATCACACAGTTTTTAGTGGTTGTGCTTTCATGCATATACATTTAGTTTTTAAGAGGACACTGAAAAATGATGTGCAAACCTAACTCAGTTGTCTATTTTGCTTCTTAATATGTGCACATTCCGGTGATAGTTTCTACCTGTGACTTACTGATAAATAAGAAAGGTCAGGAAGGAAAGTCAGAAAGAAGAGGAATTATGGGTTGTCTTGTCTTTCATTTTTCTTCTATGTCATTAATTTTCATCATGTGTAATTGGCTAATATAGAAGAGTAGTAACATGAATATCTAAGAAAAAAAATAGAAAGCCTAGATAGGGTTCCTTGGTTGTTAGTGTTTGTTAGAAGGCCACTTCCATCTTTCTGCATGAAAGCAAGTTTCACACTCAAGAGAGTGTGTTCTAAGTCTTTGATGTTACACACTTACCTTGTACTTACCATAAGTCTCACTGAACTCTTGCTGTGGGTCCACTAGGATCTGTAGTTTTGAGGCATTGCTCTCCCCACATTTCAGATTTATAAGCACAATAATTGTTAGACATTTTTTAACCACTAAACTTTGTGGTGGCTTTTTATACAGTGACAGTAACTGAAATATATTTCAAAATAGGTCTGTATTTTGGAAACGTCATGGTTTTCAAGAAGGAAAGGGATGCTGTATTAGGAGTGTGTGGGTCACATTTTCAAAATATTGTAAAGCTCCTTGACAACATTAATGTGGATAACACGAAATTGGAAATAACACGATTGTTTTCTGTCATCCCTCCTTCTTGTTCTCAAAAGTCCCATCATATTTTACTGGAGAAGATAATTATTATTTGCAAACTACAGCTGCTAAACTGCAACTGGGCTCTGACAGATTTGAATCATGCTTTGAAGGCCTGGAATATCTGGTTGGCTGGCAGGACAGATTCATTTTGTTCATTTGTTTCACCTGGGAACCAGGCATTCTTACATTTTATGTTAATGAATATTTGATATCCAATTTACTAGCTTATACTAGGATTTTATGCATGGTAGAGACAGGATAAAAATGCTCCTAAATTTATTTCCTTTTCCTAGACCCACCAGTAGATTACATCTTTAGAGCCCTTCTCTTAGTGTGGGACAATATGATCAGTACTTGCCAGTGAAGCATGAGCAGAAATGGCATGTTGTTTTCAGACCAAGACTATTAAGAATGAGTAGGCCTTCTCACGTTTCACTCCGCCATTGTCACATGGGTACCGCATAGCAAAAATGGGGGATCATAGCATGAAAGAAGCCTGAGGACAGCTGCATGAGTGCGACTGGACTATGACACCAACCAACAAACAAAAAGCTTTTATATACTAACACAATGAGATTTGGGGTTTAATTTTACAACAGTAGAGCTTCACCTATCACATGAATGTTAAAGGGCAGTTACTGCTATAACAAAACCCTAAAATATGTAATTTTGGTTTAATAGTTGAGTGCTGAACAGTGAGGAAACTATTATTTAAAGTTTAGAAAGATGTTATAAAGTAGCAAAATCTATCTATCTACTATCTATCTATCTATCTATCTATCTATCTATGTATCTATCTATCTACCTATCTTTTTAGATAGGGTCTCTCTATGCAGTTCAGGCTGGCCTTGAACTCATGGTGATCCTCCTATAGCAGCAAACTATAAAGTAGTAGCAAAATGTAAAATTGCTCCTGGAGTAACTTTGGAGGCTGACCATGGGTCTCCTAAGCCAGTAGCAGTAGGGAAAGTGATCAGAAGGAGGGAGGAAGGAGGGAAATGAAAGGGGATGATATGTGTTATATACAGGCACTAACTCCACACAAGCAATGTAAATGTACTACACACACGTATTAATAAAATAAAATAAAAAGGAAGGAATCAGTATATTACTAGATGTTGTAATTTGTATCTGTATTGTATCTGTATCATATGTTGAGAGGTGGGGCTTTTGGAGGTGTTTGGATCATGTGGATGCTACATGTACGCATTGTTGCAATTCATCCACTGACGAGTTCAGTGGCTGAGTGAGTTTTTGTGAAGCTGGTCCTTACTGGAAGAAAAAAAAAAGTGAAATACAGAGAAAGTAGAAGAAACATATGCACAAAAGTAATACAGAATTAATTTCAAATATGTTAGAGTCACAGTCACTATAAAGATTACTGTTAAAACATTAATGGGTGTCCAGAAAGGCCCCCCAAGAAGACATGTCTAGCTACAGAGCTCACGTAATGGCTGACTTCACATAATAGCTGGGATATGTGAAAGACAAAAGCAGCTATACCTAGTTTGGAACACTGGAGATGGGATTCCTCACCTGGAGAAAGGAAACTCTCAGGATCTTGTTGAGGACCACAGGGGAAAAGAAATGAGGGCATATGGAGCTGATTAGGAAACATACAGACTGCATATCCTTGTGACAAATGTTTATTAGTAAGGCAAAATGGAAAAGAGAATCTTTTATGTAAATAGCTGCTTGTCTTTGCTGTTAAGGAGAAATAAAAACTAAAGGAACTTATTTTCATACCCATGCCAAGACCCCACCTATTTCAAACACATACATAATTATGTATATTGGGTTAGAAAGAAAAAGCTGTATTAGGATTCAGGCTAAATACTATATCTGTTAACTCAATAGTTTGGAACCTTTTCAGGTAAAACTTCCCATAAATTGCTAATCTAGGAAGAACTTGTATTATTTAAAATGATTAATCATGAAATGAACCACACACAACACGTACTACAAAGAAGAAATGAGGAAAGAGCAAGAAAAACAGATGAAAGATGAAGAACCCTATCCAAGAACAATGTGTTTTTGTTTTGTTTTTTGGTATGGGGGATCGAACTCAGGACCTTGCGCTTGCAAGGCAGGTGACGGAACAACTGAGCTAAATTCCTGGCCCTATCCAAGAATAATGTTGACATTTAAAGTTAAAAATCACGGCCAAACATCATAAGATTTCAAAGACTCATTTAACTGTTCACAATGCTCAAAGAAAACACAAGCGTTTATGATTGTGTAGAACTTGTGAAATAATAGAAGTGATACAACAAAAGTCGAGAAGAAGGTAGAAGATACTGTGAACATAATGATTTCTTAATCTTTTATAGCTGAGGATCAAAAGATGTACTTAAATCCAGTTAAAGCAGTCTATGTAAAGGGATATATATCTGGTGTTACAATAGGGGTCCAAGCCCTAGGCAACAGACTGGTACTGTATATTTATGTGTCATATGAATTCGCAACTGCTCCCTGTCACTTGCTTTACTGCCTGAGCTCTGACTTCTGCAAGATCAAGGGAATCATTAGATTCTCATAAGAGTGTGACCCTTCTGTGGACTGCACAAATGAAGGATCTAGGTGATATGCTTCTTTTGAGAATCTAGGCTTTGATGATCTCAGGTGGAGTTGAGGCTGTGATGCTAATGCTGGGTTGTGGCTGTAAGTAGATTAACATTAGCAGAGAGGTGTGACTGAGCAGAGGCCATAACACATCCATTTCCTACAGACTTATATAAAAACCTTACCCATGAGGGGCATGGGACTGCATCTTGTGGAAGGCTAAAGTCAATGAACATTGGGGTTTTTGACATGTTTCACACATTAGCAGAGATTTGAAAGAGACTGAACTAAGGTTTTCTTTTCCCCAGCTGATGCATGTTCACTTATCTCACCTTTCAAAAAGGAGTTTGAGCACTACTTCTCAACCACAAAAGACCCCTGAACTGAGAAGGAATGGATCTGTGACCCATATGACCCACTTGTGAATAAGCAAGGTGAACTGACTTTGTGCCAGAAAAGGATCAACTATTTGAGATTGTAAATGACGGTGTCCTTAAAAGAATGTTTAAGACAACTTCAAATTTCCATACATTCTGGATTAAAGTCAAAGTGGAGCATCCTGAGATTGTCACAAAAGCACTGAAAAGACTGTTTCTTTTTACAACATCTTATCTTTGTAAAGCAGGGGTTTCTTCTGTGACATCAACCAAAATGAAATTATGGAGCAGACTGGACATAAGCAACATATTTCTAGTGTCACTGTCTCCCATCACCTCCAGATGGGCCCATTAGCTGCAGGAAAACAAGCTCAGAATTTCTACTGATTTTGTATTATGAGGAGGTGTATAATTATTTCATTATATATTACAATGTAATAATAATAGAAATAAAGTGAACAATAAACGTAATGCAATCGAATCACCTTAAAACTATCCCTACCCCTTCCCTGGTCTATGGCAAAACTGTCTTCCATGAAACGAGTTTCTGCTGCCAAAAGGGTTGGGGATCACTGCTGTATACCATAAACCTATGATGAAAGAGTTAAAGAAAAACAAGTCCTTCCCAGCCTCAGACAATCCTCCCCCATCACCTCCTTTGCCCTGCAGCTGTAACTCCTTTATCTGGTGCAGATAAAATTAACAACCATGCCCTATAAACAAAGTTTATGATACTCTGTTCTCATATGATTCATAAGACACTGTTTTCTGCCTCACAAACACAAGGTCCTGAGTTTGATCCCCAGTACAAAATACAAAATACCACACACACACACACACACACACACACACACACACACACACACACACACAAAAACAAAAAACAAACAAACAAACAAAAAACCCCTGAAACTTCTCTTTGTTCAATGCTCAACCATTTTGGACACAGAATCTGCTGAGCTGGTGTATACATCCTAGTAAATTCTCCTGACTTCCATTTGGTCTCTCCTATCTCTTGGTTTTCTGTACCATTTCTGGCGACCATTAAGGGTCTGGAGATGACAGAGGCCTGAGAGGGGGCCAAGCTGCAGGAATCCTGAGACTTCTGGAGCCCCTGGGTGAGACTTCAGATTGGAGAAGGTATTAGTCTTCCTACAGCCTGCAAGCACCCCTGCCCTCCACCCCACTGGCCAGCGCAAGTGAACCTGTTGGGATTCAGGACAATTCCTGGAACAGCACCATGCCACGGGACCTCGATGAAGTGTAGGGGCCCAGGGGGATGGGAGGGGAGACTGATCACCTCCCAGGGTTTACCAAATACTCTGACTCAAAGGGAGTTGGACAAAACCTACAACCCCAAGTGGAATGTGGGGGTGGCATGCAGTGGGAATTGCTCTCTGACTCGAGGGACAGGCCTAAAATAGGAGTGACTCCCAAAGGGAATGTGGTGAGTAGTCAGACTCGGGGGAGTTGGATGAAACTCACTCCCAGGTGTACTGAGTAGCCAGACTCAGAGGGATTTACGTGAAGCCTACACCCAGGCTAGAAAAATGAGATAGGAGAGTTGCATGACTGTGTGTGAATGAGCAAAATAAAGCGTGTGTCTGGAGAGTACGAGAAAAGTATATAACTGTGTACAAATGAATGAAGTACAAGAATAATGTGTGAGTCCGAGGTTGTCGGAGCTCAGCTGGGGACTGGGGGAGGAAGGTGATCCAATCAGTTTGAAAACAAAAGTAACTGAGTGTGATTTGTGCTGTAAAGGGCAAAGACGTGGAAGACTGCGGAGCCTTAGTGCGCTGGGAAATACAGGCAGGGTGCTGCCGACAAGTTGATTAAAAAAGCATCCTATGAAAAGGGCTGATGATGGCCACCATTTTGGATGGGGACGAAAACTGAAGGATGCCTGAGCCGCTAGCTGGTCCGGTGGCTGGGCTGGGGTAAGGGTGCAAGGTGGAGACCCAGCTGTGCCTGCTGAAGTTGAAAGAACAAAACAAGGGTCTTCCTCTCATTTCAGAGTCAGAAAGCATGGAGCACGACAACGCAAGGGATGCCCCTGGGCCAAGGCTTGCCTGGCAGAGCCTGAAGATGTCTAAAAGCCAGAGCAGCTCCAGCTTGGGGCTGCCGGGTCAGAGTTAAGAAGCTGCGACCATGTCCTGCCAGGCATAAAGAAGTTTTACAGGAGGAATCAAATCACAAAGGTTAGTTCATTGGTAAGTATATTTTGGTTTCTGATTTGAGTTGATGTTTTTGTTTAATTGGTGTGCTTAAAGCATTTCTTGTACATTGCAAATTTTTGAATTGTAATTGTAAGGTGAACTTGCTCTCCTCTCTGCTCTCTGTTGATAAGAGCACTAATTAAAAGTTACTTTGAGGTCTGTTAACAGCCAATCAAATTTAAAATGTAACAATCTGAGAACAGAGTTAAAAAAAGAAAAGAAAGCAAAACGGGACATTTTAAAATCCAAGCAGCTGCAGTCAAGCTTGTTATAGAAGGTTTATAGTAAGTGAGATGGAGGAAAACATTAACACGGATATTAGTGAAAGAAACACACTTTTGATACAAGAAGATTTTGTTTGATAAAGTTTTGTCCTGCTAGAAAGATAAAGAGAGGTAGCAGCAAGACTGAAACATTTACAAATGTTGAGAGAAAGCACATGGAAGTAATGTATCAAAGAAAATATGCATGATTGCTTGTTAACTTGATAGAGCTCATTATTCCCAAAGAAAAGTACTTGAAAAAATAATTCATGTTGCAACAGAGAAAAAGCATCAAAACCCACTCCATTAAGATTTTATATATATAGTAGGGAACTTCTAAAAAGGCTACACAGGGGACTATAGAGTAAAGCTAACCTCTCCCCCTGAGGTTAAAAACTCTTTATGAAATAAACTGGCCTTCCTTTGATGTAGGGTGGCTGGTTGGGGGAAAAATTGGGCATATACATAGGGTGATAACAGGGTGGAGAACAACCAGGGTACCTACTCCCTTTAACCCAAGAGGCAACTAAAAATCAGCACATAGCAAATGTGGCTTTCATGGGACAGGCACAGGTTAACATCTCATGAAAATTACAAAAGCTAGAGTGTCTCACTGGCATACTTGCTACCCAGATCATAGAAGTGGCCATAAAGTGCATGCTAATCATGGTCAGGAGGCAGAACAGGAGGCTGACCAGAGAGTCAAGAAAAAGACAAACCTGATGGCAGCAGCACTCTCAGGGAAAAGGGCAGAGGACATAAAGGGATGAGGATGAGGAAAAGAAAAAACAAAAAACAAAAAGCAAGGCAAAGATCAGGCTTAAGCCATAAGAACCATAAGAAATTGGCTTGGAATCAATGTGCATGTTGTTGAAAGTTTGGCCACTGGAAGGATGAATGTCCAGGAAAAAAAAAAAGATGGAGAGTACAAGACAGGGGACCCTTCCACAAAAGGCCACTACCACAGAGAGCAAGGTGCTGATCTAACTGTGTTTGAAGGAGCCAAAGGTTGCAAGGATTAGGCCAGACCAGGCTCCATCTCTTTGGACCACCAGAAGTCTATGGTCACAATGACCGTATGTGTGGGGGATTGATGGACTTTATGGTAGACAGCAGAGCTGAATGTTCTGAGGTGATATAGCCCATTGGACTATTGTCCAAAAACTATGTGATTGTTGTTGGGGTCACTGGAGTTCCAGAGAAGAGGCCATTTTTCTGGCCCAAGAAGTGTTCTACAGAGGCAAAGGAGACCCTATACCCTCCAAATTTCCCAGTTCCCTTGCTGAGAAGATATTTGTTTCACAAATTACAAGCCCAAATTGTCTTTGGGTCAGAATAAAAAATGACTTTAAATCTACCCTGGAGGTTATGGTGTTAACCCTCACTGTCCCACAGACTGAGGAATAGAGCCTATACTTTGATAAGCCACCCAAACTGGGTATGAATGAACTATATGGGTTGACACAGATGGTTCCTGGAGTGTGGGCTGAAGACAACCCACCTGCACTAGCTATAAATAAAGCTCCAGTGGTAATGGAACTAGGATGTGGGGACCTCCTGTATGAGCTCACCAATACTCTCTCCCCTGGGAAGCTATGCAGGGCATCCAGGGACACTTAAATAGGCTTATGGGAAATGGAATCCAGGTCAAATGCCAGGCTTCTTGGAACACCCTACTTTTGCCAGTACATAAAGCAGGGACTAATAAATACAGGCCCATACAACATGTGCATGCTATAAATCAGGCTATCGAAAGCATATACCCAGTGGTGCCAAACTCATACACACTAATGGAACTCATCCCAGCAAATGCTGCCAGGACTTACAAGACATCTTTTTCTTTCTCCGCTTGGCACCAATCAGTAAACCATTTTTACATTTCAATAGGAGGACCCAGCTTTTGGCATTAAAACAAAAAACAAAAAACTCACTTGGGCTAGGCTTTCCCAGGAGTTTGAAAACTCCACTACAGTCTTCAGGAAAACACTGGCCACCAATCTCAAGGCCTTTCTCATGCCAGGAAGTGACTGTGTTTTATTACAATAAGTAGGTGATCTTCTTTTGCAGCTCCCTCTCATGAGGACTGTCTCCAAGGGACCAGAGATCTCCTTAACCTACTCTGAAAGGCCAAATATAAGGTCTTTAAGAAGAAGGTCCAAATTTGCCAGCAAAACCTCAGTATCTGGGTTATATAGTAACAAAAGGGGAATGTCAGCTGGGCACTGAATGAAAATAAACTGTCTGTTCCCTGACAACCCAGAATATCAGACACCAGATAAGAGTTTCTGGGGGCAACAGGTTTCCGCTGTATCTGGAACCCTAAATTTTTACTCAAGGAGAAGGAGAGGAGTCCCTTCTCTGGGAAGCTGAACAGGGGAGGACATTCAAACAAATAACAGAGCCTTAACCCAGTCTCCAGCCATGGGGCTGCCAGATATAACCAAGCCTTTCTTCCTGTACATCCACAAACAAAAAGAATGGCCATAAGGGTCCTGATACAGGTTGTAGGATCCTGGACCACTTACTTGTCAAAACAAATATCCTGTGGTCCTGGCTTAGCCTCCATGCTTTAAAGTGCTTGCTGCCACTGCCCTGCTGAAGCTGGAAGATGAGAAGCTGACTCTGGGACAGCAACTGACTGTCTGAGTGCCACAGTCATAACCTTGATGGACCGGAGAGGACACCATTGGTTATCAAACCCCAAAGTGACTTGCTATTAAGGGCTTCAATGCAAAAATCACTGCATAACCTTAGAGACCATGAACATTCTTAATCCTGCTACTTGGCTCCCCGTTGAGCCAGGAGCCCCCTTCATGATGATATAAAGATCATGGACAAAGTATTCTCAAGCCAGGGAGATCTCACACATTGCCCTCTCAGAGACCCAAATGTTACTGGAAGTGACCTACTGGACAAAATATGATGATGACATTGGACTTAGAGGTAGAGGCCTGATCTCTGCTCACCAGAACCTCAGTCAAGAGGACAAAAAAACAAGATAAAAAAGCTAACATCTATACAGATTTCAGTTGTGCCTTTACAACATTACATGTATGCTGGGTCGTATATGGTAATGTGGGCCCCAAAGGAAATGGCTGTTACACATTGCAGAGAACATCACTGGTTTGGGACCTTAAAAGCCAGAAAAAACCAAAAAGCAGACAGAGAAGCAAAATGGGCTGCGATGGCAGCCCCCAATCCAAGGAGGGGCCCTGGCCATGGCCCCCATTCCAGAGCCTCCTCTCTTAGGAACCCTGAGCTACTCGTCAGATAAAAGAGCCTGACTTGCCTGGTAAACTGGAAACTATATAAATAAATGATAAAAGTTTGCTGATGATGTTAGCTACTCCCAAAGCGCTGGGCCCAAGTTCAAAAACAATTCCATCAGGTGTCTGATATGGAAAAAGACAACATTACACTTGATCTTAGCCAAAAGGCCAAGAAGCAATGGAAAAGACAACATTAGAAACGTTACTAGACCACCATTTCTATGTGCCACAGCTTGGTGCCATAGCTTGAAAAGTTTGTGAGTGATGCTTACAAACCCATGCACAAAACAATCTTAGACAAGGGCCATCCAGTATACCCATTCAAAACTGGGGACTTTGTTTGGGTCCAAAAGAGGAAAAAAATCCAACAACTTAGGACTCATATGTAATACTATCTAACTTCACTACTGTTAAAATCACAGGAACCGTGTCTTACATCTGCCACAGTTGGCTAAAGTCAACCACTCAAGACAGGCGGACTGGCTAATGAGATCCAGACCACACAAACCAGCTGATCCTGCGACAAGATCAGGCTACCATCAGAGAAGAAAGTTCTACTCTGGTCACTCTGGAAACTGAGCGTCTATGATTGGCTGAAGCTTGAGGACCAACGTAGAGTCACTATGACAACATAAATTTCTTATCTTCTTTGCTGTAATTCTCCTTTGCCTCTTACTCCACTTGTCAAAAACATTCAGTCAGCCATAGAGACTCTGATGGACAGGCGTACTATCACTTGACTGATGTCCTTAACTGAGTACCAACCTTTGCTCAGTAGGTTGTACTGAGCACCCCCTTATGACAAAAATTGGTAATAATACTAATGGTGATGCTCTCAAGTAAAACTTGTCATAAGGATAATCAAAAGGGGGAAATGAAACAGAATTTAAAGAAAAACAAGTCTTTTGCAGTCTTGGGCAGTCCCTTCTCATCACCGTGTTTCCCTGGTAGCTGTAACTCCTTATTCTGGTACAGATAAAATTAACAACTATGCCCTGAAAACAAGCTTATGACACTCAGTTCTCGTATGATTCATAAGACACTGTCTTCTTTCAAGGCAGTTACAAAATTGTCTGCCCTTGTCCTGTTCCAGTAATCTCACTTGGGAGTAGAAAAACCATCCCCTTTGGCAAAATGTATAAAAGCTGAAGCTTCTCTTTGTTTAATGCTCAGCCATTTTGAACACAGAGGCTGGCCCGCTGAACTGGTGAATACACCTTAATAAGCCCTCCTAACTCCCATTTGGTTCCTCTTGTCTCTTAGGATTCTGTAACACCTATAAAAGTTAAAAATTTAAAATGCCATTTATTATTTCTTAGGAATCCATATGTTGACTAGGTTATTCTGTTGACCTGGGTAGATTTTCTCATACGTCTTTTGTCAGTTAGTTTGTTGGTGGGAGGATGGAGGATTTAGGATGGTCTCGGATAGGATTACTCAATGTCTCTGTGCCCAGCATATTTTCCCAGCCAGCTAACCTATCATGTTTCTTGTAAATAAGTAGAAACAAGAGAGTGTAGAAACACACACATACTTTTTCTACTTGTGTGAAGTCTGCTAACATTTTGTTGGCCAAAATAAGTCACATGGACAATCCCAGATTTAAGGGGGAGGAAAAATAGGTTTGTTATATGAAAGGAATTGCAGAGTCCTAGGTGAGGGGAGTGCCTGCAAAGGAGGGGAATCATTGGTATCATGAACTTAACCAGTCTACCATGGTATAAGAACCACGCAAAATAATACGATCTAAAATTTGGTAGTGGAAAACAGGATGGATGAATAGAAAATAGAATGAAGTGATATTAAAAATGTTATTTATTGGGCCGGGATTTAGCTCAGTGGTTCTGTCACCTGCCTTGCAAGCACAAGGTCCCAAGTTGAATCCCTGGTACCCCCCCAAAAAATGTTATTTATTAAGAGAGGGAGAGAGTGAGAGAGAGCGAGAGAGAGAGAGAGAGAGAGAGAGAGAGAGAGAGAGACTATCTCATTTACAAAGTGATAAACAAAGTTTCTGTTAAACTCAATCATTAGAAGAAAAATGTTCAAAGAAAACCTGACTAAACAGATGTGAAATTTTTAGTTTTTAAAGAGTAGAGGATAAGAAAAGCCTTAGGAGAGCATCTCAAGGCCATTAAAGCAACTGTCTATCTCAGGCACACCTATGCGCCTGTATGGTGACAAGTAGCACTCAGCCGTTTTTGAGATTTTTAGTCATTGGATCTTCAGTTATGTTCTCTATGCTCTATTTACTAAAGCAGAGAAGGAGTTGTAGAAAAAAGGGGTTTCCCAGGTCAGAAGTGGTTTTGTTTGACAGGCATTACCCTTTCCTGATTGCATTTGTTTGCTAGTGTAATTTAAGCTCCCACTTGCCAGCAATCAGGACTGTGTAGGAAATTTTAAACATTTGCCTTTAGATGAGCTGGAAACAGAATAACATAAAATAAAAAATTAACCGCTCACTCCACAATCTCTAGTTATGGTCTTACAATCAGCTGTTTTTCTGTCTCTCTGTCCCTCTCTCTCTCCTCTCCCCTTCATCTACACATTTACTTCTATTGGATGCACTAGCTTTTAATATGGATCAATGTAGATTAAGTGCGATAGGATTTGCTGCATTTCTGTCCATGTTTAGCATTCAAACACTTCTACCTAACAATAATAAGGAAGACGATAGTAATAATTGTAGTTAACATTTGGATTCTTAACATTTGCTAGATGTTATCCTGCACAGTTTACTTGCTTAAGTGCTTTAAATCCCAACAACATTATGAGTTGGGTATTATCTAGCAAAAGGTAGCTATCAGACATTGTTGGGGTAGGATCGTTGAGGGAGGGCACTTTGGAGCTGTAATGAAAGTATAACAGTATTTGAGCCACCTTTATAGCTATAGCAGGGGCAGGCAGGTTGCACAAATGGACAGTGGCCAGGGCATATATAAAAGATAGAACCCTGATACACAGTCTTCAGCAAACAGCCCAAGAAGGTGACTCATTATCTACAATAACTAGCCTGAGAGCCCAAACAATAACCCCTGTAACAATCTGCACTAAAATAACCAAGACTTGATTAATTACTGACAGCCTCCCTTATTTTTCTTCCCACTTACAACTTAGAACCAATTGGAGAGACCCAAATATGCAGCCCTAGCCTATCCCCTAGGCTAGTAGCCCACTCACAGGCTCCCTACACCAACAGCCCCTAACTGGGCTTTTGAGTTTCTGCTAGAAGGCAAGGGTTGGTGGCAGACTCCCTTGCCCTGACATGCTCTGAATATCCTTTGCCTGTTCTCATTTGGTTGCTCTTCATTTATTTCCACTGCACTGAATATATCTGAATACCACTCCTGAACAGGAATGTCCTAGTGCCATTATTCCTCAGTATGAGGGCATAGGTCTTGTGTAAAGAGAGAGCAGTTAAAGTTAGATAAAAAATAATGTATATTCATAACAATTTAGTTATTTCATCAGATATTCTCAGCTACACGTTAAGGGGCAAAAAAAAAACCCACTCTATTTTTATAAAACATATTTTTTTTCTTCCCATGTACTTTGACTTAAGTCAGTGAGGAAAACTCTCTGATCTACTCTTCTCATGCCTCAGTTGGCCAAATGGGTATAAATTGGGGGGAGAAATGGAACCATCCCACCTGTCTTAAACTGGTGTTATACCTCCAAGGATAGAAGGAAAAAGTCTGATTTACAGCAGCAGCAGAAATACAATAAAATCAGAAATAAACCTAACAAGAACTGTGGAAGCCTCATAAAAAGGAAAATTTTAAATGCTATTGAGGTACTTTAATAAATGGAAAGGACTATTTTGTTCTTGGATATAAGGACTCAATTTCACAAGGATATAAACTTCGTAAATTCATCTATAAATTTAGAGTGAATTCAGTGGACATGCCAAAAGGACTTAAAAAAACCAGACAAAATAATTCTAATGTTTAGATGGAAAGGGAGACATGAAGAACAGTAAGAAAAAAATTCTGAAATTTGAAAACTTTTTCTTAAAGATGGGCAGTTGGCCCATGCTGGGAATCAGTCATCCCTCCACTAGACAGAATTTGCATGAATATGGAAAAGCATTATTTTCCTTGCTCTCTGTTATTTGTAATTTATAGAGTAGGATAGCACAAAGACATGAAAAGGCTGAGGTAATCCGGATAGGTGAGCAAGGCAAAACACCCACAATCTTTTTTATGTCTATTTCTAAACCTTCACAATTTCTGCCCCACCTTGTGATTATGATGATGATGATAATAATAATGACATTAATAATAATAGAGGAGAGAGATTATTTCGATCCCCAAAATGGCTTCACCCATTCGATTTTGCTTGATTATTTTTTTATAGGTAAGGCAAGGACATTAATCTACTATATAGGTTTCCTTAAATTTATTTTGTCAAATCAAGAACCACATCGTGTTAAAGAATTTTTAAAAGTTGGACTTTTTAAAAAATTCTTTTTATTGAGTTTATTGGTACAATCTAGGTATACAATACAGTTACATTCATTATTGGGATCCTGTACCTTTACATAATAGGTCTTGATTCTCATTTTTCCCCTTGTCCCTGCCCTCCCTTCACCCCTCTTCCCCTTCCCATTTACAAACACTTCATTTCCATTTTTTCAGTTTCTCATATTTTTCCCTCTCCCTTATTAACTTTCCAACACCCTTCCCACTTTCCCTACACCTTTAGCCCTTTACTTCCTATTTCACATTAGAAATTATCTCATTAGGATCTTGTGTAGTATTATAGTTTTTCATACCAGAGAAACTGTTCGGTATTTCAGTTAAAGAAATCTCTGTATGAACATTAAAAATAGGGAATCCTAACATAAAACTAAAAAGGAACATAAAAGAGAAAAGGCAATGATGTAAGATTAAAATAATCCTTAATTCTGAAGATGAAAATGGTCCCTGAACATATTTAAATTGCTTCTTGCTCTTATAGTCTTATTCTTTTTTTCATTATTTAGAGGATACTTTATTAGTTTCTGTAATCAAACCCACATAGATATGACCTTACATATTTAATACAGTGCATTACCCCTGTAAAAATGGAAAAAAAATGAACATTTCTAGACCAATATGGCTGTCAATTTCTGTACAATGCCAACTCAACACAGTAAATTGGGATAACTTTTTGCAAAGTTGACAGCACCATTAAAGTTTCCAAAAATTCAAATTATATAT
>NW_022900914.1:12319410-12390970 GCF_012274545.1 Fukomys damarensis | reverse complement strand
GATTGATTGTAGTGCAGGTTTGGTATTCATGTAGTTTCTCAGGTGTTCTTTGTTGTGGAAGTATTTTATTTCCCCATCCATTTTGAAAGAGAGTTTTGCAGGCTATATCAGTCTAGGTTGGAGGTTGTTCTCTTTTAGTACTTGAAATATCTCACTCCAGGCTCTCCTTGCCCTAAGGGTTTGTGTTGAAAAGTCTGCTGTGATTCTGATGGCTTTCCTTTGTATGTGATTTGTTTCTTTTCTCTTACTGCTTGTAGTATTTTGTTCTGTTGGGTTTCTGGGATCTTGATTATTATATGTCTAGGTGTAGATTTTTTTTTTGATTGTGGCTAGTTGAGGTCCTATATGCCTCAGTTATCTGAATGTCAAATTCTTCCCCTCTGTTTGGGAAGTTTTCTGTCATTAATTCTGTGAACAGCTTTTTTAAGTCATTTGTATTTTCTCCTACTACTTCATGGATTCCTATCAGTCTTATGTTCTTCTTCTTTGCATCATCTAGGAGTTGTTGGATTTATTTCTCATGATCCCTACTGTTTTTAAGAGACCTCTCTTTTCATGGTCACTGACTGCAATCCTATCTTCTATATCTGAGAATCTATCTTTGCATTCTTTTATTCTGCTGCATACACTTTCAATGGAGCATTTAATCTTATGGATTCCATTTCTTTCCTATGTTGGGCGTTTATTGTTTCCATTTCTTTCTTATGCTGAGCCTTCATGGCTTCTATCGTGGTCCTGAGCTCATCTATTTTTTTGCTCTAGAGTCTCGAATCACAACTTTCATTTTGCTCACCATCTCTATGGTTGACTGGGAAATTATTTGTTTTGAATTTTTCTAGAGCCTGATTGATCTGTTTTGTTACTTCCTGTGCATTGAGTTCAGGGTGTCCTGTTGGTTCACTATGAGACTTTTCATCCTCATTTGCCCTACTGTTTGCCATTGGTGAACTGGAAGTCTGTCCTTGTGTCTTGCTTAAGTGTTTTCTCATTTTTATTTTTGTGGTTGGGCTGTCCTTGGTTTAATCTCTGGGTTATCACGCAAATCTTCCTGATATAGTTGCACCCTAGCTTCTGGGTCTCTAACGACCCACAGACATTCTCATCTTCCTAACATCAGAGAAAACAGCTTATCAAATCAACCACAATCCTTTATCCCAACTGATACAATCAGCAACGCATTATGATCAAGCACAACTTGGAAACTGAGCACCTGTGGTAGTCACTAGTCTATCACCCTTAAACCATTTGAATTAAATTGAAATCAAGAAGCAGTTCAGAACCTGTCTGCAGTGAACAAACTTTTCAATATAGTATAATTACCATTTAGGATGGGGGCTCAGACAGAGCTAGGACGCAAGACCCCTGATCTCAGTTAGCTGATGGCTGAACCCCATGATGCAGACTGACCTCTGCCCAGATTGAGTTCCGCAACCTTCTGAACAGTTGAACTCCACACCATTCTACTACAGGTTTTCCAGCCCTTTCCTTAAAGATGTTCAAAGTTGTGAACTCAAAAAAATACTCTTTATGACCACCTCTGCCTCTGCAGAGTGGGTTCAAAGACTGGCACAATCAGGAGGTCTGAGAGTGCATGGGGGTGGGTAAGGAGATTTATGGGGGTTCAGGGGCACCCTCGTGGCTACCTTTCTGGTGCTGGAGCGATGGCGGCTCCAGGCAGGAGAGCTCAATTTGGACTTTTAAAAGTTTCTTTAGTTGTCCAGGACCTAGGGATCCAAACTCGCTAAATTCCACCAGACAGCACCAGCAACATCTGTAATTTGTGGAACTTCCTCTCTGGTACCAAGGATGGAACTCATAGCCTTGTGTTTGCCAGGCAGGTGTGGTGCCACTGAGCCACACCCCTGGCCTACTTTCTCTCTTCTTGACATCCCCAACTAAGCATCTTTGCCAGTCTTGGTACTAATAAGGCTGGGACCAGCCAGTTTTCTTGAGAAGGCTTTGTAGGCACTACCTCCATAAAATGAAGTTCTTTAAAAATAGCTTGGACTATCTGGTTAAATAAGCATGATTTTCAAGGCAGGCCACCAAACTGCTGAGCTAAATCCCCGGCAATAAGCATGATTTTCAAAGCATGGCGGGCTTGATTTCATAATTGATTTGTCCATTATATATTGGTAAAATGGGGAAAACTTCTTATGTAAATAATTTATTTGCCATAGAAAGTAAGGAACTAGTAAGAAGTTGTTAATTCTAGGGGAAGGAGAGAAGTATTTAAGCATGTTTTCTAATGTTATAACAAAACACCTGAGGTTGGGTACTTTATGAAGAAAGCAAGTTCATTTAACTTGCAGTTTTTACACTGATGGTTCACGATTGAATGTTGTCTGTTTAGTATCTGATGAGGACCTCATGGATGGTGGAATCACGCTGGTGGGAAAGCATGCAGAAAAAGCTACATGGTGGGACAGGATGCCAGGGGGAAATATAGGGGCCAGGCTTGATCTTTCAAAAGCAACTGGATCTCACAGGAACTAACTGGGGTCCTGTGGGAACCACATTAATTCCTTCTGAGGGCAGCACCCACAATGATCTCATCATTTCTCCCTTGGCCCCATCTTTTCCCAGCATCACTACCCTAAGGACTAAGCTTTTATAGCAGGTAGTCAGCAAGAATGATTTAATACTGTATTAAATCTGGGGAGTAGATAATTGAGACTTGTCTGTAGTATAGAGAATTTTAGCAGATTAGTAAAGCTCATAGTACAACTTTCTGTAGCTACACATTCCTTTTACACCTCCTGAAAATAGCAAGCATTTTTGTCTTCTTAAACTGACAAAGATATACATCTTTCTACAGCATATAAAAATAAAAGTAAGCCCACAATTACACTTAAAACCAATGTTTCATTATTCTGTCTTACTTAGAAATGATATAGATACCTAATAAATTTCTATGAGTTATTTCAGGTTAATAGCAGTCCGGGATTTTAAGTTAACTAAATATGTTGAAAATTAAGTTCAGATTGTCTTACTGTAAAACTTAATTACTGTTGCAATAATTAGAATGATTTGATAAAGTTGAATTCAAACTTACATTTTTTATAATCTGAAGTATCATACAGAAGCAATTTTATCTTACTTGGTCAGAAAACCTGTATAAGTTTAGGAAAAGCATACCCAAATGAGTAACAAGTATACTTGAATTATACTGCTAAGTTAGAGAAAATGGAGTGTTTTCTATTGAACCAAAACTAAACTTATTTTGCTTGCCAAAGATTCACCTAAATTATGTGCAGTCGGATTCTTAATATGCTTTTTAATTAGCTTTTGTAAGATTAACTTATGTGTAATATTTAAATTATTTGAAGTTCAGTATTAGTGTTTTCATGTAACTTAGGAATATTCTGTTTACATAAGCAGAATATTGTGTAAATGAACCAAAACAGAGATCTCTTAATGTAAGAGGTACTTCTGGTAGATAGAAAAACAGTATAAATCACAAAGATAGGTCCAGTCTTTTGTGAATTATGATCACACACACACACACACTCACCCCCCCCCACAGAGTTTATGGCTTCAGGTTTATATTCTCTCCCACAGGTTAAGAGTTGACACAGAAATACCAAGACATGTTAGCCTAGATATCAAAGAGCTGTTCTTCTTCCAATGAGTTTGATGTTCTTAAATAGTTTGAGCTAAAAATAGAAAAGCAAAAAAGACTTACCCAATTCTCTGTATTCTCATAAAAAAAAACTCCAAACATATTCATAGTCTACTAACACAGTTTTGGTAATCCCTGAATGAAAGGTGATACATTAAAGCAACCATTTAGTCTCTGCAAACACCAATGGGAGGACATTTATCAATAGTAAATGTAGTTTTCAGGGCACCTTCCACTCAGTTAGGAAAAATAGACTAGAGAAACAGAGTGAGCAAAGTTAAAATTATATTGTTACTTGGCATTCTTCTCTGGGAGCTAAGAAAATAGATGCTTGGACTCAAATCATCCATTAGTCATACTTTCCTGGCAATGTAGTTTAGTGGCCTCTGTCAGGTGAATTTATTGAGCATTTTAGTGGAAGGCTTCCAAAAAGATAATTTAAAAAAAGATAAAATCATGACTCTAATACAAATGTAAAATGAACATGCATCAAAGATTTTATTTAGCCCATTTACTAATGAAAGAAACAGTAAGATATCACAACCAGGTCTTCATTTCCAGTAATTCAAAATAAACACAAACACACACACACACACACACACACACACACACACACACACACACACACACACACACACACACAGAGACACACACACTCAAAATGGAGTTTTATGGGCATGATTTACATCATTTATGCCCATGTTTGAACTGAGGACTAGGGAAATACAATGCGTTGTTCACATTTGAGTCTAGGCTCATAGATGGACTGGGCAGGTGGGAAGGGTGGATCCTCAACAACAACCAAAAAATTGAAGTGCTGTTACTACAATGAGGAAGGAAGAATGAGTACCAGGAAGACAAAAAAAGCAACTGTCCACTCTACCGGCTTCAGTGTTTGGCTGCGGAAGAAGAAGGAAAGATCAGAGATGGAAAGCCAAATTTATTTATTTCAATAGAGCACTTAAATATTTTAATTGTTTTTGTTTTTGTTTTTGTTGTTGTTTTGTTTTGTTTTTTGATACTGGGGATCGAATTTGGGACCTTGCACCTGGGAGGAAGGCTGCGGAACCACTGAGCTAAGTCCCCGTCTCTAATCATGTAAATCTGGAGGATTTGATAAGTGGAACATTGTGGATGTAGAACTGACCAAACTTGAAAAAAGGACTAATGTGGGAGTGAAGGGTGTCAAAGTCTTCTGTGGCCCTGCGTTGAAAGGAGGAATCCTCACAAAGACGAAGAGCACTAAGGAAGAACAGAAGCAGGAGACAAGGTGATAAGTGAAATCTTAAGGTATATTGGGTCTTATATTCAGAAACCTAATAGAGTACAGAAAAGTGAAATAAAAAGGAACAATTTATAGGACAAGAGCTTAACAAGAGGGGAGAAAATGGGAAGAAGAATAAGGACAGAAGGATTGGTGTCACAGATAGACTGGTATGCTCTTTTTTTTTTTTAATTTCCAGAAATAAGAGGGAATGGTGAGAAGATAGTTAAGACTTGGAAACTCTAAAATAAGTGTAAGGGAATTGAGGTTGGCTTCAAATCTCTTAGAGAAAGAGACAAATGTATTTATTTGAAAACTAATGATACTTAGAATTTTAGAACTATGGGTTTTCATGAGCCCTTGCCTTCCTTATCAGTGATTCACATGGTCATATGTTTTTATAAAATTGAAAAAGTAAGATATTTAAACTGTATTTGGTTAAGATTATTGCTTCTTTCAACTCTAAATCCTCTCTGTCTCACTTTTCCCTCCTGTGACCAGCAGTGGAGTGGGAAGGGCATTTTTTGAATCTTGCTAAAAGAAAGTTTAGTTAGAAATATTTTATTTGGATTTCATGAAATATATTTATTTTATTCTCAGTTACTTTTGTGTATAGTTAAGTAATTTTCAGACATTTGGGACTGGAGTGGTTTCAACAATTACTCTACTGCTCACTGGGCTGATTTAACCTGGTGTCATGCCATGAAGACATAAGGCCAAAGGTATTCCCAACATGAACCTTTTCTGCAGTGCCTGGGATCAGAAGTGTGTGGACAGGGGAGGACAACAAAGTGGAAAAATAAGGAGCCACAAGCTAATTTGGGGTAACTTCCTGTAATTTTAGCTTATATGTAAAGGAAACTTAGTAGAGGTTTTCCTAAATTTGACGATCCTAAAGATTTACATTACTAGTAACAGAGTTGGGAAATTGAAAGAAATTTTGGTAAATTACCAGTTAAAAATACCCATAAATTTTGATCAACCACTGTATTAGTCAGAGTTCTCAAAAGAAACAGAGCCAACCAGTCAAAGAGACTTAGAATAGAGTTTTAATGCACATGATAACGGAGGCCTAGAAGTACCACAGTGTGCCATTGGCAAGCTGGATACTGAATCTCAAGGCCTGAGAAACAAGCTATCCAGTGGTGTAAATCCCAGACAGAGGGTGGAGAAAGTGAGAGGTCCAGATCAGTAAGGTAGCAGAAAGCAATGAGGGGTAAATTCCTGTTTTCTATAGCTTTCCATCCAGTCCCTTAACAGATTGGATGATTCCTCTATATGTTGGGATGATTCCCCTATATGTCCCCCTATATGCAGTCTGCATTACTGAGTCCACTGATCCAATTGTTAATCTCATTCCAAAATAATATTTAGTGGGATATCAGAACATTCTGTGACCCAGTCAATTTGACACACAAAATCAACTATCACAATCGCACTATGAGAAAGTCTGAATTATCTTTGTGTTGTCTCCATAGAAAATGATACAAAGTTATTGTCATGAGAAGAGGTGATCAAAGAGTATGTGGACAAAAGGGAAACAATACAGAGATGTGTCAAGCACTTAATTACTAAAACCACTGTATTGTGTAATGTCGTTATGGTATTTGTGAGCTTTGAAAGTGTTTTGATTTGTTTTATTTTTATTTCTTAAAAATATAAAATTTTATGTTCATAATTTTGTATTATTGTCCTTGAAGAGCTTCTCTCCTTATGTTGTATAAGTTTCAGGCTTTACAGAACCTCCCAACTGATGACTGTGGGGTGAAATGTATGGGGCTGTTTTCTATTTGAGGGTTTAAAGAGAAAGGACACAGTCTGGAGTGATGATAGAATAGGTGGCTTGGAAAAGAGGGCAGATTGGAGAGTGCCCTGGGGCCCATCTGTGGCTGTGTAGCACACCTTCATTTTTATTTTATTTTATTTTTTTGTACCGGGGATCGAACTTGGGTCCTTGCCATTGCAAGGCAGGCAGTAGAACCACTGAGCTAGATCCCTGGCCCACACCTTCATTTTTAAATATAAAAAAACATGAGAGAATCCTTTGGAAAATGGCATGGCTCCATACGGACTTTAAGTAAGCAATGAGGATCAAATCAAAGTCAGATTTAAGGCTTTAAAATGGAACTGACAGGTAGGTGGAATGCCTGTAGCTCACTTCTCTGGCGATTTTTGCTGACCCATTAACGTGACTCTTACTCTTCCTTGGGCTTTTGCCCTGTCCATCACTGATTTATCTTGTTGACAGGCCTACCCTTCATGTTGGGATTCATAGTTTATGAGCCATTTGCCATTGCTGTCCTCTGACCTCTTTACGTAGCCTCCTCCTTGGGGACATTTCTCTCTTCCCTCTCGGGATGGTTTGGAGTTGTGGTCTGACCACAATCAGTGTTCTTAAAGTAGTTTCTTGATACCCAGGCAACTTCTCTTTGCTTGGGCAGGATTTCCTAAAAGGTTTAGGCAGCCCAGACCTGAAGTGCAGGTGCTGATGAGTGGGGAGGAAACAAAATGCACCCTGGCCTTGGCTTTTGGGTGGTCTTTGTCCAAAGTCTAGGGAATTAGCCCAGCATAAGTAAATGCAGTGAGGAGCGACTGCTTCAGTTGAACAGCAAACGCATGCTGATGATTTAACTGAAACCCACTCCCACTGCTATGACTTTTCTTGTTAAAATGGACAAGCTTAACATGGCTGGATCATGGGGGAAGTTATATAATGGTGATGACTTCGAGGCCCCTGTTTCAATTCTGTTTATAATAGCTATCGTTTTCTTTATTAGTGGGCTCAGAACACACTGCTCTCCATAGGCCCATGAAAACTTGACAGAAAGTGGAAGCACAGAACACGAAATAGATACAGGAAATAAAGTAATAAAAGTAATAGTTAATATTTATTCAGTGGTACATGCCAAACACTGTGATAACTTGTATGTACAGTTTATCATTGTCAGTCTATCTACTCTAGCTAATCTCTCATCCATCTTTCACAAAAGGATATGAAACTGATGCATTATCTCCATCTTATATATGAGTTAGAGCTTAGTGAGTTTCAAGGTCACGAAGTTTCAAATGGTCAGAGCCAGTTCGCTGACCCAGGTGTGTCTAACTCCATATCCTGTGCTCTTTACATTTCTGAACTACCGAGAGGTCAGGGAACAAAGGTGAATGTGGATTGTTATGAGGAGGAGAAAGAGGTGGTTGTCTCAGGGATGAAGCAGCAGCTGTTACCTCTGATGACAGTTTGAAAGCACATTGCAAGTAGTTTGTGTTACCCATCATCTATTATTACCAATAATGGAGTGTTTATAAATGATTGATATACAATGAATTGGAACAAATATAATATGGCTCTTACCTAGGTTCTGATATGCTTCTCTGTAAGTGAGAGGGAAAGAAGAGGAGTTACAGAGGGCCAACTCTGCAGTGTACCAGTTGTGTATTCGCTATTAGGTGAGTGGGGTGGAAGAAACTGCTCTGAGGGTCTCACAATTCTTGTATATGTTGCTCTCAGATTTCCTCTCCTTTGGTCCTTGGGTTCTTTGAAAAGAGGTTTGTGTGTGTGTGTGTGTGTGTGTGTGTGTGTGTGTGTGTGTGTGTGTGTGTGTGTGTGTGTGTGTGTGTGTGTGTGTGTGTGTGTGTGTGTGTGTGTGTGTGTGTGTGTGTGTGTGTGTGTGTGTGTGTGTGTGTGTGTGTGTGTGTGTGTGTGTGTGTGTGTGTGTGTGTGTGTGTGTGTGTGTGTGTGTGTGTGTGTGTGTGTGTGTGTGTGTGTGTGTGTGTGTGTGTGTGTGTGTGTGTGTGTGTGTGTGTGTGTGTGTGTGTGTGTGTGTGTGTGTGTGTGTGTTTGTGTCTACATCTGGGTAAAAAGAAGACACAGAGGTCAGATACAAGGGCAACAAGGTCAAAGCTATCGCCCATTAAGCTAGGTGGGCAAACTACTCATCTTTTTCCAGTCTTAGTTCTGCTGTCTGTAAAATGGAAATACAGTATGAGATATCCTTATTTCACAGGCTGATTGTGAAAAACCACTAACATTGTGAGTTTAGCTGTGACTACTATTTTGTGAGATCTGGCTAGACTGTTAGTCTTGATGGGCTAAAGGCCCTGGAAAATAGCATCCTAACAGTGTATTGGATGAACTTAATGCCCACTTCTCCCCACCCTAACCCGTCCTGCACAGGGATGCATATACTTTTAGCAACACTTCATCCACTTCACTGCCTGAGCCTCCCCAAGCACTTGAACATGTCATTCTCCATGCAAAACCTATTTGAGAAATATTCAGAGCATTTGAGACCCCTAAGAGGACGAGGCCCCATTTTTGGTTACATATTGGTTGGATGTTGAGAATTAGTTTTGAAAATCATTATGTACTTTTTCCTTAAATGGACCCCCCCCACCAGAAGGCCATAAAAATCAAAGAGATTAAAATTTTTACTAGTTTGATCAGGTTACACACATCCTCTGGCCTTATACATCACAAAGAAGAAAATTTAAAAAAGGCATTTATACAGTCTTTTTGCCAGGAGTCTTCTCAACACATCATAAAACATTAGGACAAGTAAGAGATTGGAATCAGCCATGCCTATAAACTTGTACTTACTCACAGCCTGTACATTTAGGGTGAGAGAAAATTTGAAGAGCATTGAGCAGAAAGCCAGAAAGTACATTCTCTGGGCCTGGCCTTTCCCCTCAGACTGTCCCAGGGTCCTTCTACCAAGAAAAATTGTAGTTTGTTTATGGTTACTCTGACAAACAGCTTTAGGCTCCATCTAAGAGGCACTCAAGATGCTAGATAGGATATTTTACCCAATGCTCGAAGCCCTTTAAATTTGGTTGTTGAGAAGAAGTCGGATGGATGATGTTATGAGTAAAATGCTGATTGCCTTTAGAAGGGATGAAAAGTTTTTACATTATTTCTGATGTCATTTAGTCTAAGTTTGTTGACTCTTGTTCACAGTTCATCCTTATGACTGGACAGAGAGCCAGGGCAGAGAGACACTTGATCCTGCATCCACCCTACACTCTACTTGGCCCTATGTAATCAGAATGTTGCCTTTGATTTACCTCCTCCATCTAGACTGTAAATTTTTTGAGTGCCTGGTATATTCAGGTCCAATGATTTTTTGTCTTTAAATACTCTACCTGACTAGGCTCTTTAGTTCCCCTAGATTAAAAAAAAATTGTCCTTTCATTAATGTGATCTCTTCTCAAATTAGGTGATCTCTCCTTGGTAATTGTATGACACATTTATGATCTCTCACAGATCTCAAAGGCAAAATGCCAAAAATGTCAGCCAGAAGTCCATCTTCACTAACCTGCCCTTTCTCACAAGGTGGACCAGAAGTGCCTGACTCTCAGTTTTCCATACAGGCTGGAGGAGGATGTTGCTTGGCTGGTGACCAGCCTGCCCTTCCTCTGTTTCCCTTTCTCGCCCCCATGATGGATAAGGACAGTGATTCGGTGTTATCCCTGGCTATCAAACTGCCATTCTGCAGTCCACTGTAAGTGCAGCCAGACAGCACGGTGCTCCTGCCTCACACTACGGTTGCTTTTTTGAAGAAGAGAGGGGGCACTCTGGAGTGGCTGAGATCAGGAAGGGGGGCTCTGTGCCCCTTATTCGCATACCCAATATTCACAGTAGACTTGCAGCCTGCCCCTCACTGACACAGGTTTGTCGCTGCTACATAAGGAGCAGTCCCTAGCCCTTCTTGGATTTAGCCTAGGGGGGCTCTCTTCTGCATACTGAACCCCTGAACTGCCTCATGGGCCCTGTTGAAATAAAGACTCATTTTGGTGTTCCTGGAAACCTGCTTGTGATTTATTTCTTAGGTAATGTGGGCTCCAGAAGTCCCATAAATCTATTTAGGATTTTAATCCTGAGTAGTGTGGACAGTGTGGTTCTTTCAAAAGAAAGAGCAATAAATACTTAGAGCTCTTAGCACTAAGAGCTCTAGAGACCATCAGCCAACGAGACCAGTGGCAGAGACTACCATCCTGTAGAATCAACCTATGGTGTCCAGCACAAGCTAGCACCAGAAGGTTGTGGCTGGAAGAAGCCAGAAGCCAGGAATTGACTTATGGAGTCTGGCATAAGCTGACACTGGAAGGTAGTGGTTACCCTTGGCCAATTCATGATTTCCATCTGAATTGAGCCAAAGACCCCTAGACTGATTGGTACTACTGATATCCATTGTTATGCATTGTATCTAGATGTCCCACTCAGCCTCCAGACATAGTTGTGGCTTTTTGGAGGTGGCTAGATCTAGGATGTGTGATGCTGTGATTGATTCATGGTGCAATACTAGGATTAAGGGTGTGAGTGCTACCCACCCTAGGGCGCGTAGTTTGGATAAAACATAAGAGACAGAAAGAAGGTCCCTTGCCATTGCTTATAGCTTTTCGCTTGCTGCTTGCTGTTTTCTGCCTGCCTTACTTTGCATGAGCAGTTTCTCCACTGTGATGCCCCTCTGCTATACTGCCCTGCCTTGGAGCCAGCGAACTATGAACTGAAACTCTGCAAACAGTGAGCTAAATAAACCTTTTCTCCTTTAACTTTGGATGTCAGGTATTTTGTCTCAGAAACGAGAAAAGTTAAATACCCATTGTTATATTTTCTGTTTCCATGAGTGACACATCTCAGTTATTCAAGTGGGAAATCTGTAAGTGGCCTTTTGTTCTCCCCTTTCCATGACCTAGATATTTAGTTCACTACTGCACCCATATTCAAAATGTCTCACCTGCACTTTCTTTTCTTCATTATCTTAGTCCATTTCACTGTTTCTTACCACCTGGGCACTGCCTTCTTAATGATTTCCTTGTTCACATTTTTTTTTGCACCAACCCATTCTGTTCATAAGTCTTTTTTCCCCTGGATCCACACTCTTGTCTACTTCTACATTCCTATATCAGTTTTAAGCAAATATCAGTCATCTAAACCTTTTTATCTGTAGCTGTTATCCTATGCATGGGTGTGTATGTGGGCATACATAGTACAATATATAATGTATAATTATATATAACATATTACATATGTATGTATAGGTACATTTATACATGTACACACATATCCTTTTTGGTAAATGTAATCAGTATAGTATTATTGTGTTTAAAATGTAATATTTTAAGATATTAACTACATTTGAGTCAGTGTTCAAGTTCTGAACCATATCACAAATATCATGATTCTACAGTTTGAAAAACATCGAGAGCCAAACAATATCTATGCATGGTGATTTTGATACATATTCTAAAGCTACTTTAATTTCTAGATCCTCCTAACTCTGTGGTTTTGCAATTTATTTGTTAAATAAATTGGGTTGTTTCTTCTGATTGCCTCACAGTCTGAATTTTGCTTAAGGCATCTCTGTGGTTTATTTTAACACCTCTTTTTTTCTTTAGTATTTCTTATAGATCAATTGATTGAGTTAGAAGCTTGACTACATTTAGATTTGGTTATTCAGAGAATGAATTTTTCCCTAAGCAGGACAGAAATGTCTTAGCACTGGAGGTGTAACTCAGAGTGCTTGTCTAGCATGCACAAGGCCTTGACTTCAATCACCAGACACACACACACACACACACACACACACACACACACACACACAAAGAAAAACATTTAAAAACAACAATGAACAAAATGATAGTGAAGAAGTATGAGGTTGCCATCACCTTGAGAAACATAATTCAGAGGCTAGTCTCAACTGTTTTTGCATGAGACTGAAAGATTGGGACTGATACACAGAGAAGGAAACGAAAATCAGTGTCAAGGTTTGAGAGCCTGAAGGGTACTACCACTCAAAAATGTCTTTGCTTTGGGGTTGGGTACCAAGTCCAGGGAAAAAGAGGATAGAGCTCTGTTGTACCTTGGCAGAGATAAAGATCAGAGTCAGCATCCTCTAATGGTGGCAAACTGTTGAAACACTCCATGAACACAATGGAGACCTCAAAGGAAAATTGCTATGGACTGAAAGTTTATATCTCTCCTTCCCAGTTCGTGTGTTCAATTACCAACGGTGGTGGTGACCTTATTAGAATAGATGTAAAAGTTTGCCTTCTCTCCTTTCTGGTCTCCAGCATGTCAGCACACAGCAAGAATATCCCATCTGCAAACCAAAAAGAGGTTTCCCACTTGACCCTGGTTCTTCCAGCACCTTGGTATTGGATTTTCTCTCCTCAAGAATTGTGAAAGGTAGATACTTGTTGTTTAAGTCATGTAGTCTTTGGTAATTTGCTACAATAATTTGAACTAAGATAGATGTGCTCTGGGAATGGCGATATGAACTATATTTTAGTAGGTCAAGTTCTTGACTCAGAACATCTTGGTCCCCATCAACTAGGGTCCTCAAGTAGTGGCAGGGCAAAAATCTCTCTAAAGGAAAATACCATCTAAGGCCTCAAATTATTTTTATAAATAATTAAAAAATAAAATTGTCAGGAAAAAATCAGATACAATGCGATATACAAGAGATAAAGTAATTTTTAACCAGAACCAGCCAAACAAATCAGCCCACAGAAATAATAGATATTGGAACTATCAGATATAGGTCATAGAAGTACTATGTTTATTATATTCATGGAGTTAAAAAATCAGAACTTAAAAATCTCAGTAGTGAACCTGGTACTACAGAGTGACACTGAAACTTGTCTCCCGAACATTAGAAAAGAAGGCTATATAAGTCAGGTAGCTTAACTAAAACCACAAACTAATATGGTTGATTTAAGTTAAAATATATTAGTCATTTCATTAAATGTAAATGGACCAAATGCTTTTAAAAGACAAAGACTTCTTAGAATTAAAAAACTCCATGTAAGCTAATAAGAGATAGATTAAAAAAGGTTTTGAAAGGTTGAAAATAAAAGAATTTACCTAAGTAAAAGAATTTAATAAAAGTAATTGCATTTTTATTTTAACATAACTAAAAACCAGGTATGTTATGTTATTATCAGAGAGACTAATATAGAAGGTATTTTTAGTGATAAAATGTGTTATTTAATAAAAATTAAAGGGGTTGGACTTAGCTCAGTGGCACAGTGCCTGTCTGGCAAGCACAGGGTCCTGAGTTCGATTCTTGGTACCAAAAAATAAAAAATTTAAAAAAATTAAAGTTTAAAATCATGAGAAATTTAATAATTCTAAAATTGTAATTGCTACATGCTTTTATTAATTTATATTTTGTGCAACTGTGACTTATTCTAAAAGCCTTTTTTCGGTACTTAATTTTTTTAATTGAGTTTATTGGTACATTCTAGGTATACAGTACAGTTACATTCATTACTGGGATCTTGTACCTTTACATGACAGGACTTGGTTCTCATTTTTTCCCCTTGTCCCTGCCCTCCCTTCATCCCCTCCTGCCCTCCCCATTTGCAAACACTTTATTTCCATTTTTTTCATCTTCTAATTTTTTTTCTTTTCCCTTATTTCCTTTCCCCTACCCTTCCCACTATTTGGTACTTAATTTTTAAAACTATATTTTATTTATATATGTTAATATTGTATGATGATGGCGTTCATTAGGGAAGTTTGTAAATACATTTGACATATCTTAATCAATTTTGTGTGTCTTTTTGTTTTTTTGAGACAGGGTCTCACTATGTAGTTGAGACTGACCTGGAGCTCACTATGTAGCCCAGGCTGGTCTTGAACTCACAGCGATCATCCTGCCTCAGCCTCCCGAGTGCTGGGATTACAGGTGTGCGCCACCACGCCTGGTTTATTTTAATCAATTTTAATCCCATTACCTCATTCTTCTTCTTCTCCACCCTTCCACTTGTCCCCTTTCCAATCTTCAGAAGATTTACCTCTTGGTTTCCTCACAACTATTTTTCTCAAGCTCTTTTTAATTGGATTGTTTTAGGGGTGCTAATTTTCTTTACATTCTATATTCTATTTATATTCTAGACTTTAATCCTCTATCAGCAGATTAACTAGTAAAGTCTTCGCCCATTCAGTAGATTGTCTCTTCACTTTGTTGACTGCTTATTTACTGTGCTTATAAGTCTATTAATGTGCTATAGTCCCATTTGTTGATTCTTTATATTATTTTCTATACTTTTGGAGTCCTGTTTAGGAAGTCTCCTGTGCCTGTGTTTTCGAGTGATTCATCTATGTTGTTTTCCAGTAGTTTCAGTGTTTCTGGTTTTACATTTAGGTGTTTGATCCATTTTTATTTTAGTACAGCATGAGAGATGGGAGTCTAGTTTCTTTTTTTTTTTTGGATGTGGATATCCATTTTTCTCAGTATCATTTGTTAAAAAAACTGTGATTTCTTGAACATATGTTTGACCCCTTTTTCAAAACTCCAGTGGCTGTTTGTGCTTTGTTTCTATGTCTTTTCTTGCATACCATTGGTCTATATTTTTGTGTCTGTGCCAGTACCATATTTTTGTTACTGTGCCTTTATAGTATAGCTTAAAATCTAGTATAGAGGTACCTGTAGCATTACCCTTATTGCTCAGTGTTGCTTTGGTTTTTCTGGGTGTTTCCTGATTCCAAATAAAATTAAGGATTGCTTTTTTCTAGTTCTGTGAAGAATGCCATTGGTATTTTAATAGGGATTGCACTGAATATACAAGTCACTTTTGGCAATATGGTCATTTAAACAATGCTAATTCTGCCAATCCAGGAACAAAGAATGTCTTCCCATTTTCTAATATTCTCTTTAATTTTTTCTCTTAGTACCCTTCCTCATTAGCCCCAAACATTTTTTTCTTTTTATTGAGTTTATTGGTACATTCTAGGTATACAGTATAGTTACATTGATTACTGGGATCTTGTACCTTTACATGACAGGTCTTGGTTCTCATTTTTTCCCCTTGTCCCTTCCCTCCCTTCACCCCCTCCTCCCCTCCCCATTTACAAACACTTTAATTCCATTTTTTCATTTTCTCACATTTTTTTCTTTTCCCTTATTCCCCTTCCCCTACCCTTCCCAGTTTCCCTACACCTTTAGCCCTTTTCTCCCTATTTCACATTGTTAATTATCCCATTAAGATAGCCCCAACCTTTTTAAAAGGCACCGTCAGATTCCTTTATTTATCTTATAAGTCCTTATAAAATTAATGATGATACATTAGGTAATTTTTAGATACATTTTCCATACTGGACTACAATAACTTTCTTCTCTTGCTGTTTTCCTATTGTCTGTCCTTTGTTATGTGCTTTACTTATATACCAAGCTTCTCATATAAATATCATGTGATATTTAAGCTTATGTGTCTGATTTACTTCACTTAACACTGTGGTATCAAGGTGCATTCATTTTCCTACAGTTGACTCAAATGTACCCTTCTTTGTGGCAGAGTGATATTCTGTTATGCATAAATACCACATTTTCTTTAGCAATTTGTCTGTTGGTGGACATTTAGGCTGCCCCAAAGATTTAGCTATTATGGATTGTACTGATAAAAACATGGGAATGCATGTAGCACTGTGGTATGATGTCTTTAAAATTTTTGAGGAGATATCTAGAAGAATAGCTGAATCAAGTAGAATTTTTAGTTTTAGCTTTTGGAGGATTCTCCACACTGATTTTTATAGTGGTTCTATAGTTTACACTCCCACCATTTCAGATGTCCATTTTTTGATTGAGTCTTTAAATTTGGAGAGTCTAATTTTTTTGGATTCTTTATATATTCTAGATATTAGTCCTGAGGAGAAGCTGAAAAAATATTTTCCACTCTGTAGTTTGTCTCTTCACTCTGTTGCTGTGCAGAAGCTTTTAAATTTGATATGACCCCATCTGTTGATTCTTGGAATTATTTCTTATGCAACTGGGGTTCTGTTTAGAAAGTCTTTGCCTACACTTATTTCTTCAAGTGTTCTACCTATTTTGTCTTCCAGTGGATGAAGTGTTTCTGTTATGTTTATATGTTTGATACACTTGGATTTTAGCACAGGACATGGTGAGAAATATGGGTCTAGGTCCAGTCTTTAGTATGTGGATAGTCAGTTTCCCCAGTGCTATTTTTTAAAAAAAGCCCTTTCCTCCAGCAAAAGTATTGGGCTCCTTTGTCAAAGATAAAGTAGCTGCATGTGCCTGGATTGCTTTTGCTTCCTTTATTCTGTTCCACTGATCCATTAAGTCTGTTTTTTTCCCCCAGTACCATGTTTTTTTTTTTGTTGTTGTTGTTTTTTTTAACCGTGGATCAAATTCAGGTCCTTGCGCTTGTGAGGTAGGCAGCAGAACCACTGAACTAAACCCCTGGCCCCCATGCTGTTTTTATCATGGTAGTTTTGTAGTATAAATTGATGCCTGGATTGTGATGGGCCTTGCCTTGCCCTTGTTGCTTAGAATAGCTTTTGCTATTCTAGATCTCTTCTAGTTCTGTATGAGTTTTAGGATTGCTTTCTCTAGTTCTGTAAGAAATCCTATCTGTATGTTTATGGGACTGCATTACATGTGCATAATAACAATGTTGGAACTATGGCCATTTTGACTATGTTGGTTCTGCCTATCTAGGAACAGGGAATATCATTTCATTTTCTGACACCCTCTTCGATCTTCTTTTAGACAGTGCTATAGTTTTCACTGTAGAAATCTTTCTTGTTCAACTTCTCTTGTTAGGTTAATTCCTAAGTATTTCATTTTTCTTGATGCTGCTGTGAAAGGTGTTTCCCTAATTTCCCTCTCAGTGAGTTTGTTACTGGTATTCAGGAATGCTGTTGATTTTTTTTTCTTTTAATATCGGGGATTGAACTCAGGTCCTTGCTTTTGTGAGGTAGGCATGGCAACAGTGAGCTAAATCCCTGGCCCCTGCTATTGATTTTTGAATGTAGACTTTGTATCCTGCTATAATACCAAATTTGGTTATTAATTCCAGGAGTCTTTTGGTTGAATTTTTTGGGATCTTCTGTATGGAGTATCATGTCATCAACAAATAATGATAATTTAACTTCTTTTCCTATCCATATTCATTTTATTTCTTTCTCTTGGGTAATTGCTCTAGCTAATGTTTCTAGAACTGTATTGAACAAGAGTGGTGATAGTGGGCATCCTTGTCTTGTTTCTGATTTTAGGATGAAAGCTTTCTATTTTGACCATTAATAATAATAATGTTTGCTGTTGGTTTGTCTTAGGTGGTTTTTAGCACACTGAGATAATGACCTTCTATTCGAATTTTCTGTAGGGTTTTTATTATGAATTAGTGTTGGACTTTGTCAAATGTTTTTTTGGCATCTATTGGGATGATCATGTGGTTTTTGTCCTTGGTTTTGTTAATGTGGTGTAGTACAGTTATTGATTTGTGTATGTTGAACAATCCCTGCATCCCTGAGATGAATCCTGCTTGGTTTAGTGTAAATCTCTTTGATGATTTGCTGAATTCTGCTTGCCAGAATCTTAATGAGGATTTTTGCACCTGTGTTCATTAAAGAGGTTGGCCTGTAGTTCTCTTTTTTGGTCAGATTCTTCTCTGATTTCAGTATCAGGGTAACGCTTGCTTCCAGAAATGAGTTTGGGAATATTGCTTCTCTTTCAGTTTCATTAAAGAGTTTGAGGAGTAGCCACATTAGATCTTTAAATTTCTTGTAGAATTCAGCAGTGGCTTTGTCAGGACCTGGGCTTTTCTTTGTTTATAGGTTTTAATTACATCTTCATTTTCATTGACTGATATTGGGTTATTTGGAATTTTTATATCTTTAAAATTCAGCTTTAGTGATTTATATGTATCTAGAAATCTGTTCATTTCTTCTATTTGTTTCCATTATATAGGTTCACAAAGTAGGTAATGATGATCTGGATTTTATGAGATTTGTTGTGATTTGATTTCACCCTTTTTATTCCTTATTGCATGGATTTGAGTCTTTTTTAGATCAAGTTGGCTAAGAGTTTGTTTATATTATTTAATATTTCAAAAAGTACCAACTCTTCATTTCATTGATTCTTTGTATTATTTTCTTAGTCTTAATTGCATTAATTTCTGCTCTGGTTTTTATAATTTTGTCCCTTATTCATCGAGCATTGATTTCTTCCATCTTAATGCTCCCTGGATTTTCTTTAGATGAGTTGGGGATGTTGGGTTGCATCTTGTTTCTCTCTTCTCACTTTCTATTTAAAAAAATTGTTTTCTGTGTTGAGGCTTATAACTTGCTTATGATAGGAAGCTTTATTACTAGTATTGAGATCTCTTGAGGGAATGACTACTTTTCAGAGGTGTTTTTTTGGCATAGTTGGCTTTTGGCTTTTGAGTCTGTCTCAGGATCTTGCTTCCTCTGCTTATTAGGATGAAGAGTCGTATTCTTTTTGGCTTAGCACACAGTACTGGACAGTAGTATTGTTTACAACCCCCAGACTACCTAGGCATTGGCATACAAGGAAGATCAATTGATCACAGCAACTGTGTCATCTTGGTTAGAGTAGTACAATCAGTAATAACGATAGCACCAGATACAGATTGGAAATGACAAACTGTGACAACTAATAATTTGGCATATTTAACCCTAAGTTCAAGATTTATAGTTATGTAGCCTAATCTAAGGTAAATTATAAAATTATATACAGTAAATATCAACTCAGTTGAATGATTTTACCCTAAGAGGAGAAGATTTAAAAGGGAAAAGAGAAAAAATAGAGAAATGAAATAATAAAAGATTATAAGAAGGCCGAAGGACAAAGGAAGATTATCCAAGCCTCAGGAAACTGGTGAAGAAGACAGGAGGGAAGGAAAGAAGGAAAAAACAAAAACAAGGAAAAAACTGATCAAAGCAAAAAACTAAAAACAATGTTCACAGTCATGAAAAACAAAAATAAATCATCAAAAAATATAACCAAATGAACAATAATAACAACATAGCCAAAAGAAAAGAAAAAAAAAAAGAGAGAAATTTCTCTGTGTTATCAAGGCTATGTTTATCTTCTGTGGCCTATTGTTTTTGTGTCAATGTCTAACTCAAACCCATGACTCTGCTATCACTGGTAGAGAAAAGAGGCAGTCAAAAACCTAGATCCATGTGGATAATCACCAGTAAACTGGCCTTAAGCTTGGGTGGGATGCTAGTTCTGGGACTTTCAAATCCACAAAAATTCAGGCTGGTCTCTAGTCATGGGTGTGGGGCCTGAGTCACTGAGTTTATGATACTCTGGGTGTCTCTTGCTGGCCTGACCACAGCTCCCCAGCCATGGATGTCTCCTGTGGCTGTCCCTCACCCAGTCACTGTGGGAGTTTAATACTTGGGGGCCCTGAGATGAAGCCGACCTGTCATGGCTCTTAGTCCCAGGTGCAATTGGCCCCTCCCTAGAATGGTATCCAACCATGCACTCTTTCTGAGGGATATGGCAGTTGCTGGGACTATCATCACTCATCACATCAACTGCTCCATTCTACTGGTGTGTTTTTCTCTAAATCCCTCTGAAATTTCTTGCTTTCACTGTATTTCTGTAGTTTTGATCTTCCTTTGTAACCCTGCTAGCCAGGAGGCAAGCAAAAAGTGGAGATTGGCCCTTTTTTTCTGAGTTGTGGTCTGTCTCTTAAATTTCTCTATGGCTCATATTTTCCCTTCAGATCCTTCCTGGGTCCCAGGGATTCACTTCCTTCCTTCTTTTCTCCCCCAAGTTGTTGTTTTCCAATATCTGTATTCCAAATCTTGGAGAGGTGCCACTGCCATCTTCCACTCAAAGAACCAACTCTTTGATTAGTTTATTCATTGTAATTCTTTAGTTTCAGTTTCATTAATTTCTGCTCTGATCTTTATTATTTCTTTACTTCTACTGGTTTTGCTTTGGAGTGTTCTTGCTTTCATAGGATCTTGGAATACATTATTAGGTTAATTATTTGTGCTTACTCTTTTTCTGGTGTAGGCACTGATAGCTTTAATCTTATAATGTTGTTGAAGAAAACAGATATAGAAGGACATTATCTCAATCTGTTAAAAGCCATTTATGACAAACCTACTTCCAACATCATATTAAATTGTGAGGAACTGAAAGATTTCCCTCTAAAATCAGGAATAAGACAAGGATGTCCATTAACATCACCCTTCAACATAATACTTGGAACATTGGCAAAAGCAATTAGGCAAGAAAAAGAAACAAAAGGGATATGTATAGGAAAGGAACAAATCAAATTATCATTATTTGCAGATGATATGATTCTCTACTTAGAAAACCCAAACAGATCTACCAAAAGATTCTTAGAATTAATTAAGAAATTCATTAATGTAGCAGAATATAAAATCAACCCACAAAAATCCTGTATACTAATAATGAACCCACTGAGAAAGAAATTAGGGAAAAAGTACCAATCAAAATGCCAAAAAAAAAAAAACCAAAAACAAAACAAAACAAAAACAACACATAAGAATTAAAATAACTAAGGAAGTGAATGACCTCTATCATGAAAATTATATTATTTTGAAGAAAGGAAATTGAAAAGGACATCATAAAATGGAAAGATATGACCTGTTCTTGGATAGGCAGAGTCAGTGAAGTCCAAATAGTCATTACTTCTAAAATTAATACACAGATTCAACTCAATCTCAATTAGAATTTCAGAGGCATTCTTTACAGAACTGGAGAAGACAATGGAACAAAAAGAAGTCCAGAATTGCAAAAGCAATCTTGGATAACAAAAGCAAAGTGGGAAGCATCAGAATCCCAGACCTGAAGTTGTATTATGATGTTAGCATGATAAAAAGCAGTGTGGTACTGCTAAAAAAAGAGACATGAGGATCAGTGGAACAGAACAGAGGAGGCACTGACAACCCCAAGACACTCAACTATTTGATCTTTGACAAAGGGACCAAAACATACCCTGGAGGAAAGAGTACCTCTTTAATAAATGGCATTGGGAAAACTGGTTATCCACATACAGAAGATTGAATCTAGATCCATATTTCTCACCGTGTTCTAAACTAATATAAAAATGGATCAAAGAACTAAATGTAAAAACAGAAACTCTTAACCTTCTGGAAGATAAAATAAGTGAAACTCTTGAAGTCATAGACATAGGCAAAGACCTTCTAAACAGAACACTTGTTGCACAGGAAATAGTACAGAAAATCAGAGATACATTCATGTCAAATTTAAAATCTTCTGCACAGCAAAAGAAACAGCCAACAGAATAAGAACAAAATCTAAAGAATGGGAAAAATTTTGGTCTTTCATTATTCAGGTTTAAGACTTATGTCTAGAATATATAAAAAACTCAGGAAAAATTAGACCCCAATGAAAGATCCAGTCATAAAATGGGCAAGCAAAAAGAACAGACACTTCACAGAAGTACAAATGTTCAATAAATACATGAAGAAATGGTCAACATCATTGGCCATTAGAGAAACACAAATTAAACAACACTGAGATTTCATCTTACCATAGAAAGAATGGGCACAGTCAAGATATCAAATGCTGGAGATGCTGTGGGGAAAAAGGAAACCTTTTACACCGTTAGTGGGAATGTAATCTTGCACAACCATTATGGAAGTCATTGTGGAGAGTCCTCAAAAAAAACAAAAAGTAGAAATTCCATTTGACCCAGCTAATTCCCTTCTAGATATCTTCTCAAAAGAGTTAGGCATCGTATTATAACGATACATGCATACTTATGTAATAGCTAAACCTTGGAAGCAGCTTATATGCCCATTGTTATGGCTTGTGATTAGATGTCCCTCCAAAGCCTCATGGTTTCCCAGAGGTGGCTGAATCTAGAGTGTGTAATTAACTCATTGTGGGGGTAGGCCTGAGGGCACTAGGATTAAGGGCATGAGTGCTTCCCACCCTAAGTGGTCTGAGTAAGATAAAAGGAACAGAAAGATTCTGTTAAGGTCCCTCTTTGGTTTTGCTACCATGTGAGTGGCATGAGCTGTTCTCCTCTGAGATGCCCCTCTGCTATGTGTCACTCTGCCTTAGAGCCAGCCAATTATAGACTGAAACCTCTATGAACTGTAAGCAGAACAAACCCTTTCCCCTCAAACTTTAGGTATCAGGTATTTTGTTTTAGCAACGAGAAAGTAATAACACATCCACCAGCAGATAGGTATAAAAAATATTGTATTTACACATGATATAGTAGCAGTACTTTGCCATAATGACAGAGTTGAATCATTTATAGGAAAATGGGTGCATCTTGACACTATAAATCAGACACACAAGTTTAAATATTGCATGGTTTCCTCTTATATGAGGAACCCAAAGTATAAATAAAGATCAAAATGGAAGAAAGACAGTAGGAAGTAGGGAGGTACATCTTTCTCAAAGGGGAAGGGGTCCAAGAGATCGGGGGGAAGGGGTTGAGGATAAGGGATGAAAACAACAATTAACATGTGTTATAATAAGTGCCAACTCCACACAGGCAATGTAAACATTATGTACTCCAAACATGTACAAAAAAAGATGGAAATCAAGAAATGTGTGCAGGTCTGGGATGTAGCTCAGAAGTATTGCACTGGCCTTGGAAGTGCAAGGTCCTGATTTTGATTTCTGGTACTGGGAAAAATAAAAAGAAATATGTGTAGCAAGGAGGGAGGGAGAGGAAATGGGGAGAAAGAAAGGATTTAAGATGTATATATACATGTATCAACCCCCTACAAGTAGTGTAATGTTATGTGCTATAAACATGTAGTAATAGAAAATTAGGACTTACGTTAGCAGACAATGAAAATAAAGAACTAATGTCAACACCCCTCAGACTACTCTATGAAATAAAAGGAAAAAGAATGCTGCCAAATTAATTAATTCTCTCAAATTACTGTCACCTTCATACTAAAGCCAGATAAAGAATCAAGAAAAAAAGAAAAATACATACCAATATCCTTGAACATAGATGCAAAAACCCTCAATAAAACTCTTGTGAATCAAATTCAACAACACACTAAAAGTAACAAATACCACGATCAAGTTGGCTTCATCCCAGGAATGAAGGAATGGTTCAACATACAGAAGCCAGTAAACATAATACACCATATAGGTAGAATCAAGATAAAGAAAATCACAGGATCATCTCAATAAGCATGGAAAAAGCAGGCTACAAAATTCAACACCCCTTCATGATAAAAGTCCTGAAGAAAGTAGATACAGAAACATCTTAGCTCAAAATAGTGAAAGGTATGTGTGACAGACTCACAGCCAACATCATACTGAGTAGGGAAAATTAAATGCTTTTCCTCTCAAATGTGGAATGAGAAAGTACTTCCAGTCTCATCACTTCTGTTCAACATAGTACTGTACTCAAAATTTTAGGGCGAGCAATCAGCAAGGGAAGAAATATAGCAGGGTGCAAATAGGAGAGGAAGAAGTCAGACTATTCAGATTTACAAATGACATGATGTTTTGCTTAGGATAACCTAAAAATTCCAGTCCTTTAAAAGTTTTAATTTTTAAGAACTCCCTCCCATTCAGTTTATTGGCACATTTAAAGCAAACAATAGTTACATTTATCATTGAGATCTTGTACCTTTACATAATAGGTCTTGGTTCATATTTTTTCCCCATACCCCTGCCCTCCCTTCACCCCCTTCACCCTTCCCTATTTACAAAGACTTTATTTCCATTTTTTCCTTTTTTCACATTTTTTTCTAAAAATTTTAATTTTGAGACAAGTTCTCAGTAAATTGTCCAGCTTGAGTTGTACTTTCTTAGCCTCCTGAGTAGCTGACCTTACAGGCATGTTACACCATGCTTGGCTTCTTTTTGCTACTTGCTGATGTGACATGCCTCAAAAGAGCAATTGAGCAAGATTCTTTTTTTCATGGTTTTAATGTGAAAAAGTGATGACGTGATTAACGCAAGCAGACATCTTCTAGCTCCTCAAAAAAGGGAGTTCTGGTGCTCTGCATACGCCTGTCAGATAATCCTGCTATTTGTTATGCTGTGTTAAGACAATATCTTATTCTTCGCACATCTTGAAACTGACTACTCTCCATCCCGACTTCTGCTGTCCTCTCTTGGGTCCTTATCAGGTCTCACTTGTATTAACTCACTGTTCTCTCACTGTTCTCGGCTCCATCCACACTGTTCTCTGAGTGATGAGCCTGGACAAAATGGCCTAGGTCACACCCTTGCTTAAAGTGTTCTCGCTTCCCCCATCACCCTGAAATAAAGTTTAAGCCCTGGATGGCCACAGAGCCCTCCAAGGGCTCGTTCTTCTCTGTCTCTAATCCTTTCTCCTCCTACAGCCTGCCTCTTCTTGCCTTTATCGCATTTCTTGCATCTCTCCACACTCACTGCCCGTGTTGCTGCTTGCTCTGTGCTTCGATCTGTTTATTGTTTTGTCTGAATGCCCTCCAAGGCCTCTTTGATGGCTCTTTTTCTTCCCAGCTTTTTCATCCTATCATCCTCAACTCACCTCTTGCTTTAGACACTCTGGGAGTCCAGGCTGGGCTTGACACCTGATGTTAAGAGCTCCTTCGCAATCTTTCTTGCACCATTTGACTGCATTTTACATTGACTGTAAAATGTTTTTATATCTGTTTCCTCTATTAGTCAGAGTGTTTCTTACTGTTTCAAATACCCACAGACAGTAATGCACAGCAAGGCAGTGTGCTGTAGAGGGAGAACATCAACCTAGGGGTCAGAAACTTTGAGTCTTAGTCCTGGGTAGCAGCTTTGTGCCTTTGGGCATCATTCTAGGAAACTTCTAGAGTTGTGGCAACCATGAGAGAACCTTTGAAGAGCAAAGAACTTGACAGACCAAAACCCACGACTCACTTTCTAAGTCTTATATTTAATACCTTATATTTAGTTCTCATCATATAGAACCTTGCTGCATTTGGCAGGCTCATGATTATTATAATCACCAACCGATGACTTCCAGATATTTTTCTTTAGCCCTGACCTCTCTCCAAAGCTTCACACCCTTCTTCTCAGCTGTATGCTTGGTACCTTTAGCTGTTTTGTTTTTTAGGCAACTGAGAAACTGAGAGGCTTCACTCACGTCGCCTAAATGTGCATCTTTTCCTCCATGTTTCAACGAACGGCGCTCTGCACCTGAGGAGTTAAGCTGACAGTTTAGACACATTGCTAGCTCTCCGTCGTCCTCAACACAGTGGCAGTGGGGAGATAGAAAAGTAGAGGGAGAAATACACGTGGGAGTTTGGAAGGCAAGTCCTTCAGTGAGACAAAGAACACAAAGCGAAGGCAGGCAGTAGGGGTGAGCAGTGAGAGAAGGTGGGCGGGAGGCACGTCTGGAGAGATGACATAAGTCAAACTAGGAATTTGGCTTGATTTAATCCAAGAGAGCCCTTTTGGAGAGCTTTTTTTAAAAATTAACATTGATAGCCTGTGTTCCAGATTTTATATAACACAATATTAGACATCTCTTCTGAAAGAAAATCCAACATAAATTTTAACATGTTTTGCAAGTTTTAAAGCAAACACTGCAGAAATGATGGGTAAATCTACCAAAATCAATTGCCTGTTGGAGAGCTTTGAGGAGAGGAAATGTGATGAGTTTGAGGATTTAGAGATCTTAATCTGACTGCAGTGTGAAGGGACTCAAATCTGAGTCACAAAGAACATCAGGACTCACACACAGTTGAAGAAAAGATGAGGTGGCAGAGAGAAGATGAGATTCCCCAAAAGTCGGGGTATGGAGGCAAGAAGAGAAGGTGGGACTCTTAGGTGAGGAAAAATCCTTGGAGTGCAGCTACTTAGAGTGCTACTACTGATTCAGCTTGAGGGACGCTAAGAGACCAAGAGAATAAGGCTATGTGGGTGTGAGAATACTTGGGGTCAAATACACTAGACCATGACAGTGGGTGCAGTCTGGCTTTGTGACTCACTGTCTCATCTTATGGTTGGAGTTTACTTCGCCTGTTGAAAATGAGAGAAATAATTAAGAGATGATGCATTCAAATAAATTTTAAATGAATTAAAGTTAAATGTATTAAAAGGTGGAACTCAATATGAAAAATCGTTGCAAGAAAATTGAAATAGAAACTGAAAGGAATGCAAGGCTTATTTTCTTACAAATAGTTGTTGATTACAAGACCTGAATGTCTTCTTTGATAAGGTGGATCAATAGAAATTTCCAGTTGTAGCTCATGGCCCCAGTTATGCTAGTGAGTAGTTACAAGGGAGAGTAAGGAAAAGCAGTAGGTTGGTTTGTGTTGCCCAAAAGCCTTTCAATGAATCATTTTCCAAAGATAAGATTCTTCCAAAGAGGTAATTCATAAATTCTCAATGCTTCTCTTGTACAAATGTGAAAGGGAAACCTAAAAAATCTGGAAAGAGCAATTTACTTATGCCTGGTATCTTTCCTAACATGCTTGGAATTAGACCAACAAGGCAGCATTAGGTGTTTTCACTGAAAGTAATTAGAATAAAAGAGGAGAGAAAAGTTAATCCCTTTTTAAAAATACCTTGGAATCCATCAAGGTATTGGGGTGTGGCCAAGGATGTCAAGAGTCAGATCAGTGTCCATTAGGCTCTTTTATACGCTGGGAAAATTTAAGATGGGTAAAGCTTATGCTACTAGGGAAAAGACCGGCGGGTCAGTTCTCCCACTCCTGCAGTAAAATGGAAAATTCACCATTAGTTAAGTGGTTTAGGTATTTTCTTAGAAAGTCAATATAAGTGATGGTTTATTAGTAGTTTAAACTTGTAAAACTCATAAAAGAGAACTTAATAAGGATTAAACTTCATTCTAAACTTTTCACAGTCACATGTGATCCTTGTTAGTGTAACCCCCAGACATGTTTGCCTGGTTGTCTGTTTTCATGCACTGGATTTTCAGAACCATTTAGACACTAAGCTCTTTATCTTTCATCTGTTGTGCAGGTGCACAGCAAGAAATGGACCTTAAGTCTCAGGTGGTTGTTTCAGCAGCTAGAAGTTTGTGGCTTATTCATTAAAATTTAAAGTTAGCATTTTCCTTTTCATAGATTTGTTGCAATTATTCAGAGTTAGTCTTATTAAGCAACTAAGTTTTCTATTTATTGAAGTGCCCTCCACAATGTGTTTAAGCAAAGAGAAATGTTTGTCAAAATCACTGCCAGAGGGCCGGGGATTTAGCTCAGCGGTTCAGTGGCCTGCCTTGCAAGTGCAAGGATCTGAGTTCAATCGCTGGTACCAAAAAAAAAAAAAAAAAAAAAAAAAAAAAGAAAAAGAAAAAAAAATCACTGCCAGATGCTCTGTGGTAAGAAGAGAACAAAAGATATTTTAAGAGGCAGAAGAGCCTTGCAATAGTTACATTTTAAGCATGATGGAATATCCTTGATAATGGGATCTTGGCAGTCTCATTGAAGTACCCAATACTATGCATTTTTAAATACTAATATTACATTTTTATGGTACTAATATTACAAATATGGATAAAGTATTCCAAATATATAGGGATTGAGAACACGAGGGATAAAAATCTCCATGACTCTATCTCTGAAATTCAATTTTTAAACAATCAGTGATTGTCATTTGCTTTGGGAAAGCGAGTCCTCAAATATGTCTTCTGATACCTTCTAAATTCTATTGCTGAGCAGTCTAAATGACGTCTCATCCTGTCATTGGAATTGCTCTTCGTGCATTTTTCTTTTGCTCTCAAGCTCAGTTTATTTGTCAGTGGAATAGTTACTGGTTGTTTTAAAAAATTAACGCATCATAACTGCACATATTTATGGGGTACAGTGTGATAATTTGATATTTGTGTTATAATGTATCATAATCAAATCAGGGCAGCTAGCACTTATCTGTTCTTAAATATTTCTTTTGCTGGGAAGCTTCAAACTCCTCTGTTCCAGTTCTTTATAAAATATATAGTAAATTTTTGTGAACTATATTTAGTCTACTCTACTGTATATTACTCCTCCTAACTAAATTTCAGTATTGTTATTATTCTTGAAAGTGGTCAATACTTTAAATTCTGCCAGGACTGTGAAAGACCAGAGAAATGATACAAATTTAAGATAATTTTAATTTATGGTTTATTCCTGTAAGAAGGAACATTACTGCTTATGTTTCTGAAATAAAGGGAAGAAAAGTGCCCTTTCTACCCTTGAGATTTGTGATGGCTCTCACTAGTTGCAAATCATGTGAACTGTCTGCTGAGTGTCAAAGGTAGCATCAGATCATTCCAGACACATGGAATATTGTGGAAATTGCATCAGCAGATAAGATAAGTGGGATTCTTTTGGTCATTGAATTAGTTTCCTCTTGCCTAATATTATAACAAGTCATCACAAAACTTGGTGGCTTTGAGAATGATACATTTATGAAGGCTAGAATTCTGAAATCAGTTTCACTGGTCCAAATGAAGGTGTTGGTGGAGCTTCCTTTTCTCTAGATGCTCATGGAATCTGTTTCCTTGATTTTCCCCGCGTCTGAAGTGGCATTGACTAAATTCTTTGGTTTGTGGCCTCCTCCTACATCTTTAGTTCCCTCACTGTAGCATCTTGAAATCCCTCTCTGCAAAGTTTTCACTCATCTTCTCCCTTGGGTAGTAGATTCTCACTCTGTCTCTTATAAGGATACATGTGATAACACTTAGGGTCTGCCTGGATAATCCAGAAAAATCTCCCCACTTCAAGATCTTTTTAATTATACTGGAGAAGTCCCCATTATCATGTTGTCACTTACAGGCTCCAGGGATTAGGACCTGAATGTCTTTTTTTTTTTTTTTTTTTTTTTTTTTTTTTTTTTTGGTATTGGGGATCTAACTCTGGACCTTGTGCTTGTGAGGCAGGCGGCAGCACCACTGAGCTAAATCCCTGGCCTGGATATCTTTGGGCACCATTATTCAGCCTATCACAGTCATGACTTCTGTTTTTGTCTTATTCACCTCTGATGTCTATAATGTGTCCAATACTGTGACAGTCCCTAAAGATACATGGAAAAGAGGGAGCTTGCTTTTACTTTCAGGAGATTCACTTGAGATGGAGAGACTTACATGCATATAAAAGACATCAATACAAGGGTACCATCAAAGGGATTTACAATAGCATTTCATAACTATAGGGGTGTCTTTCTCTGAGAAACTGGGAAAGCTTTAGAAATCTATTTTCCTATGTTAAGTGAACTATTCCTAGATTAGTGTGCCCAAGAAGGCTCTGTATCCCTTGGTCCCATCTTTGAAATTAATTTCATTGATTAAAAAACAAACTATTTGGAAAGGGACACAATAACCTTCTTGGTCTACTTACTTTCTATAGAGGTTTTCCAGCCCAAGGAGGTTTTTAATAGTCAGAGATTCTTTTAATAGAAGCCCATGCTTCCCATGGTAGTTTAATTATTGCAAAGCCTTAGTCCTCTCTTCTGTGGTTCTCTTGCCATCATGTTGGCTGAAAATGCAGCTCTGGCTGTTTCCTGTGATCAGTTCAGGGTCTGACTCAGACTCTGACAGTGAGGGCAGTTGATATTCAATGTTCACTGTCCACTTCTAGCCACCAACTCCCTCATGCACCTAAGTCACTTTTGCCAAGCCATCTCTGGCAGTGGCAGTGGATTCAGCTCTGGAAGTGGCAGTTAGTGCATACATGGAGCCTGGAGTTCACCTTGACCCTGCTATCAAAGAAGTCCAATATAATCCTACCTGTGAGACCATGTTTGATCCTGAGTTTGAACCAGAAAATCCCTTTAGAGCACAGCAAATGGCTGCTGTTAGAAATATGCTTTCTGGATGTGCTGAACCACCTCATATCAATGATTTCATGTTTGAACCGCAAAAGAGAACTTTTGTCATACATGATAACGTATTGAATCCTTCACTAATAGACACTAGAGAATAGTCAAGAAAAGAGGAAAAACTTTAAAGAAAATGATGCGTCTAATATTGATGATTTCTTGGGAACATGAACAGAATATGTGGATGAAAAAGATGTAGCCATGACTTCAGAGGAAGAGTGAAAAGAATTGGATGAAATCACAGCAAAGATGCAGGAGAAAGGAAGACAGGAAGAAGAGAAACCTGGGGAGGGGAAGGCAATCTAACATGTTAAAAAATGTATGACTATTAAGGCAGGTCCTATCTTCATATTCCTTAGGATGTTGGTGCTAATTTATTGCTGACTGTGCCACCTGAAAAGTGTTATCTTCCAAAAAAAAAATTCATGGTGGTCTGGACACACAAAGGGTGCAGTCAGGTTGCTTTATCTCTCTGGCCATTTATTGCTATTTTGTTCCATGGATCGTAAAATTAACCTATGGGAGGTTTATGAAGACTGGTGCTGTCTATGAACATTTATTGGTCACAGTAAAGCTATTAGGGACATCTGCTTCAATACTGCAGCAACCCATTTCCTCAGTGTGACCTATGAGAGTTATCTTAAACTCTGGGACACTGAGGCAAGACAGTGTATATCAAGACTCACAAACCAAAAGGTACTCTATTATGTCAAATTCAATTCTGATGAAGGGCTGGGGATTTGGCTCAGTGGTTCTGCACCCTGCCTTGCAAGTGCAAGCACCTGAGTTCAATCCTCGGTACCACAAAACAATACAACAACAACAAAAAAACAACATGTCAAAAATTCTGATGAAGATAAAATCTTTGTGGCTGGGTTGTCTGATAAAATGATCATGCAATGAGACACTCAAAGTAGAGAAATTGTACAGAAATATAATCGATATTTGGGAGCTATCAGCACCACTGTTTTTGTTGATGAGAACAGAAGATTTGTGAGTAGATCTGATGATAAGAGTGTAAGAGTTTGGAAGTGGGACAGCCCTGTGGATTTCAAGAATATAGCCAAACCCAGTATGCACTCAATGCCTGCAGTGACTTTGTCTCCAAATGGGAAAAGGCTAGTGGGCCAATCAATCTTAATTTTTGGAGTACAGAACAGATTTACATTGAATAAGAAAAAAAATTTATTATTTATTTATTTTTTTATTGAGTTTATTGGTACATTTAGGGATACAGTACAGTTACATTCATTGTTGGGATCATGTACCTTTACATGGCAAGTCTTGATTCTCATTTTTTTCCCCTTACCTCTGCCCTCCCTTCACCCAAGAAAAAAAATTTAAGGGCCATATGGTAGCAGGCTATGGTTGTCAAGTGGAATTTTCACCAGATGTGAGCTGTGTGATTTCAGGAGATGGAAATTAAAAATTAAACACTTGGGACTGGAAAACCACAAAAGTGTGCATCAGTTTAAAGCTCATGATAAAGTGTGTATAGGTGCAGTGTGGCACCTCTTGAAACACCATCATGTGTGCCTGGGATGGTCTCATTAAATTGTGGAATTAAAGAGATTAGTTCTTAAACTGTTCAATGTCATATTTAACTATTTTTAATTATTAAATGTGTTGGATGACAACTTGATTTATAGATAATGTTTTCCTTACATGGCCTTAAGAAGTTGACCCATTATTAAAACAACAACAACAACAAATTTTGTAAATTTGCCTGATATAATGCCACTGGCAACTTAATTTTGGTCTTTATGGATGTTATTTACATAGAAAATAACCATCAACTTTCTCTTTGATAAGTAGTTATTGTTGTCAGGCAGTTTGGATTTAATTCCCATGATATTTACTTAAAGGGTTTTTGGTGGGTCCATACAGAATCCCTACACATTTAGGATTCCCAAGGAAATAATATAATTAAATGACTCAGGAAGCTACCATATACTTACCTGTTCAAACAGGAGGGCAGTAAAGAACACAAATGTTGTAATCTGATAGATATTTGAAAGATGGATAAAACTACCCACAGCTGCTATTTCCATTACATTCAGTGGATCAAGTTCTAGATTTTTGGCTTCATGTGTTCCAGTAGTTTTTATGATGTGTGTTTTATATTTTAATTTGCAAATCAATACTCTTTGACTGAAACTTTTCTCTAATTATTAAGCAATGTAAAATAAAAATCAGTTCAGGCAAAGCAGTGAAAGAGCCCAGCCATGTGGGAGCAAACACAACCATCTGTGCTCTCCCGCCCCATAAACAAAAGAAAGAGGTCTTCTTTGAGGATCCTAGGTGAAAATTGAAGCTCACTGGAAAACTGAAGAAAATCTCTGCAATAAAGGCACACCAGACCACCGTAGTTGAACATCTCAGAGTAATTAGAAACCCAGACCTAAAGACCACCTGTATCTGGAATATTGAAGTATTAACCCAGGAATTAAAACAAGGACAGTACCAACAACAAAAATAAAAATGAGAAGACATTTAAACAAGGCACAAACACAGACTTCCAGTTCATTAGAGGTAAATTCTTAGAGAAATGAGGTGGAAAAGTCTGATAATCAACCACCTGGACGCCCTGAACAGGAAGTAACAAAAAAGATGAATGAGAATCTAGAAAATTTTAAAAAAGAAACAATTTCCCAGATAACCACAGAGATGGTGAGCAGAATGAAAGACAGGATTAGAGACTCTAGAACAGAAACATAAAAAAATAGCTCAGGACCATGATAGAAACAATGAATATCCAGCATAAGAAAGAAATGGAAACCATGACTGACCAACAAAGGAAAGAAATGGAACCCATGAAACAGATTCAAACAGTTATCCAGGAGATTAAAAACTCTATTGAAAACATGTGCAGCAGAATGAGCAAATGTCAAGATAGAATATCAGATATAGAAGCTAGGACTGTGGTCAGTGACCATGAAAAGAGAACTCTCTTAAAAACAGTAAAGAAGCATGAGAAATCAACCCAACAACTCCTAGATGATGTGAAGAAGAATCATATAAGACTGATAGGAATCTATGAAATAGCAGGAGAAAGTACAAATGACATAAAAATCTGTTCAGAGAATTAATGACAGAAAACTCCCCAAACAGAGGGAAAGAATTTAACATACAGATAAGTGAGGCACATAGGACTCCAAATAGCCATGATAAAAAAATCCACCCCTAAACATATAATAATCAAAATCCCAGAAGCCCAACAAAAGAACAAAATACTACATTCAATTAAAGAAAAGAAACAAATTACATGCAAAGGAAATCCCATCAGAATCACAGCAGACTTTTCAACTCAAATTCTCAAATCAAGGAGAGGCTGAAGTGAGGTATTTCAAGTTCTAAAAGAAAATAACCTCCAACCTAGACTGATGTATCCTGCAAAACTATCTTTCAAAATTGATTGGGAAATAAGATACTTCCATGAAAAAGAACACCTGAGAAAATTTGTGAACACCAAACCAACACTCCTAACAATTCTAAATAATATCCTAGAAAAAGACAATGAAGGTCACAACTCCATAAGGACCAACAGAGCAAATACATCAGGCAAGGCAAAAAATTAAAGGGAGAGGGGGGAAAATAAAAAATAAAAGAGCCAACAACAAGATAATAACATGACAATGAAAAGCCAATACATATCAGTTATAACCATCAATTTTAATAGCCTCAATTCACCAATCAAAATAAATAGACTGGCAGAATAGATTACGAAGCAAAATCCAACAATATGCTGTATACAAGAAACCCACTTAATTCACAATGACATTCATGGACTGAGAGTAAAAGGATGGAAAACAGTTCTCCATGCAACAGGAGCCTGGAAAAAAGTGGGGGTAGCTCTCTTATTTTCAGACAAAGTAGAATTCAAACCAAAACTAATTAAAAGAGACAGAGAGGGCCACTACATCCTTGTAAAGAGAACAATCCAAGAGGAAGAGATGGCAGTCATAAACATATAGGTACAAGATACTAATGCACCCAACTATACAAAACAAATATTAATGGATATGAAAAATGAAATAAGCACCGATACAATTGTATTGGGGGACCTCAGTAATCCTCAGTAATCTAAACAATCTAATGCTTAACCTTAAGCTCCTAGAAAAAGAAGAGCAAGACAAACTGAAAGCTCATACAAGGGAGGATATTATAAAGCTCAGAGAAGAAATTAATGCAATGAAGACTAAGAGAATGATACAAAAAATTAAATAAAATAGTTGTTTTTTAAAAGAATAAATAAAATCAATAAACCCTTAGCCAACCTTATCAAAAAAAAAAAAGAAAAAAAAAGGAAAGAAAAGGCTCAAATTCATTTAATAAGGAATGAAAAAGGTGAAGTCACAACAGATCCACCAGAAATCCAGAGGATCATCAATACCTACTTCAAAAACCTGTATTCTAATAAGATGAAAAACACAGAGGAAATGGACAGATTCCTAGATACATATGAATTTCCAAAGTTGAATGAAGAAGATATATATAAAAAGTATAAATACCCCAATTACATTCAGTGAAATTGGAAATGTAATTAAAATATCACCAACAAAGAAAAGCCCAGGTCCTGATGAATTCACTGCTGAATTCTGTAAGACATTTAGAGCAAACTATTGTCACTACTCTTTAAACTCTTCAATGAAATTGAAAGGGAAGCAATACAAAAAAAAAAAAAAAAAGGCCAAAGTTTTTTGCTTGACTTTCCCTGATCAGTATAGACAGGACATACATAATTAAGCAGAGAATTATACTATTTCATAATATGGAACTCAAGAGAATGAGCCAAGGCTTTGAATTTTGTTTACTCACTCTTAGTAGGGACCTGGCTACACTTCAAGAAATCAGGGTCTCCTGGGTCATTGCTTTAGCAGTGTTACTCCTGAAATTCTCCTCATAGAAGATGGAGTATGAAGGCACAGCCCCAAATGCCAATTTGTGATTTCATTGAAGTCATGTTTTATCTTTAAAATTATTCCAATTTTGATTTTAAATACACACAACAGAATTTTTAAGATTAGAAAAAATTTAAAAAAATTTCCCAGATCTTTGAAAACATTGGCAGTACAAGTAGATGTCTAGAGTTCCCCAGTTTGAAAAGCAGTGACCCTGGTTTAAAAACAGTTTAAAAGCTTCAAATTATGAAATCAAGATAGCCTCTTGAGATGAAAATGAAAACAACACTGAAATTCCACCTCGCCCCAGAAAGACATGGATGCTGGCATGAAATCAACCAATAACAGACACTGATGGGGTTCTGGGGAGAAAGGAGTCCTTCTCCACTGTTGGTGGGAGAGCAGACTGGTGCAACTGCTGAAGAAATCAGTATAGAAATACCCCAAAGAACTAGGATTGGAGGTTCCATCTGACCCAGCTATTCCCCTGTTGGGTATCTTCCCAAAAGAATTAAAATAATTATACCACAGCGATATATGTGTACCCATGTTCATAGCAGCTCAGTTTGTAATAGCTACAACTTGGAAGCAGCCCAGTTACCCATCAACTGGAGATTGGATAGAGAAAATTGGTTTTTAATAAAATGGAGTACTACTCAGCCACAGAAAGTGAGAAATTAGAGACTTTTATAGCTAAATGGATGCACATTAAGGTGATCCTCTAAAGTGAGATAAATAGGACACACATGTAAATACCAAACAGTGTTTCTGGTGTGAGAAACTGAAAGTGTAAATAAAGATGAAAAGGTATAATAGATAATGTGAAATAGGAAGAAAAGGGGCAAAGGGGAAGGGGAAGTAGGAGTGGTGGGGGAAAGGAAAGAAGGGAATGGAATTAACGCAAGAAAAGGAAAAAATAGAGTCTTTGTAAATAGGGAGGGATGGAAGGGTTGGAGGGAAGGCAGGAGAATAGAGCAAAAAATAAGAACCAAGATAGTTCAAATTTCCAATGGTGAATGTCATTGTATACCTAAAATGTACCAATAAAATTAATTTAAAAAGATAGCCTCTTGATTATAATAGCCAACGGCACTTTAGTTTGATAAACCATCTGTCCTGTTGTATTATAAGTCTATGTTAGATGTTTGAATGTGGTTTGAAATAGTAGAGTACCCCATGCTGAAAAAGACCAGACAATAGTTCAGAGAGCTGATTTGGAAAGCAAAGTTATGTTGTGTTGATAACCTATGAGGATTAAGCTCCAAGTCTTGTGCTATCACAGCAGTGCATGGTCCTTGCCTTCAGAGAGCTTCCTTTTTTAAGATTAAAATTTAAAAAGGCCTGGTCAGCCAGGCATGGCAGTACACAGCTTGTTATCCCACCCTCTGGGACACTGAATCAAGATGACAAGTTTGAGCCAAACTGGGCAATTTAGAAACTTAGTGAGACCCTGTCTCAAAATTTAAAAAGGGCTGGGGATGTAACTCACTTTGAAGACCCTGGGTTCAATCCCAGGTACCACAAGAAGGGGATAGAGGAGCTGATAAATATGACCAGGCCCTATAGCCACATATATATATATATAAAGATGTGTTGTTTGACAGACAGGCACACAAAGAAATACAAGCACACTACCTAGCTGCTGCCATTTCTCTGTATCTATAGCCAGGAAGAGTGGCAGCTAAGAGGAAAGAATTAAAGCCTTTCTTTAGTCCCATCCACTGGTTTTAACAAATGTAAAGTATTAAAATGAGATGGGACGAAGGCAATCAGGCATTTAAAGTATAGTTCAGCACTGCTATAATGTTACAAATCACCATTTCTAAATATGGATTTATTTATTGTTTTTCTCTGCTAAGTAGCTATAGACAAGAGCTTTATCTTTTTTGAAAATATCTTCTTTTTAAATGAAGCATTTTTTGGTAGAAAAATCCTTATTAATCTATTGGTCAATTTGATTAAAATCAATTTCCTGTGTCAATAGTCACATCCACAGTTCTTTTTAAAGCCATCACTCAGATTTCCATTATTTTATTTCCCACCCCAATTTCTTTCTTGCCATAACTTCAATATGCCCTGAGCTTATTGGAGGTTGTGGAAGAATCCTGCTTTAGCACATTTCCCCCTAAGTTATTTTGTCTAATTGAAAAAGCTCCTTGGGGGGAACTTACAGAAGGGCTTTATTTTATTGGAAAGACTTTTGTGTATTCAAAGGCCCAGCTATCAGTACAGTGGCTTTTGATTTCATTCTTTATTGAAGCAAAATAGATCTGTATATCTCTCTATATAATTACTGTATATTTATATCTACATATTTACTGCTTGACTTCAGAAGCAATGGCCTTGACCTTTCTTTCTAGACTGCATGTTCCCTTTCATTTCAGATAGAAAAAAGCCATTTCTTTCCAGGTTCACTCTTTTTTTTTTCTTTTTGTAATCCTTTGCACCAACAAATGCATACAACTTTTTCTTCCTGTTTTTCAAGCTCTGTATTCAAGTTTATTGAGTACGTTTGCCTTATAGCTATTCACAGTTTGCCAAACGATTTGTCCCTTGTCCTTTAATAGCCATATTTCCAGCTTTCAGTACCAGTTTTCTCACTTCCCGTTGAGGGCGCATACAGCCAAGATCACACATTTTGAATTTTGGTTTAGCAACATCTCTTGTCCCTTCTGTCATCAGTATCTGTCTCTGTTGGAACCAATTATGAGAGTAATAAACAACTTCTGATTTTAAGTGGCTTTAATCAGTAAAGATTTATTTCTTGCTTAAGCAAAGTCTATGTGGGTCAGGGAAACTCTCCAGACATAAGTCTGCCTTGGGATGTGTCAGGATGGTTCCTTTCACTCAGGTTTGGGTTCCCAGGGGAGTAGTGGAGCATCGAGCACCCTCAATAATGAGCTTCCACATGGGTTTGCAGGGGCCAAGGATTAGGGTTTGTGACTTCTGTTCCAATTTCTTGGACTAACTTAAGCTTCACCGACCCTCAAAGAACTCAAGAAAAAGAAATTCTCTAATAGACCTGAAAAAAGAGAACTAGGCAACCCTGATATCTACCATAAATGTCAAGGTTTAATTTTGTGTGTTTTTTTTTCCTCATTGAGTTTATTGGTACATTTTAGGTATACAGTACAGTTACATTCATTATTGGGGTCTTGTACCTTTACATGACAAATTTGGTTCTCATTGTTTTCCCCTTGTCTCTTCCCTCCCTTCATCCCCTCCTCCCCTTTTACAAACACTTTATTTCCATTTTTTCATTTTCTCATATTTTTTCTTTTCCCTTATTACCTTTCCCCTACCCTTCCCACTTTCCTTACACCTTTAGCCCCTTTCCTCCTATTTCACATTGTCCATTATCTCATTAGGATCTTGTGTACTAGTATAGTTTATTCACACCAGAGAAACTATTCAGTGTTTATACATGTGTGACTTATTTATTTCACTTAGGAGTATATCCTCAATATGTATCCATTTTTCTATGAATGAATCTAATTTCTCATTCTTTATGGCTGAGTAATATTCCATTTTATAGAAAAACCACATCTTCTTTATCCAGTTTCCAACAGATGGGCAAATGGGCTGTTTCCAAGTTTTAGCTATTACAAACTGTGTCGCTATAAACATAGGTGCGCATATGGAAATCAATATGGAGATACCTCAAAGAGCTGGGACTAGAGGTTCCATTTGACCCAGCCATCCCTCTGCTGGGTATCTTTTCAAAAGAATTAAAAAGAATCATGTCAAGGTTTAATTTTGTTAGGTAAAGATCTTAAACACACACACATACACACACACACACACCTGCAATACTATTCTACCCTGTAAAGATCACCATGGGTTCTTAAAGAAATTACTTTTTGATGCAGTGCACAAAATTGTCTATTGAAAACTCAGTGTCCCCCCTTTCTTCCCTGTATCTCAGAAACTGAAATATTTTTAGAATTTCTTCCAGTGAGATCTCTTACTATTTTCTCTCAACGAATGGTATTCACATGTGATTTGGGAGGCAGAAGAGAAGAAAAAACCATTATCACTCAAACTTTTGTGGTGAGCAGAGGTTGGGCTTTGGTAAACAGAAAATATGTTCTCAGTGGCTCCTGCAAATTACCCATTTAGTACTTTAGGCAGCTAAGGTTGCTCGTAACATCTTTCTAGAATTTCTGCCCTTTTGAGTTCAGAACTACTTCTACATTTTGAAGGCTTCTGTTTGGTTTTTCTTGTCTGGGTCATTTCTAACTTATAAAGTATAAGGTGCCAAGACATAAATCCTCAAGTATGAGGATCTGACCTGGTTAGATTTTAAACAGTAATGACTTCATCCATAGGAGGAGAACAGATATTGGTAGGCCATGGCATATAATGGCAAAATAGCCACTTAAATTATTGTGTGTAGATGTCTATAATGAAGTACCTGTTGAAGGCGTAACTTTGGGGGACCTAACTAGAGTGTGGTAATGGGTGTGAGAACCACAAAGAATATGAGAGAGGACAACTACTTCTGACTGCACCGGAGAACATTTAAAAGGAATATGAAGAACTCAAGACTTAAATTTCTTGGCTCAGAGAAGCCAGAAAACCAGACAGCTTTTATGACTGCCTTATAAGAACTTTTTATCTCTCATTCTGCAGTCAAATTTTAGATCTGATCTCTATCTACTAAATCAGACCCAAAATTTAATGCTGCAGATTGCAATGTTACAGCAAAGTTAGATTCATGGCTTACTTGATCTTTTTGTGAAAACTGAGCCATTGATAGGAAAGAGTGAGATCCCAGGAACTAGAATCCAAACTAGTGTCTAGTGATCTGGATTATTGGAATAACCCCCTTGTTTAAAGAGTCTGACTGATCTCAAATAATGTTACTTGAAAGGGATTGCAAAAGGATACGTATTCACCTCCAGTACAGTCCCACTACCTTTTATTATTTCCAGAACCACAATCAAAGATCCCCAAAGATGCCAAGAGACAGTAAAAAGTCTGACATTGGAGGAGGATTATCAGATTGTTCCAATTTATGTTAGCCAGGCGTGCAGCCCTACTAAAATCTTGATTTTAGCCCCATGAAGCCTGTTTTCAGATTTCTGACCTCCCGAAATATGATAGAATAAATCTGTGTTGTTTCAAGCCATTAAGTGTGTAGCAATTTGTAATAGCATCGATAGAAAATTAATATAATGTGACCTTCTTGGGTTTTATTTAGTAAGTATAGTAAGAAAAATCTAGGTCTGGTCTGCAGAGATATGCTTAGTAGCCACAATACACACCTTTATACCAACATTCAGCTTTACTGTTTTCCCCGAGTGTGGTGTCACCTGTCAAAATGGAGTCTACAGAGACCCTGATCATCTCACATTCCCATAGAATTTCATGTGACCCACTACACAGATAATATGGCATTGGAGGGCTCAGTTAATGAGAATTGATAAATATTATAGGTGCCTTTGCTAGATGTATGCATTTCAGAGGATAAGAGGTAAGCTTATGCCTCCCAGTGAAGTTTCTAGAAAGAATAAAGTCTGTGATATATAAAGACTGTCTCTTTCAAAGTGAAAGATAAATTGCTGTATATCATGTTCTGTTACTAAAAAAGGGGCATAGCATTCAGGGCATAGCATTCTGTTCAGGTGGCGACGTGTCTTTTACATGAGTTTGCTGCTCTAACTCTTTTTCCACACCTTTATAAGCATAAGCTGCTTTGCCACTTGGGTCTTGTGACATAGCTGGCTCAGTGATGCTCTAATTATCTAGTAGGAATGTTCTGGAGCCTCTAGTGAGACCCTGTGGGAAAAACACATTGAAGGACGTTTAGAGTTTTGGATCCGTTGTACTTTCTTCTTTGAGAAACAGCTGCTAGGTTGCTTTTGTGCCCTGGTAGAGATACAGTTTTGATCATGGGATCACAAGTGATCATGTGACTCGAGGTGCCCAACAGAAAGTACTATAGTGTTGACATAAGCAGTAGTCTTCAGCCATCAAGTGATATCATGTCTGATAGTTTTGATGTGTCACTGCAGATGCGCTTTCCCTCAGAAGACTGTTGACAGTATCAACAGGAAATATCAGTCAGCTCTTTGACCTCTCGTTGGGTTCAGTCATTTGGGAGCCTGGCAAAAGACTGGAAAGAGGAATGGAAATTTCTCTTCATGCAAGTTTACCTCAAGAGTGCCATGCCTTTAATCTTAAACTTCTCTCAAAGAAGCCCCTTCTACATAGGTCATCCCTTTTGGAAGACAGTAACTGGCTCCCTTCTCTTGTTACTTTAGTCTTAGGGAAGATGAAAGCCCCAGGACATACACCATCCTTTTTGGTCTTCCCACAGTCTGCACATATATTTGTTAATAATTGATTTATTAACTTTCTTAAAATGATCTATTTCTGATGGTATCATCTATTACTGGCCCCAAACTATAACAGGTACTAGAAATATCCTAGGAAACAGAGCCTGAGAAATAGGGTTCCATTTTGGATTGTTTAACCATCTGAGTAGTACTGAGGTAAACTTCTTCCCAGAAGAATATTGGATATTGGGCGTGCGTAATCCAGGGCATGTGACTGCAGCATAGTCACCCAAATTGTTACGGTTGCATGGAATAAAGTGCAGGTGAGGAGAAATGTATTGTAGATCAAGTGCTACAGGCACAAACAAATTGTACAAGCAGGTGGCTCCACTTCCTGGGGAAATTCCCTTTGACAAATTGATGAGGGAGAAAATTTTGACTCGGAGCGAAATATCAGTTAGTGACAAATCTATGGCAAGTGTGTTACTACGTTTTTCTTTTAGGACAAAAGAAGTTAATGTGTGCGTTGTTTTTTTCTAAATGAAGACCTCAGTATTCACGTTTAATCACAGTGTTGGCATTTTGTGATGAATTAGTGGGTTTTGGGTTGCAGTTTGGCACTCATTCTCTGAAAGGTTTGCCATTACTGGCCTATACCATAAGATACACCCCAGTAAATAGCTTTATAGCTTGTTCATATGTGGTCCTAGTAGTAAGGAAAGAATGATCTATTGTTCGATCAGTAATGTGCTCATTGGAAGACAATGTCTTGTAGGTTGGGGTGCTGTCCTACACGATGTGGTATTTGCTTGAGCCTGTGATTTGTGTACATATGTGAGTCAGCTTTCCCACCTCTGGGACAACATATTTGTTACCCACAATTTAAAGGAAGAGACTTAATGGAGCTCATGGTTTCGGGGGTTTCAGTGCAGGGTCACTGGCTCCAAAGCACAGCCTCATGGTGGAAGGGCCTGCTAGAATGAAGCTGCTGGCTGCATGGCCGTGGGGAAGCGGAGCAGGGGAGCAGTGCCAGAGAGGAGGGACCAGGCTATGCCTTCATGGCTCCCCTAGACGTGAGTGTGATTAAACCCCTACGTGGCACTCAGGCCGGTGAAGTTGACAGTCAGGCAGCACTGTCACATTAAGACACTCTTTCTTTCATTCTTTTCCTGTTGTCCAATAGTCCAGTCCAGGTGGGGAGAAGTTGCCTGGTTTCTCTCTCTGTTGTATTTAATAGCCCAGTCCCACAAGTTTTGCTTCCCATTTCTGCAACTCTGGGTTCTGTTCTGAAGGATCTCTGAAGCAGCTTTCACAGTCTCATTTTGCAGATAAGGGAACCAAGGCAAACAGAAGCTAATAAGTTGTTTAAATTACACAACTGGTATATGGCAGGGGCAATTTCAAACCAGTCTGTCAGATTCCAAAGTAGGTGTTTCATTTGTTAAACTGCAAAGTCTGCAGAGCAAGAACATAAGCTAAGAGGAAGTAGATAAATAGAATAGGGCAGAGGCTCATGTAGAGTTTCAGCTGCTTGGGGAAAAAACCCTCCATGACTCAGTAGGATACCTTTGTTATAATTTTTCAATCAGGAGCACAGGCAAACTGCATGGAAGGAGACCTTGCAGCTGAGAAATCTTCTCGAATGAAGGACAAGCGTACTCCCTCGCCACCCCACACTCATTCTTCTCAGTAAACCATTTCTGAACGTGTAGACGTTAAGGAGCTAGTATCAGCATGGAGTCCAGAACTGAACTCAGAGAACAACCAAGCCATGTGTTGTTTGTGCATTTAGAGAATAATAAGTCTCATGCCACTGCTCAGTGAGAGGGAGGCTAAGTGCGTGCTTAGGGTGTTTTAGCAGGGCAAGACTTCAAGGGAATCTATTGGATACAGGTTGGAATTCTCTTCCATCTGGGATACTGCTCAGAGGGATCCAAGGCCACAAAGAGCATATTTGGGTTTCAGCCTGCTATTATTTGGAATATGGGGCTGCTTCTAGTGTTCTGGAGGAGTTGAAGGGCGCATCTGGAGGGGTGCCTGGCTGCTCAGCAACCCCCAAAAGTCCTGTCATTTCACCTCCCTAATGTGCTGCAGAAGCATTTCCCAAGTGCGTACGTGAAGTGTGAATTCAAACTTTGTCTCTTTGGGACAGCAGAAAATATTGAACCATCTTATAAAAGCAGAATATACCTAGTGGAAGAATGGCAACATTTAAAAATGGAGCCATGTGTGTCCTTATGAGAAAGTCTCTTTTGGAATGAGAGACACTTAGTATTAATAGTACTGAGGTATCCTTATCAAACCTTCTATTTGCTCTGCACAAGTCTGTGTCTTGGTGGACCCCTCAGTGAGACCCGACAGAAGTAAGACAGTATGAAAAGGAATGTTCCAGGTGGAAATCAGAGCAGGTCCCCTGCTATCTCCAACTGTCTTCCACCTGGGCTTTGCTCTGACAAACTGCCCCTGGGGCTTTGCCTGTGTTTGGGAGTTGCCATGACTCATGCAGCCCTCAGGGAAGGGTTCCTTACAGGACACCCTGGATTACTCCCATCAGTGTCACCTGGAGTAGTACTGAAAGGAAGATTCTTCATATCTAATCTAAAATCCTCCCGATATTGCTTAGAGAAGTTTCCTTGGCAATTCTTACACTTGAGAATTGTAAAGCTGCAGGGACTTCTCTTTTTATTACCCAGGACTAACTGTTAACATCTATGAATCTTTATCACATACCAGTGTTGTTCTGTTGTCCTTTATTTCATTTTATCTTGACAATATTCCCTAGGCTAAGAGCAATAAGTATCTTCAGGACTTTTGCAGAATCTGAATCTGACTCATAGGAAAATAAATAACTTGTTCAGGGCCACACTGTAATTAATGGAGTCAGGATTTGAACCAAGACAGCTTAACTACAGAAAACATGATAGTCACCACATTATACTCCATGAATTCACCATTTTTTTCCTTCCTTTGATCAAGACCAAGCTGAATTTCTTACAGATGAACTTCCCTCAGAGATGAAAAGAAAAGGTATCCTCAGAGAAGAGTTTCTTTATCTTTCATCACAAGATATGTGTGGACGCGGTTGGACTGGTTGGCATGGCTTCTCTGGTACAAAGTCCATCCACTTCCTGTTCTTAACTCCAAGGAAACACTGTGGCCAAGTCTGTTCCAACCTCTCTTCCGACCTCACCTCCTGACTGCAGGAGGGCAGGTCTGTGCGCTTCCTGAGAACTTGGCCCTGTGGGGTTGCTGTGGCAGTCCCATCCATGGCAGACAGACATATCCTGAAGCAACCTCGAAAGACCAGGCAAATCTTCCTTCCTCAGAGAAGCCACAAAAAGCTTTTCTTTTGTGAAGCTCCAGGCCTACTTAACAGTGCTGGGTTAGATTTCTAGGTTTCTCTCCTAGAGCAGGTGACCACTCTTAGCCAGCTCTCCTCTTGGAGCTCCTCTAACCCAAGGGGATGTTTTCTCTTCATGACAAGTTGAGGGCGGGACCAAGTATCCCACTGTCCTGAAGGCAAACGTATGGTCCTTTTCCTTTGATGGGTCTATGTGTCATTCACTATGCAAGTGTGACCATTTGTGCAATTTAAGGGACCTTACTCACTGTTTAATCATCGTCTTTGGTGCACAGCTTAGTTTCCTTCCTGAAATGGCTGCTGAGACAGACTTTCCACCGTTTATTTTCCCCTGAGGATGAAGTTTCCTCAGCTTCTTTCCCCTTGCCAAGACCTGCAAGTGTGCAAGGCAGATCCCTTGCTGGTCGGTGCTTGGTGTCCCATGCATGGGGCTTGTATTCCAACTGTGTTTCACTGGTTGTGCAATCTGCGGAGGAAAGCCTACTTTGGGAGATTTTTCTCTCCAAATCTGTCCTGTGTAGCTATATGTGGACCCTCTGTTTTAAAGGGTCCTGGAGAAGATGCAGGCCATGATGATGGGCATCAGCAACCTCAAGACTCAGTCCATACCTAATTTCCATCTTACGTGAAGGTAAGAATCAACACTAGCTAGTGACGTAGTGAACTATGTTCAGTGACACCTTTAGTATTTTTTTTTGTTTTTTTAATATTTGTTTTTATTTTTGGTGGTTGGTAGGGGCTATCCTCCAGCTCTGGGAAGATAGTTAAAATTTCCCTTTTTCTTTATGAAGAAAAAGTAACGGAAGTCTGATTTCAGCCAAAGTGAGGGGAAGCCATTTGAACAGTGTTTCTTAAATTTTGATATGCATAAAAATTATGACCCCAGTGGAGTCTGGCAGCTGCATTTTGAAGAAAGCGCCACATAATTTTGACATTTGTCAAAAAAGTTGGGAGACATTTCTCTCTGAATACTTTTCAATCTTTAATATACATGAGTCACCTGGGGGTTTTGTTATAGTAAATATTCTGCAGGCCCAAATGGGGCTGAGATTTTGCATTTCTAACAGCCTCCAGGTGCTGCTGATGCTGTCTGAGGACTACATTTTGAATAACAAGATAGAGAGCAGGTGCAAAGTATGGGGGAAAATACAGAGAAATCCTGGAACAATTTCTTTCTTTTTTAAAAAATTAATTTTATTGGTACATTTTAGGTGTACAATATAGTGACATTCATAATTGGAAATTTGTACTTTTACATGCTATATCTTGGTTCTTATTTCTTCCCCATTCCCCTGCCCCCATTCAATCCCTCCACTCCTCCCTATCTACAAAGACTTTGTTCCCATTTTTTTCTCATGTTAATTCCATTCTCATCTTTCTTTTCCCTTATCCTTTGCCCTTCCCCTTCCCATTTGTACCTTTTCTTCCTATTTCACATTATCTGTCATACCTTTTAGTCCTTATTTACACTTTCAATTTTTCACACCAGAAAACCTGTTTGGTATTTATATGTGTGTCCTATTTATCTCACTTAAAAGTATCATCTTGATGTGAATCCATTTAGCTTTACAAGTCTCTAATTTCTCACTTTTTATGGCTGAGTAGTACTCCATTTTATTAAAAACCAATTTTCTTTAACCAGTCTCCAGTTGATGGGCAATTGGGCTGCTTCCAAGTTGTAGCTGTTACAAACTGAGCTGCTATGAACATGGATGCACATATATCACTGTGGTATGATTCTTTTAATTCTTTTGGGAAGATTCCCAGCGGGGAAATAGCTGGGCCAAATGGAACCTCCAATCCTAGTTCTTTGGGGTATTTCTATACTTATTTCCACAGTGGTTGCACCAGTCTACTCTCCCACCAACAGTGGAGAAGTGTTCCTTTCTCCCCAGAACCCCATCAGCATCTGTTATTGGTTGATTTCTTGATAGCAGCCATTCTTTCTGGGGCAAGGTAGAATTTCAGTGTTGTTTTCATCTGCATCTCTTGAATGACCAGTGATATTGAACATTTTTTCATATGTTTATTTGCTATTTCTACTTCTTTGTGTGAGAAATGTCTGTTCATTTCTGATGCCTATTTTTGGATTGGATCTTTAAGTTTGGAAGTCTGATTTTTGTAAGTTCTTTTTATACTCTAGGTAGTAGATCTTTGTCTGAGAAAGAGCTAGTGAAAATTTTTTTCCCACATTGTATATTGTCTCTTCACACTGTTGGTGGTTTCTCTTGCTCTCCAGAAGCTTTTTAACAAGAAGAGATCCCACTTATTGATACTTTGTGCTAGGTTACAGACAGCTGAGGCTTTGTTCATAAAATCTTTTCCTACCCCAATATCTTCAACAGTTCTACTTAACCTCTCTTCCAGCCAGTTTAGTGTTTCTGTTTCAATATCTAGATCTTTACTCCATTTCAATTTTAGTTTAGTGCATGATGAGAGATATAGGTCTAGTTTTAATCTTTGGCAAGTTGAAACCCAATTTTTCCAGCACCATTTATTAAAGAGGCTCTTTTGATGTAGATGAGGTGGCTGAGTGTGTCTGGAGTTGTTTCTGCATCTTCAAATGTATTCCACTCATCCTCAGGTCTGTTTCTTTGCCAGTACCATGCTGTTTTTATCACAGTAGCTTTTTAGTATAGTTTCAAGTTAGGGATTGTGATACCTTGTCTTTGTGACCTAAAATGGGTTTTGCTATTCTAGGTCTCTTGTTCCAAATGAATTTTTGGATTGTTTTTTCAAGGTGTGTGATGTATGCTGCTGGAATTTCAATTGGGATTGCAGTGGATCTATATAGAAGTTTTAGAAGTATGGACATTTTCACTATATTGGTTGTCTTTCCATTTTTGAAATCTTTGATCTCTTTTTTCAGAGTGCTGTAGTTTTCATAGTAGAGGTCTTTGATTTCTTTTGTTAGGTTTATTCCTAGGTATTTCAATTTTGGGGATGCTATTGTGAAGGGAGTTGTTTCTCCAGTTTCTCTTTCAGTTAGTTTCTTGTTTGTGTAGAGGAAAGCTATTGATTTTTGTGTGTCAATCTTGTATCCACATACTCTACTTAATTTGGTTATTAAGTCTAGAAGACATTTGGTGGAGTTCTTGGGGTCTTCTTTATAGAGTATTATGTCATCTATAAGCAATGACAATTTGACTTTTTCATTTCCTATCTTTATTCTTTTTCTTTATCTTGTCTAATTTGCTGTGGCTAATGTTTCCAAAACTATGTTGAACAGGCATGGTGATAGTGGACATCATTGTCTTGTTTCTGATTTTAGTGTAAAGGATTTCAGTTTTTGACCAGTTAGTATGATATTGGCTGTTGATTTTTCATAAATGGCTTTTATCAGATTGAGGTAGAGAGCATCTGTTCCAATTTTCTGTATGGCTTTTATCATGAATGCATATTGGATTTTGTAGAATTCTTTTTCTGCATCTATTGAGATGATCATGTGGTTTTTGTCCTTGACTATATTGATATAGTGTGTTACGTTTATTGATTTGCATGTGTTGAACCATCCCTGCATCCCTGGGATGAATCCTACTTGGGCAGGGTGTATGATCTTTTTGATGATCTTCTGCATTCTGTTTGTCAGTATCTTATCAAGGATTTTCATATCTATGTTAATTAGTGAGATGGGCCTATATTTCTCTTTTTCAGTTGGGTCTTTTTCTCTGCTTTGGGGATCAAGGTGATGCTTGCTTCCAGGAATGAATTTGGGAATGTTGCTTTCCTTTCAATTTCATTGAAAAGTTTAAACAGCAGTGGCAACGGTTCTCTAAATATTATGTAGAATTGAGCAGTGAAGCAATCAGGACCCAGGCTTTTCTTTTTTGGTAAATTTTTAATTACATTTTCAATTTCATTGATTGATATTGGGTTGTTTAGAATTTTTAGGTCTTCTTCATTCAACTTTGGTAATTCATACATACCAAGGAATCTGTCCATTTCTTCTGTATTTTCCATCTTATTGGTGAATAAGTTATCAACATAGGTAATGATGGTCCTTGGGCTTTGTTCTGGGTCTGTTGTAATTTCACCCTTTTCATTCCTAATTGCACAAATTTGGATCTTTTCTTTCCTTGTTTTGATGATAAGGTTGGCTAAGCATTGTCAATTTTTAAAATTCTTTCAAAGAACCAACTCTTGACTTCATTGATTTTTGTATTGTTCTCTTAGTCTCCATTGCATTGATGCTCTGATCTTTATAATTCCCTCTGTTGTATGACCTTTGGGTTTGTCCTGCTTTTCTTTTTCTAGAAGCTTGAGGTTCAGCATCAGGTTATTTATTTGAGCTCACTCTGTTTTCCTAATATGAGTATTCACTGCTGTGAATTTCCCTCATAAGACTGCTTTCATTGTGTCCCATAGATTCTGATATGTTGTATTGTCATTGTCATTTAGTTGTAGAAACTGTCTGATTTCTTCTTTAATTTTCTTTGTGACCCATTGGTTATTCAGAAGTGTGTTGTCCAACTTCCATGTGTTTATGAAATTCTTGCAGTTTCTTTTACTATTGATCTCCAATTTCATCACACTACAGTCTGATAATATACAGGGTATAACTTTAATTCCTTTGCACTTAAACATGTTCTATGAATGAATATGTGATATATTTTAGAGAACAATCCATGTACAGCTGAAAAGGATGTGTATTCTGATTTTGTGGGAAGGGAACACTCTGTAAACATCTGTTAAGTTCATTTGCTCAAGAATTTGAGCTCTAGTTTTTTTTTTTGTTGTTTTTTGTCTAGTTCCTCTATATTTGTGACAGTGGGGTATTGGTGCCTATTTTACTTTTCAGGTCCATTAGTATTTGTTTTATATAGTTGGGTGCACTAGTGTTTGGTGCATATATATTTATGATTGTCATCTCTTCCTTTTGGAGTGTTCCTTTTACAAGGTTGTAGTGGTCATCTTTGTCTCTCTTAATTAGTGTTGGTTTGAAATCCATTTGATCTGCAAATAGGATAGCTACTCCTGCTTTTTTTCAGGTTCCTGTCACATGGAATATTGTTTTCCACCCTTTAATTTTCAGTTTATAAATTTCTTTTTGAATTAAGTATGTTTCTCATGTGGAACACATTATTGGTTCTTGCTTCTTGACACATTCTGCCAGTTTATTTCTTTTGACTGGTGAATGTAAACCATTAACATTGATGGTTATATCTGATAGTTATTGACTTATCCTTGCCATGCCTTTTTTTTTTTGTTTTTGTTTGGTTTTATTTTTTGGAGATGCAAAGCACTTGTTTGATTCACCTGAATGTTACTTCCACCAGATCAATCTATTAGGGGGTTGAACTCAGGGTCATTCAAGAGATTCAGATAAAAACAACACTTCGATTTCACCTCACCCCACAAAGAATGGCTGCTACCATGAAATCAACCAATAACAAATGCTGGCAGGGCTATGGGGGAAAGAGGACCCCTTCTCCACTGCTGGGGGGAGTGTAGACTGGTGCAAACACTGTGGAAATCAGTATGGAGTTACCTCAAACAACTAGGATTGGAAGTCCCATTTGACCCAGCTATTCTTGTGCTGGGTATCTTCCCAAAAGAATTAAAAGAATCATACCACAGCAATATATGTGCACCCATGTTCATAGTAGCTCAGTTTGTAATAGCTAAAACTTGGAAACTGCCTAATTGCCTGTCAACTGGCAACTGAATAAAGAAGATGTAGTACTACTCAGCCATAAAGAATGAGAAACCAGAGTCATTCATAGGAAAATAGATGCATATTGAGGCCATATTCTTAAGTGAAATAAATAAGACACATATGTAAGCATCAAATAGTTTTTCTGGTGTGAAAAACTAAGTGTAAATTATATAATAGTATACAAGTTGTATAACGGACAATGTGAAATAGGAAGCAAAGGGATAAACGTGTAGGGGAAAGGAAATAAGAGACCAGAAAAAATATGAGAAAAGGAAAAAAATGGAAACAAAGTCTTTGTAAATAGGGGAGGGTGGAGGGGGTGAAGGGAGGGCAGGGGTAAGGGGAAAGAATGAGAACCAAGATCTGTCATGTAAGGGTACAAGATCCCAATGATGAATGCAACTGTACTGTATACTTAAAAAGTACCAATAAATGCAATAAGATTAAAAAAAAGAAGAATTTGAGGACAACCCAGTCTACATAGTGAGTTCTAGCTCAGCTTGAATTACAAAGCAGGATTCTGATTTAAAATAAAAAACCCGCGGACGTGGTGGCGCACACCTGTAATCCCAGCACTTGGGAGGCTGAGGCAGGAGGATCACTGTGAGTTCAAGACCAGCCTGGGCTACACAGTGAGTTCCAGGTCAGTCTCAACTACATAGTGAGACCCTGTCTCAAAAAACCAATAAAATAAAAATAAAATAAAAAACCTGTGATGCAAATTCTAGTAGATGAATCTTTGTGTTCATTCTTTATTATTTAACAAAATTGGCTCCTTTTGGCAGAGTAGCTGGATACAAGGTCAACACCCAAAAATCAGTAGCCTTCTTGTACACAAATAACAGATTCACTGAGAAAGAAATTAGGGAAATAATTCCTTTCACAATAGCACCCCAAAAAATGAAGTATCTGGGAATCAATCTAACAAAAGAAGCAAAAGACCTCTACACTGAAAATGATAGCACTCTGAAAAAAGAGATTGAGAAGGATTTAAGAAAATGGAAAGATATCCCCTGCTCCTGGGTAGGAAGAATCAACATAGTGAAAATAGCCATACTACCAAAACTGCTATACAGATTCAATGCAATACCAATTGAAATCCCAACACTATTCTTCACAGAACTAGAAAGAAGAATCCAAAAATTCATTTGGAACCATAAGAGACCTAGAATAGCAAAAGCCATACTAGGCAACAGACACATGACAGCAGGTATAACACTTCCCAATTTGAAGTTATACTACAAAGCCATTGTGATAAAAACAGCATGATACTGGCAAAGAAGCAGACCTAAGGATCAGTGGGACAGATTGGAAGACACAAAAACAACTCCATATGTACTCAGCTACCTCATCTTTGACAAAGGAGCTGCCAGTCCCCACTGGAGGAAAGATAGCCCCTTTAATAAATGGTGTTGGAAAAACTGGATCTCAATCTGGAAAAGATTAAAACTAGACCCTTATCTGTCACCATGCACTAAATTAAAATCCAAGTGGATTAAAGATCTAAACATAAAAACAAAAACACTAAACTTGCTGGAAGATAAGTTAGGCAGAACTCTGGAAGACTTTTGCATAGGAAAAGACTTTATGAACAAATCCTCAGTAGCACGAGAACTAACAGAAATAATCAACAGCTGGGATCTCATCTTATTAAAAAGCTTCTGCACTGCAAAATAAACCATCAACAGAACTAAGAGACAACCTACAATGTGGGAAAAACTTCTTACCAGCTGCTCCTCAGACAAAGGACTATTATCTAAAATACGTAAAGAACTCAAAACAACCAATCCCCCCAAATATAAAGACCCAATTCTAAAGTGGGAATCTGAAATGAACAGACATTACTCAGACAAAGAAATAAAAGCAGCAAGTAAATATATGAAAAAATGCTCCACATCACTGGTCATTCAAGAGATGCAGATGAAAACAACACTGAGATTTCACCTCACCCCACAAAGAATGGCTGCTATCAAGAAATCACACAATAACAAATGTTGGCAGGGTTGTGGGGAGAAAGGAACCCTTCTCCATTGTTGGTGGGAGTGCAGACTGGTGCAACCACTATGGAAGTCAATATGGAGATACTTCAAAGAACTAGGATTAGAGGTTCCATTTGACCCAGCCATCCCTCTGTTGGGTATCTTTCCAAAAGAAGTGAAAGAATCATACCATAGTGATATATGCACACCCAACTTTATAGCAGCACAGTTTGTAATAGCTAAAACTTGGAAACAGCCCATTTGCCCATCAGTTGGAAACTGGATAAAGGAGATGTGGTTTTTCTATAAAATGGAAAACTACTCAGCCATAAAGAATGAGAAAGTAGATTCATTCATAGTTAAATGGGTACATTTTGAGGATATACTTCTAAGTGAAATAAGGCACACATATGCAAATATCGAATAGTTTCTCTGGTGTGAAAAACTAAGCTAGTACTCAAGATCCTAATGGGACAATTAGCAAATAGGAGGAAAAGGACCAAAGGTGTAGGGACAGTGAGAAGGATAGGGAAGAGGTATAAGGGAAAAGGAAAAAAATATGAGAAAATGTAAAAATGGAATTAAAGTGTTTGAAGGGGGGGAGGTGAGGGGAGGGTGAAGGGAGGGTGGGGACAAGGGGAAAAAATGAGAACCAAGACCTGGCATGTAAAGGTACAAGATCCCAGTAATGAATGTAACTGTACTGTCTACCTAGAATGTACCAATAAATTAAATTTAAAAAAAATTTCTTTATTGATAGATAATGAACTTTTTATTTCTTGTTCCATCACTGGACTGTTCACTTCCTATTTTCTTGGTATAGAATTCAATAGTAGAATTAATTTTCTCTCAGAATTTTAAGTACATTGTTCTCCTATCTGTTGACAACTTATATTGTTGAGAAATCTAAAGTCATTTAAAAATGCTCCCCTTTTAATATCTTGTTGTGTTGTATTTTTCCTTGCCGTTTTCCTTTCCTTGCTTGTTGTTTTTATTTTTCCAATCTGAAAATCAATCTTTGTTTCCTTTTATAGTTTAATGAAGTGCTTTGCAGTTACTTTTTCTTTTTTCTTTTTCATTATGTTTATTGGTACTTTTAAGGTATACAGTACAGTTACATTCATCATTGGACCTGGAACTTTACGTGATAGATCTTGGTTCTTATTTTTTCCCCATTCCCCGCTTCCCTGCCTTCCCTTCACCCCTGCCATCCTTCTGTATTTACAGAGATTTGTTTCAATTTTTTCCTTTTCTCTTATTTTTTCTTTTCCTTTCTTTCCTTTCTCCTACCATTCCCACTTCCCCTACTCCTTTAGCTCTTTTCTTACTATTTCACATTATCAATTATACAATTTGAACCTTGTTTCCACTTTTAGTTTTTCACACCAGAGAAATTATTTGGTATTTACACATGTATGTCCTTTTAGAGTAAGGCCTCAATATTCATCCGTTTAGTTATAAATGACTCTAGTTTCTCATTCTTTATGCCTGAGTAGTACTTCATTTTATAGAAAAACCACATCTTCTTTATCCAGTCTCCAGTAGATGGGCTATTTCCAAGTTTAAGCTTTACAAACTGCTGCTATAGACATGGGTGCACATATATCGCTGTGCTATGATTCTTTTAATTCTTTTGGAAAGATACCCAGCAGAGGGATAGCTGGGTTTAGAATTACTTTTTCATTCATTTGGTTAGTAATTCTGTGAAGCATGAAGGTCACATGGTCACATCGCCCTTTTAATTTTGTGTAACTTCCCTCATTTTTGTCCTCCTTTGAGCATCTTGTATTTCTTACCCTTTACTTTTAGCCTCTCTGGAAGCGATGGTGAACCTTTTAGAGATTTCAGTGACACAAACAGCATAATGCAGCACCCGTGCCATGGGTTTACCACCATCGGCTGACATAAGCACAAAAATCAGGATAATGCTAATTCTTTATAAATCACCTACTGTAGGGAATATAAAATAGGCAAGGATAGGGCTGGGGATTTAGCTCGGTGGTGCCACTGCCTGCCTCGCAAGCACAAGTTCCTGAGTTCAATCCCTGGTATAGCAAAACAAAACAAAACAAAACAAAAAGGCAAGGATATATGATCCCTGAGAAACCTAAGAAACATTTTAACTGGAGTATTTGGAGATGCTCTAATATCAATATGTGACCATTATAAAGTGGAAATTTTCTCTTACATGAGATACAGGAACACATCATGTGAAGTTCTTTGTTTTCTCATTTGAATTGGTGTATTACTATCAGGATGTAATACCAGTGGTGGTAGTATGACTACTATTTGGGATATAACATTTTCACTTGCTCCCATGGTGGTTCTTGTGGTTAATTCTCAATAAAAGAACAGGCCAAAGGTTAATCATTACTAAGTAAATGAGATTCGCAGAGGGACTGCGAACATTTAATATTTGTATTTCTTCCATATGGCCATATGGTATGGATTAGTCTAGGACACGACTTGGTAAGTGAGTGTTGACAATGCCAATGAATTTTCTCAAATGTTAGATGTCTTAAATAAGCTCTGGAAGGGTATTTCTGTTTCTGTCTGGAAGCTGCCAAAGCCTTCTTCTGGCTGCACACAATAGGCTCTGACTTACTAAAAGGGAACTAGGGCAAAATTGTAACTGGCCTGTATTGATCATAAAATATGTTATTCTACTCATCACTTGCCAACCCCATGCCTCCACAGAGAAAGAAGACATCGGATGAGCCCAAGCTTGACAATGGCACTAACAGCCCCAGATTTCTAAGATGGGGAGGAATTGCCACATCCCTCACAATGCAAATGCTGCAGTGTCGGCCCCCAAATCTCCAGCCCTGGCTGAGAAGCAGCACAACAGATTTAGGGACTGGACAAACTGCAGAACTTGCATAGGTGCGAGCAGCAGGCAGACAGCCAGCAGCCACAGGCGGTGGGCAGTGGAGAGATGGGAGGCACGCGTTCCAGAGGGACCGTCTCAAATGTATTGCCCTGCATTTGCCTCATTGGGAAAATCTCTCTGTGGAGCAGAAGAGGTGCTAGTTTGATATTCAGATTCCCAGGCCTCTCTCCAGACATGCTGCTTGTAATCTTCATATAAGGGTCCTAGGATGTTTTTAATAAGTACATGTAGGAACCACTGATGCAGAGGGAAGTGCACCTAAATCAGGACTTGGCCAGTTAACATAAACCTCTTTTGTCTCTCTGCTGAAAATAAGTTGCTTTGATTTCTGCCTGGTGATTTCCATTCATGCTGTGAGCTGTCTCTGTGTAATATGGGGAGACCTTATTTTTGAGTACTGCAGTTCAACACTCAGAAGACATCACGTATTAACCATTTACTAGATACGACGGTAGGCATTTTTACATATGCTTTCATTTATTTCCCACAGCAACCTCAAGCAGGTGATATAGGAGGAAACTGAAGCTCCTTTAAGTTTAAGTAAATTGCTCGACACCATCCATTTAAAAGAAGCCAAGCAAGCAGGACACAGAGTCTGCAACCCCAGCTAATTGGGAGACTGAGGCAGGAAGACTGCAGATTTGAGGGTAGTCTGGTCAACCCCGCAAGACTTTGTCTCAAAATAAAAAATAAAAGAGGCTGAGGATGTAGCTCTGTGGTAGAGCGCATGAAGAGAAAGTCTTTGAGTTCCATGCTTCACACACACAAAATAGGAGCTGAGCTACAGGTAAACAATTTTTTGAACATTCTTTGTTGACACTAAAGCCTTCAAATGTACATTGCCTTTGAGATTAGCAAAACACTTCATTTCAGGGTGGAGGAAGCACAGGTTTGGAGGCACAAAGTGACTTGCTGGAAAGCATCCAGAGAGTTATGATAGGTCCAGGGTGAGGTTCCAGGAACCCTCTGTTTTTTTTTTTTTTTTTTTTTTTTCTCTTTCCTTCAAGCCATGCTGGTCTCTGAATGGGCCCCGTAAAGTCTCTTGCACAGCACTCCGTGGCTGGCCTGGCTGCGCTAAACTCCTTGGCCAGCTTTCCTGGCCTGAACGAAGTCTGTATCTCTCTGCCAAGATCTCAGACCTTTGTAGTTTCTGCCGCTTTTTATCATTTCCTCTACCTGGGAAGCAGAGAAAATTACATCAAAGCAAGTGTTTATGAGTCAGATCTTTTAGATGATTTTCCCCCTCAGAGTTTCCTTGAAATAGTTTTAATAGCTGTCTGTGAAGACTTACCTCATACTCATTAATACAGCTAGTGGGGGTGGGAAGGATGGCCAGGTGACTACACGCGATGAACAACTCAGTGGTCAGTGGGGAGCTCACCGTTGAGCAGGCTGTGATCTCTGACCTGGTGAACAAAGGCAGCCGCCTTGGGGTCATGGTTTGTGCCCAGCAGCGTAAGCACATTATGGGGAACATCAACTTGCATTGGCTTCTCCTTCTGGAACCTGCCCCACAACCCCACAATGCTCTGGGGACACTCACTCAGCTTTCTTCTTTCCAAGCATCCTGTAGTGAGGTACCTTCTGCCAGGAATGCTCTCTCTGTTTTCCTGTCTAATTAATTCCTGTGCCTTCTCTAAAGCCGAGTTCCAATTCAGCCTCTTTCACGAAGCTTTTTTCATTCTTCCTATGGAGATAGCTTCACTTCCACTCAGGCTTTCCAGGGCTTGCCATCTCTTACACTATTCCATGAACTGTGCTCCTACTGTGTGTTTGCTTCTGTAGTGTTTTAAATATGAGGTGTCTCCCAAAGACTCATGTGTTGGTCTTCAGTGCAGCAGTGTTCAGAGGTGGGCTCTGGAAAGGTGACTGGATCGTGAGGGTACTAAGGGGCAAAGTGGGCTGTTAGCAGGCGGGACCTGGCTAGAGGAAGTAGGCCACTGTGGGCATGCCTTTGAAGGGTATGTCTCATCTCCAGCCCTTTCCTCTTGGCTCCGGTCCTTTCACTTTCTGCTTCCTGGCTGCTATGAGGTAAATAACTTTCCTCCACTACACATTTCTGCCATGATGTTCCTGCTTTACCACAGGCCTAAAAGAGCAATGGAGCTGGCCAACCGTGGACTGAAACCTCTGAAACTGTGAGGCAAAATAAATTTTATGCCCTTCAAATTGTTCTGAGGAATTTGGTCAACTGACAGAAAGCTGACTGAAACAACTTCCATTTCAATCTTACCTGGAGACTGGAAATTCCTTAGTGGCAGAGAATCCTCTTTTTTTGTGCTTTTTCAGCTTACACAGGCTGTCCTAGGATCAACACATCAACATTAAGGAATGCACAACGGGTCTCCAAACATAGAACTGACCTTGAAAAACATTTCAACAGTCTTCAACCATAACCTAATTTTCAAGTCTGTTCTACTTGAAGATTCTTCTTACAGCTGTCAACTTCCTCTGTCCTTTATGAGGCAATGCTTGGGAGAGACATTTTACTTTTTAAAGTACATGTTTGAGTGTTGGAACATAATGAGATACAGTTTCTTAATTGATCAAGATCCATCTGAACATCTGGAAGAGTCACTCCTAGCCTCTATTGATGTGAAGTGCTGGAACTTGGATTTCCTTTGTGTTGAAGCATAACTGGAGTTTTGAATATGAAGCATCCTTCTAGGACCCATACTGGTTGTGAAACTGGTTGGGTTGAGAAGGAAGCAGAAACAACAGAATGAAGCTTCAGGGAAGATGGGAGAGGAAGGCCCTCCCTGAGCTTTGCCTCTTCTGAAGTTATCCAAAACTTGAGTTTATAATTTATAACCTACTATAATACAACTGCGTCATGTAAACTGGAAACACAATAATCTCTTCCTCAAAATATTAACAATTCCAGAATTTTTCAAAAGTCCAAATTCAAGTCTCTTCTGAGACTCAAGGAGAGCTCTTAACTGTGAACATCTGTGAAAATAAAAAAACAAGTTACATAATCTCAAGGCACAATGGCACAGGATAAACACTCCCATTCCAAAAGGGAGGAATATGGGGATAGAAAAGGATTAGACTAATGCAAGACTGCAACTCAGAAAGGCAAACTTAAGTCCTATAGCTCCATGTCATGTATACAGGACATATTGTGGTAAAATGTGAGTTTCAGAGAGCTTGGCCAGCCCTGCTCCTATCCCTTGCTAGTTACAGCTGACATGTCTCTCTCTAGGGCTGTCTCCACTCACAGCCTATAGCTTTCTGTAGATGACATTCCATGCTTTTAGCATCTCCAACTTCCTGGGGCCTCCACTGTACCTTTGATTTTATTCTCACAGCTTCAGGCACTGCCCTCTCAGAGACTCCTTGTTTAGTATTCCAGGCCTTCTTTTGAAATATGTGTGGCTGACCCCCTGACTCGAGAACTCTTGCATTTTGCATGCCAGTAAAGCCAGTATCACAAAAACATCACTAAAGTGTGGCACCAGCCTGGGCAGTAGTCAGACCATTTTGTGCCATTGCTGCAGCAGCCTGTGAGTGGCTGAATGGCTAAACACAGTGAAGTGAATTCTAGAGAACCAATGCCCTAGGGGGCCTTTCTTGAACAAGGATTCCAGGGACTGACTCTCTTCTCAAGTGAAACAATTACAATTTTGCTCTTTTGAGTCTCAGTGGGTGGGGTCTTGATGATTCCTGAAAAGCCCTCAAAGCATCTTTTTTCTTGAACATGCATAAAGTATGTGGTTACTTTCTCTCTCTCTACCTTTCTTGCATCTTTTAAATGTTTCTTTCTTTCTTTCTTTCTTTCTTTCTTTCTTTCTTTCTTTCTTTCTTTCTTTTCTTTTTAATTAATTAAAATTAATTAAAGCACTTTTCTTTTTAAGTAATTAATTTTATTGGTACATTTAAGGTATATAATGTAATGACATTCACCATTGGAAATTTGTACCTTTACATAATCCATCTTGGTTCTTATTTTTTCCCCATTCCCCTGCCCTCCCTTCAACCCCTCCATCCTCCCCATCTACAAAGACTTTGTTTCCATTTTTTCTTTTTCTCATGTTAATTCCATTCCATATTTCTGTTCCCCTATCCTTTGCCCTTCCCCTTTGCACCTTTTCTTCCTATTTCACATTATCTATTATACCTTTTAGTCCTTATTTACACTTTCAGTTTCTCACACAGAGAAAGTATTCAGTATTTACACGTGTGTGTCCTATTTATTTCACATAAGAGTATGGCTGCAATGTGCATCCATTTAGCTATAAATGTCTCTAATTTCTCACTTTTTATGGCTGAGTAGTACTCCATTTTATTAAAAAAATACATGATCTTTATCCACTCTCCTATTGATGGGCAATTGGGCTGTTTCCAAGTTTTAGCTATCACAAATTGTGCTGCTATGAACACGGGTGAATATAATATCACTGTGGTATGATTCTTTTATTTCTTTTGGGAAGATACCCAGCAGAGGAATAGCTGAATCAAATGCAGCTTCTCATTCTAGTTGTTGGAGGTATCTCCATATTGATTTCCACAGTGGTTGCACCAGTCTGCACTCCCACCAACAATGAAGAAGGGTTCTTACCTCCCCAGAACCTCGCCAGCATTTGTTATTGGTTGATTTCATGATAGCAGCCATTTTTTCTGGGGTGAGGTGGAATCTCAGTGTTGTTTTCATTTGCATATCTCAAATGACCAGTGATGTTGAGCATTTTTTCATATATTTATTTGCTGCTTTTACTTGTTTGTCTGAGATATGGCTGTGCATTTCAGATGGCCATTTTTGAATGGGTCTTTATATTTGGGGGGGGGTCTGATTTTTTTGCATACTTTATATGTTCTAGTTGGTAGACCTTTGTCTGAGGAACATCTGGTAAAATTTTTTCCCCACATTGTGAGTTGTCTCTTAGCTCTTGTTGTGATTTCTCTGGCAGTGCAGAAGCTTTTTAAAAAGATGAGATCCCAAATATTGATTCTTTGTGATAGTTTTCATGCTACTGAGGATTTGTTCATAAAGTCTTTTTCTATGCTGATATCTTCAAGTTCTACCTAACTTATGTTCCAGCAAGTTTAGTGTTTTTGTTTTAATATTTATAGCTTTAATCCGCTTGGATTTTAGTTTAGTTCATGGTGAATGATACGGGTCTAGTTTTAATCTTTGACAAGTTAAAATTTAGTTTTTCCAACACCATTTATTAAAGAGGCTATCTTTCCTCCAGTGAGGGTGTTTGCTCCTTTGTCAAAGATGAGGTAGCGGAGAATGTTAGGAGTTGTTTCTGCATCTTCTAATCTCTTCCATTGATCCTTGTGTCTGTTTCTTTGCCAGTACCATGCTGTTTTTAACACAGTGTCTTTGTAGTATAGTTTCAAGTTGGGGATTGTGATACCCCCTGCAGTGTCTCTGCCGCCTAGAATTGCTTTTGCTATTTTAGGTCTCTTCTGATTCCAAATGAATTTTTGGATTGTTTTGTCTAGTTCTGTGAAATATACCATTGGGATTTTAATAGGTATTGTGTTGAATCTGTGTAGCAGTTTTGGAAGTATGGCCATTTTCACTATATTGATTCTTCCTACCCAGGAACAAGGGATGTCTTTCCATTTTCTTATATCCTCTTCAAGCTCTCTTTTTTTTGAGTGTTGTAATTCTCAATGTAGAGGTCTTTTGTGTCCTTGTTAGATTGATTCCTAGATATTTCTTTTTTTTTTCTTATTGAGTTTATTGGTACATTTTAGGTGTACAGTATAATTACATTCATCATTGGGATCTTGTACCTTTACATGACAGGTCTTGGTTCTCATTTTTTCCCCTTATCCCTGCCCTCCCTTCACCCCTTCCTCCCCTCCCCATTTACAAACACTTTATTTCCATTTTTCATTTTCTCATATTTTTTCCTTTTCCCTTATTACCTTTCCCCTATCCTTCCCATTTCCCCTACACCTTTATCCCTTTTCTTCCTATTTCACATTGTCAATTATATCATTTGGATCTTATGTGCTATTATAGTTTTTCACACCAGAGAAACTATTCAGTATTTACACATGTGTGACTTATTTATTTCACTTAGGAATATATCCTCAAAATGTATCCATTTTCCTATGAATGAATCTAATTTCTCATTCTTTATGGCTAAGTAGCATTCCATTTTATAGAAAAATCACATCTTATTTATCCATCCAATCTCCAACTGATGGGCAAATGGGCTGTTTCCAAGTTTTAGCTATTACAAACTGTGCCACTATAAGATAGTATTGTTTTTGTCCTTGACTCTGTTAATATAGTGTATGACATAATTGATTTATGTCTATTGAACCATCCTTGCATCTCTGGGATAAATCCAGCTTGGTCAGGATGTATAATATTGATAATCCTCTGTATTCTGTTTGCCAGTATCTTATTGAGAATTTTTGCATTTATTTTCATTAGGGAGGTTGGCCTGTAGTACCCTTTTCTGGTTGGGTCTTTCCCTGGTTTTAGAATCAAAGTTACACTTGCTTCCAGGAATGAATCTGGAAGTATTGCTTCTCTTTCTATTTCACTGAAAAGTTTAAAGTGTAGTAGCAGTAGTTCTTCTCTAAATATCTGTAGAATTCAGCAGTGAAGCCATCAGGACCTGGGCTTTTCTTTGTTGGTAAATTTTTAATTACATTTTCAGTTTCACTGAATGTAATTGGGTGTTTAGAATTTTTGAATCTACTTCATTCAGATTTGGCAATTCATATGAATCTAGAAATCTGTCCATTTCTTCTCTGTTCTCCATTTTATTAGAGTACAGATTCTTGAAGTAGGTATTGATAATCCTCTGGATTTCTGCTGGTTCTGTTGTGACTTCACCATTTTCATTCCTAATTGCATGGATCTGAGCCTTTTCTTTCCTTTTTTTGATAAGGTTGGCTAAAGGTTTATTGATTTTACTTATTCTTTCAAAAAAACCAAGTCTTCAATTCCTTGATCTTTTGTATTGTTCTCTTAGTCTCTATTGCATTGGTTTCTGCTCTGATCTTTATAATATTCTTCCTTGTGTGAGCATTGGATTTCTCTTGCTCTCCTTTTTTTAAGATCTTAAGATTCACCATTAGGTTGTTTATTTGAGCTTGCTCTGTTTTCATAGTGTGGGTATTCTCTGCTATGAATTTCCCACATAAAGCTGCTTTCATTGTATCCCATAGATTCCTGTATGTTTTACTGGAATTGTCATTAAATTATAAAAACTAATTTCTTCTTTAATTTCTATCTCTTTATCCCCTATGCATTTGAGAAAGATCTATCTTTCTATTTTCTATTTCAATTATTATTTTTTATTAGTACATGTTTGCAGTATACAATGATTACATTCTCTGTACCTAACACATCTTAATGCTTTTTTTTAACCCCCTATCCCTCTCCTCCCTCCACCTCTTGATTCCCTTCCAATTTGAAAAATTCTATCTCCCTACTTCCTATTATCTATCTTTTATTTAGCTCTCTATTTGTATTTTGGGCTTCTCATATAGCAGAAACCATGCAATATTTAAGCCCATATGCTGATTTATTTTACTTAACATTATACTCTCAAGGTGCATATATTTTCCTACCAATGAATCAAGTTTATCTTTCTTTACAGCAGAGTAATACAGCATTGTGTACAAATACCACATTTTCTTTCTTTATTCATCTGTTGATGAACATATACATGACTTCTGACATTTAGATATTAACAATTGTGCTGTTATTAAGATGGTTATGCATGTTCACTGTAATAGGGTGACTTCACTTCTTTCAGGAAGATATCTAGAAGGGAAGAACTGGTCAAATGGAATTTCTAGTTATAGTTTTTTGAGAAATTATCATACTGATTTTATACTGGTCGTAGTAGTTTATATTTCTACCAACAAAGTAGTTCCTTTTCTTGTTGCTGAGACAAAATACCTGACATCCAAAGTTAAAGGAGGAATGGTTTATTGTAGTTCATGGCTTGTGGAGGTTTCAGTCCATTGTTGGCTGATTTCAAGGCTGAGTGACATGGTAGAGGGCATCACAGAGAAAAAACAGTTCATGGAAGACAGAAGGCAGCAAAAGCAGCAAGCAACAAGCAACCACACCAGTGCTCTTTCTGTTGCCTGTATTCTATCCAGGCTACATGCCCTTAAGGTGTATAGCACTCACAGCCATGGAGGGCCTTCCCATTATCCACTCCCAAAACTATGCCAAACCAATCAGTGGACTAATTTAGTAATCACACACCCTTGATCATAGAATTACACACTTAATCTCAGCATCACACACTTAATCCTAGCATCACACACTCTAGATCCAGCAACCTCTGAAATGTCCAACCTATGATCACACGAGGCTTTGGAGGTTGACATCTAGACATAAGCCATATAGCTTCTAACAGATTGCTTTTCCCTGTAGCCTAATCAGCATTTTTTACTGTTGGATTTCTTGATGATGGCCATTCTTTCTGGAGTAAGATGGAATCTCAGTGTTGTTTTAATTTGCATTTCTATAAGGCCGATGTTCAGCCTTATAGAACATTGAACATTGGCCATCTCTGCTTCTGTGAAGTGTCTATTCATTTCACTTGCCCATATTTTTGTTTAGGTATTTCATTTAAGTGCATGTAATTTTTGAGTTCTTTTTACATTCTAGATATTATTTATTTCTGCAGGATAGCTTGAAAAATGTTTTCCCATTCTATAAGTTATCTCTTTGCTCTATTGGTTGCTTTCTTTGCTGTGCAGAAGGTTTTAAATTTTATTTTATCTCATTTGTTGACCCAGTACTTGTGGGGGACCAGAGAAGAATTGAGGCCTAATTGACCTACTCTGTGAGCACAAAGGAGAGAGGCTGCATGCAGGGGTGATTGCATAGTGCAGGATCTAGGGAGAAGTTGAGACAGCTGCAATTAAATTGTTTACCTGAGGATATAATAATGGATATTGGAAAGCAGACATCTTGTGTTACTTTGATTGCTTGTACCTGTGTTTGGGTGAATAAAGGTAAGATAAGCCAGACTTGCGCAGGGGTGGTGGTTGTCTGTGGTGTCCTGTGCAATAGCCACCTGGCTACCTGCATGTTAAACTGAATTCTTGTATCTTTGTCACTCATCCTTGTTCATCCCCAGGAAGTATCCAGGTCTAGGTCTCCCACAAGTAGCACCTAGGTGGGAAAAGCTCAGAGGAGTGAGATGTCTTCCCATGGATGGCACCTGGAGCAGGAGGGATCTGAGACTAATGGCAAAGGCCAGCTAGGTGGGCCAGCTACATATACTATTTCTTGTGTCATTGGGGCTCTGGTCAGAAAGTCCTTGCCTACACCTATGAATTCAAGAATTTTGCCTATTTTGTCTTCTAGTAGATTGTTTCTGTTTCAACATTAAAATTTGTGATCCATTTTTAAAAATTTTAGTACATGGTGAGAGATATGGCCTAGATTCAGTCTTCTGCATGTGAATAGCCAATTTGACCAGCATCATTTATTAATGAGGCTGTTTTTCATTCAACTTATATTTTTGGCCCTTTTGTCAAAGATCAGTTGGCTGAATATGTGAGGGGTTGTTTCTGTATCCTCTATTCTGTTCCACTGATCCACATGTCTGTTTTTGTGCCAGTGCCATACTATTTTTGTCACTATAGCTCTGAAATGTAACTTGAAATCTGGCATGGAAATGTCTCCTGCTTTGTTCTTGCTACATATGAATTTTAGCATTGTTTTTCTCTAGACATGTGAAGAATATTGTTGCTATTTTGATAGGAATTGTGTTATATCTGTATATCAGTTTTAGAAGTCTGGCCATTTGGATTATATTGCTTCTGCCTATCCAGAAACAGGGGATATTTTTCCATTTTCTTTGATCTCTTTTTCCATAGTACTGTAGTTTTCGTTGTAGTGATCTTTTAGTTTCTTGGTTAGGTAAATTCCAAGAATTACATTTTTCGTGATGCTGTTGTTAATGTTTTTCTAATTTCTTTCTCAGTGACCTGATTATTGGTGTAGAGGAACCCTATTGATATTTGTGTATTTGTTTTGTATTTTGCTACATTGATGGATTTATTAATTCTGTAGTCTTTTGGTGGGATTTTGGGTCCTCCATGTAGTCTGTTCACATTGTCATACAGTTTATTACTATACACATAAAGACCTGGTGGCCAAGTTCCAGGATAAATGTCTTCATATCTAACAGGGTATATATTTTTAGACTACACTTAGAAATTTTTTTTGGCATATATTGCCAAACGATACAACTATAAAATGATGCAAGTTGTTCATCAATTATCTTGTATTCATATGATGTATAAATTGCTTGACAGTTTGAAACAAAGCTTTCCAAAAAATGAGGGAATAGCAGCCAAAGTTTTTCTTTTTTGGTGGGTCTTTTTGTCATGAAAATATAGGCCATTTTGAAAGAAACCAAATCTTTTGAGTATCATTATTGTCCTAAAAATCTCAATATCACAATTGTCACTTCTCCAGAAATCCTTTAGATTTTGATGATTAGAATGAAAAAGTCCTGTTATGAAGGCTTTTAGTTCAGATAGTGAAATATTATGGTAAATATGCTTTTGAGTCATACCATTGGTGCCTTAGAATGTTTTACTTATGTGTCCTTATTAGTATATTTCATACCATCTTGTAGCATATCATCAATTACAAAGAATTCCAACCTTGAATCACAGTGTTGGCATTCTGTCCAATAGGTTTCACCTTTGGCAAGAACCTAATAACATTTTCCAACCTAATTGTAAGGCTGGATCATTCAAGTATACATGACCATTTTGTAGCATTTTTACTAGTCAATATGATTTATGTTACTGTTTTCTTTCTCATCTGAATCAAAATTTTCATTTTGTACCTATCTGTCATAACTTGTTCCATCTCAATATTGCAACTTCTTTAGCTTACGTGATCTGTCACCTGATGACTCACTTTCAACCTCCTCCTAAAGTTGTAAAAGTGGATTTTCATGTGACATTGTTCTGAATTGGGCTAATTCTATAAGAAAAATAAAAAGAAAACATTTAATAAGACAATTGATAAATACACAATAATTTGACATGGTGTGTAACATGGATAAAACTCACCTGTTGACACCTTGACACATGTGCATACACCTTGCCATCTGTCATATGGAGTGGATGAACACAAAGATTGCTTCCTATATTCTCCCAGCACAGCTACTGAGATGCACAGTTGACTACTTTTAATTTACAGTAAATAGTTTCATTAGAAATGTATGGTACAGGTATTTGCTACCCTGAGTGAGAAACCAAGCGAAGAGGTCAATGACAACTGTTTTGTCTCCCATTTGTGATTGTCTTCACATGCAGCACTTCTGCCCATATTATCCATGGAAATTTTAGTTTCCTTAATTCTATTTGGTTCTTTTTTTATGAGCTCTAATTGTTTTCTATACTGTATATTCATGTTTTATGTTGTTTAGTTTAGTTTAGCTATCTTTTCATTAGTGTCTTATCTAGACCCACTGATCATTTTGTTTATTAGGTCTATTTCATGTTTAGTTATATCTACTTTGAGCTCACCAAGTGTCTTACTTTTTTTTTTTAATGTCATGTGTTCTGTTTTCAAACTATTTTTCTGTGTGTGGCTTTTGACTTTCTCCTCCTGAAGCCCCATGAATCAGCTTTGAGGGGGTTGAGAGTCTTTGGACCTTGTCTGCCTTGTCTTCTTATGTTTCCATATATTTTGTGCATCCTTAGGCTTGTGAGTTGATTATAGTGGAAAGCCTTGCTGATGGTATAGAGACCTCTTTAGTTAATATTTGCTTTTTAGTGATGCCCTAAAACCCAAAGAATGAAAAACACTATTCCATGCAATATTCCCTGTGGGCATAGCTAATTATAAGTCTTTGCCTCTGTCCCAAGATTCACCACCTCCATTTATATGGAAGACTGCAGAGCATTTTGTCCAGTTCCCACTTCTCTGTGAAAGGGCTACAGCATTTTTAATGACACAAACAATGCAGATTTGGCAAATAGAGAAAACCAATTAATAGGAACAACTATGTCATCTTGAGAATACTCATAAAATCAGAAACAATAAATGTATATAAGTATATCCAAGATAAACTGGATATTGCCATATCCTAATAAATCAATAATGTACTACCCTTAATATAGAAAAATATATAATCATGGTATAAACAATGACAAAATATTAACTCATCATGTATATCTATTAAATGAAACAATTTTCCTTCCTCTAACAGTAGGGCAGTATTCATTAGTAAAAGCATAAAGTTAACTAGTTAGCCATAGATTCATGAAGCTTAATAGTTACACTAGTATGGCTGGGGATTTAGCTCAGTGGTTCTGCTGCCTGCCTCACAAGCACAAGGACCTGAGTTTGATCCCCTGTACCAAAAAAAAAAAAAAAGTTATACCAGTAAATGTAGATGAGGCAAAGAAGCAGAGAATGAGAAAAGTAAAATTTGAAAAATTAACCAATGGAATATGAAAAGGAGAGCAAGATGAGATAGGTAATCCTACTGAGAAAAAGGAAATTAATAGTAAACAGTCACAGAATAGAAAGAATAAGAAAAATAAAAATAAAAAAGGAAACTAAAGCAAAGGGAAAAAGAAAATAGAAGAAAAAAGTTGTAAGTGTAAAAGAAAAAAGGGAGAAAAACCTTAACCCCTCCCAATGAAGGAAGGACAGAAATAATAATAATAATAATACTGAATTGAGTAAAAAAATCTGTTGTGTGTGTGTTTAAATGAATGTTTCCTTTCCAGTATTGAAATCCAGCAATTGATACTTTTCTCCAGAAAGCTGTAGAAATTGTGAATTTGTGAATTGTCCTCCCTGATACAGAGACCTTTCTGTGCATTTGTCCCAGATTGAATTACAAAGTCATGGACTTACTCAGGATTTTACATGAAAAATCAATCAGCCCTTTGGTCTCTGCTGGATGTAGATCATGGGGCAGGCATTCAAATAGACTGTTGGACTAATGACAACACTATCTGAGCCTGGTTTTTCACTGCAGAGTGGTTCCAACTCCCCAGTCTAAAAACACAGATTGGAAGATGTAGCAAAAACATAAACTCAATGGTATGCTCATATAAGAAATACATTTAGTCTAAAAAGAAATTTGTAGACTAAAACCCAAAGAGTGAGAAACAATATTCCATGCAGCAGGAGCCCAAAAGCAAGTAGGAATAGCTATCCTATTTTTAGAAAAAGTGAAATTCAAGCCAAAACTGACCAGAAGAGGCAAAAAAAGTCTTTCAATATTGGTTAAGGAAACAGTTCAATAGAAAGAGATAGCAAATATTAACGTATATGCATCAAATAATCATGCACCCAATTTCATAAAAGAAGTACACCTAGACATAAAAGTCCAGATAAACATAAACACAATTATAGTGGGGGACCTCAATACCCCACTATCACAAATAGATCAAGGAGTTAAAGAAAAAAACCTAACAAAGAAATATTAGAATTGAACAAAATTTTGAACAAATTGGACTTAATAGATATCTACAGAGTGTTCCATTCAACAATAGCAAAATACACATTCTTCTTAGCAGCACATGGGACTTCCTCCAAGATGAACTAAATACTATCCCATAAAGCATGCTTACATAAATGTAAAATAATTTCAGTTATTTCATGCATATTATTAGATCATAGTGCAATGAAAATAGAAATCAATGGCAAAAGAAATCTGTAAGTCCACTAACAGATGAATGAATAAGGAAAATTTGTTGTTTATACACAACATTTTAGGACATAGATAAAATGTGGATAAGATTAAGATCTCAGCTGGAATATTACACGCATGGCTTTTAGTCCAATTGTTTAGTCCCTGCCTTTACTGTCTGTAATTCTTATCATATCAGCATTCTGGTCTTCTGAGCTTTTCCGTCAGCTTTCCTGTCACTGGGGTGGGGTGGGGGGAAGTTGGAATTTATTTGGCTTAATAATTTCAGAGGATTCAGTCAATCTTTAGTTGGCCCAAAGGCAGAAACATCAGCATGGAAGTGCTTGGCAGAGGAAATCTGCTCATCTCATGACAGCCAGGTAGCAGAGAGAAAGAGAGAAGGGAAGAGCAAGGACAAGATTATATAATTCCAGGTCATGCTCCCAGTGATCTCTTCCAACCAGACCCCACCTCCTAACAGCACATTCAGCCGTGAACTCATCAATGGATTAATCTGCTGATGACTATAGCACCCCCATGTTCCAATCTCTACCCCAGCTCCACCTCTAAACACATGAACCTTTAAGGGACATTGTATTGACTGATTGATTGATTGATTGTACCAAGGATAGAATTTAGGACCTTACACCTGTAAAACAGGGGGTGGCCGCACTGAGCTAAATCCCCAGCCCTAGGGGATATTTTAGATCTATAGCATAACAAAGTAATAGAAAAAAAAATTGTCAAAAAGTGTCTTCAGTTGTTTTAAGTCTAAATAGATTCACAGAAGTAACAGAGACCAGAGAAACACAAGGGAAATAGCTCTTTTTTTTAATTAATTTTATTGAGTTTATTGGTACATTTTAGGGATACAGTACAGTTACATTCATTGTTGGGATCATGTACCTCTACATGGGAAGTCTTGAATCTCATTTTTTCCCCTTAACTCTGCCCTCCCCTCACCCCCTCCTCCCCTCCCCATCTACAAACACTTTATTTTCATCTTTTCATTCTCTCACATTTTTTTCTTTTCCCTCTTTGTTCTTCCCCTACCCATCACACCTTCCCTGCACCTTTAGCTCCTTTCTTCCCATTTCTAAATGTCTAATGTAATCTTATTAGAATCTTATGCATTGTTGCACATTATTCACACCAGGGAAACTATTTGGTATTTACACGTGTGACTTATGTATTTCACTTAGGAGTATATCTTCAATATGTATCCATTTTCCTATGAATGAATCTATTTCCTCGTTCTTTATGGCTGAGTAATATTCCATTTTATAGAAAAACCACAACTTCTTTATCCAGTTTCCAACGGATGGGCAAATAGGCTGTTTCCAAGATTTAGCTGTTACAAACAGTGCCACTATTGATTTCCATAGTGTTTACACCAGTCTGCAATCCCACCAACAATGGAGAAGGGTTCGTTTCTCCCCAAACCTGCCAACATTTGTTATTGTTTCATTTCTTGATAGCAGCCCTTCTTTAATTAGGCGGAACTTCTGAAGACACTGGCATAGGAAAAGACTTTATGAACAAATCCTCAGTAGCATGGGAACTAGCAGCAAGAATCAACAACTGGGATCTCATCTTATTACAAAGCTTCTACACTGCCAAAGAAACCATCAACAGAACTAAGAGACAACCTGCAATGTGGGAAAAATTTTTACCAGCTGCTCCTCAGACAAAGGACTATTATCTAGAATATATAAAGAACTCACAACAAGCAGCCCACCCAATATAAAGACCCAATTCAAAAATGGGCATCTAAAATGAGCAAACATTTCTCAGAAAAAGAAGTAAAAGCAGCACGTAAATATAGGTATAACTCTTGATGACATTGGTGTAGGAAAAGATTTCATGTGGAAGTAAGGGGCTAAAGGTGTGGGGGAAATGGGAAGAATAGAGGAAAGGAAATAAGGGACAAGAAAAAATATGAGAAAAGGAAAAATGGAAACAAAGCATTTGTAAATAGGGGAGGGTGGAGGGGTGAAGGGAGGGCAGGAATATGGGGAAAAAGGAGAACCAAGATCTGTCATATAAGGTACAAGATCCCGATGATAAATGTAACTGTACTGTATACTTAAAAAGGACCAATAAATGCAGTAAGATTTAAAAAAAAAAGCATGGATCTCAGAAAGATTCTGCATGGCAAAAGAAATCACCAACAGAGTGAAGAGACAACTCACAATGTAGGAAAAATTTTACCAGCTGTTCCTCAGAGAAAGGTCTACTGTGCAGAATATATAAAGAAGTTTTTAAAAATCAGACCTCCCAAATTTAAAGATCCCATCCAAAAATGAACATATGAAAAGAACATTTGCCAGACAAAATAGAAACAGCAAATAAACATATGAAAAAATTTTCAACATCTCCAGTCACTGGAGAGATGCAAATGAAAATAATGCTGAGATTTCACTTCACTCCAGAAAGAATGGCTGCT
>NW_022900914.1:12317632-12319253 GCF_012274545.1 Fukomys damarensis | reverse complement strand
TCTTGTCTAGTTGCTGTGGCTAATGTTTCCATAACTATATTGAAGAGAAGTGGTGATAGTGGTCATCCTTGTCTTGTTCCTGATTTTAACATGAAGGTTTTCAGTTTTTGGCCATTCAATATGATGTTGGCTGATGGCTTTTCATAGATAGCCTTTATTAAATTGAGGTATAGACCATCTATTCCAATTTTTTGCAGGGTTTTTATCATGAATGGGTGTTGAATTTTATCAAATGCTTTTTCTGCATCTATTGAGAGGATCATATGGTTTTTGTCCTTGACTTTGTTAATATAATGTATTACATTCACTGACTTTCGTATGTTGAACCACCCTTGCATCTCTGGAATAAATCCGACTTGGTCATGATGGATGATCTTCTTAATAATCCTCTGTATTCTGTTTGCTAGTATCTTATTAAGGATTTTTGCATCTATATTCATTAAGGAGATTGGTCTGTAGTTCTCCTTTTTGGTTGTATCTTTCTCTGGTTTGGGAATCAGAGTGATACTTGCTTCCAGGAATGAATTTGGAAGTATAGCTTCTCTTTCAATTTCATTGAAAAGTTTGAAGAGTAATGGTAGTAGTTCTTCTCTAAATGTCTTGTAAAATTCAGCAGTGAATCCATCAGGGCCTGGGCTTTTCTTTGTTGGTAAGTTTTTAATTACATTTTCAATTTCACTGATTGTGATTGGGGTGTTTAAAATGTTTTTATCTTCTTCGTTCAACTTTGGTAATTCATAAGTATCTAGAAATCTGTCCATTTCTTCTGTGTTTTCCATTTTATTAGAGTACAGGTTCTCAAAGTAGGTGTTCATGATCCTCTGGATTTCTTTCGGATCTGTTGTGACTTCGCCTTTTTCATTCCTAATTGCATGGATCTGAGCCTTTTCTTTCCTTTTTTTGATAAGATTAGCTAAGGGTTTGTCAATTTTATTTATTCTTTCAAAAAACCAGCTCTTTGTTTCATTTATTTTTTGTATCGTTTTCTTAATTTCAATTGCATTGATTTCTGCTCGGATCTTTATAATTTCCTCTCTTGTTCGAGCTTTGGGTTTTTCTTGCTCTTGTTTTTCTAGGAGTCTAAGTTTCATCGTTAAGTTGTTTATTTGAGCCCGCTCTGTTTTCCTAGTGTGGGCATTCAATGTTATGAATTTTCCACGTAGAACTGCTTTCATTGTGTCCCAAAGATTCCTGTATGTTGTATTGGCATTCTCATTTATTTGTAAAAACTGTCTAATTTCTTCTTTAATTTCCTCTGTAATCCATTGATTGTTTAGGAGAGTGTTGTTCAGTTTCCATGTGCTTGTGAAGTTTCTATAGTTTCTTGTGCTATTGATGTCTAGTTTGATTGCACTATGATCTGATAATAAACAGGGGATGACTTCAATTTTTTTGCATTTATTTAGACCTGTTTTGTGAGCCAGTATGTGGTCTATTTTGGAGAATGATCCATGTGCAGCCGAAAAGAATGTATATTCCTGATTTTTTGGGGTGGAATACTCTATAAACTCTATTAAGTCCATGTGTTCCAAAGCTTGGTTCAGTTGTATTATTTCATTGTTGATTTTCTGCCTAGTAGATCTGTCAATTTGTGATAGTGGGGTATTTAAATCCTCCACTA
>NW_022900914.1:12308425-12317481 GCF_012274545.1 Fukomys damarensis | reverse complement strand
ATTGTTCCCTTTACAAGGATGTAGTGTCCTTCTTTGTCTCTCTTAATGAGTTTTGGTTTGAAATTTACTTTATCTGAGAATAAGATTGCTACCCCTGCTTTTTTCTGGACTCCTGACGCATGGAGAATTGTTTTCCATCCTTTCACTTTCAGTCTATGGACTTCCTTTTGCACTAGGTGTGTTTCTTGTATACAACATATTGTTGGATTTTGCTTCTTAATCCATTCTGCCAATCTGTTTCTCTTGATTGGTGAATTGAGGCCATTAACATTGATGGTTATAACTGATATATTTTGACTTATTCTTGTCATGTTGTTGTCCTTTTGTTGACTCTCTTTAGTTTTTCTCCCATCTCCTTTTAGTTTCTTGCCTTACCTATTTGATTTGGTCTGTTGGGCCTCATGTTATTGTGAATTTTGTTGTCCTTTTCTAGGATATTGTTTAGAATTCCTTTCAGTGCTGGTGGAAATAGCTCTTAAACATGAGAATTTGGTCAGTTTCACTCATAATAAAAGAAATGCAAATGAAAATAAATCTATCATCTATCAGATTGGCACAAATCCAAAAATTTGAAAACACATTCCATTAAGCAGGTTATGAAAAGAGAAACATCATTGGTTGGATTGAAAATGGTGCAACTACTGTGGAGGGGGAATTAAGCAATATCTTTTAAAATTTTATATATTTTTGACCTTTTTTAAAGCAAAACATTTATTTGTTTATTTTAGATATACATAGTGATAACATTCATCATGAGTTTTTAGCAGTACATGATACATCTTGCCTCTTCTTTTTTTTCTTCCACCTCCCCAGTTTTATGTACAAAAGCTTTGTTTCCATTTTTCCTTCAATTTTCTCTCTTTTTCTCTTGTCCCTTCTTTCCCTCCCTTTGTTTCCCTTCTCATTTGAACATGTGCTTCCCATTTCCTGATGTTACTTTTTACCTTCTAACCCAGAAATCCCACTTCTAAGAATCTATTGTAAACATTCACTTGATAAATAAGAAATGAAAGATATATGTCCAAGATTATGAGTTGTAATATTATTTCTTATAGTGCAGTATTAGAAATGATCCAAATGCTTATTAGTAGAGAGCTAATTGAATAAATTAGAGTACAATGCAGCTCTGAAAAATGTATTCTACTTCTTATTGCTGTTTGGCATGCCCATTTGGATATAATGTTTTTTAAATGGTGCCTATATTATGCTATCTTTTATATAAAATAGGAAAAGTATATTCACATATTTGCATACATTTACAAATATCACTGAAAGGATTATAAAAGTGATTATCCATGGGGCATGGAGATATGGGATACAGATAGGTGAAACATAAGACTTCCTGAGTATACTTTTTAATGCATTGTTTTATATTTAGAACCATGTGAATACAAATTCAAAAAGTTAAAAGGGGACAAATTTTAAAATTTAAAGCACATTGATTTACTTTTGTATCAAAATTATAACAAAATAATTAGTTTAATGAATAAATAATTTAATGAAAAATAATAGAAAAATAATTAGTTTAATGAATTTAGAATGTATGCCTATATTGTACTATAAAGAAATCTCAAATTTTGTTCAGTGGATTTATTGCAAGTAGCATGACTAGCATTGTTACTTTGAAAATATAGGAGGAAAAGATTAAATAAATAGGTGGTTAATTTCAGAAATCTATAACCAATAAGAAAGAAGAGATGAAACAACATTTAAGAAAATAAGTAACAATCTCACAATGTTAAATTTGATTTGGGGCCATCCATATATAAAGTCATAATTTATGCCTAAGATCCTCCTACAGTTTGCAGTGGTGGAGTTGGGCCTGGATTTCATTCTGAGCTCAACTTCTTTTCCTTACGTCACACTTCTTATTCAGTTGCTTCCAATTCTTCTCTGGGGCTATAAGCAATTTTCTAGATATTTCTGTCCTCGTGCACTAATAAACACTTAAAGGACCAGATCGTGCTTTTTTTGGAAAGCAAGGGATGAGATGGCAACACAGAACAGTGAATGCAGAAGGCAAATGAGTACTATGTATGTCAGAGGGTGCTGCAGGCAAAAAGCACAGGGCCAGCCTGGTTGGGCGTTTACATGGTTTCTCAGTGGGGTTCTCATATTGTAGTTAGTCTTGTGGGTAACAAACTTGGTTCTGCCTATGTTTCTAGAAAGCACAAATTTATCTCAGCTCGTTCCCTTCCAGGGAAATACTTAAGCAATAGCCGTGAAAAGCAGAAGACCAGTTTCTTCAGAGGAGACTAGGCCTGTGCAGGGGCACACGTATTTGTGTGAGTACAGACTCAGGGCATTCTCTCCCTTAAGCAACAGGGATTCACCAGCATTTTTCCTGGGGATTTTTGAATCAGAGAGACAGATATTGAGAAGACTTAGAGAGCAGATTATCTTATTGTGACCAGGCCCATCCACCCATCCTGTTCGGTGTCTTTCTGTACCTTCTTTGCATCAGGTGGACTCAACACTGCCAAACTTGCTTTTTGGTTCCATTTGATCATATATGATAATATAAGTAATTAGACTTCTTTTTAAAATTTATTCACACCTTGATTTGATTCCTAGGTCTTTCTTGCTGCTTTGATCAAGTGAGGTCACTATGCCACTTTATGTAAAGATATCAACCTTTCGTGAGATGTTTTCCAGTTCAATTTCTAAATGATAACTTATTTCAGGGTTTCAGCACATTCTCCTGCAGCCTCCAGTGAAGCAAGAGGCAAACGGTAAGCCAGTGTTTCCCAGAAAGGAAGCCGGCTGGTCTGTGATGGTGAGAAAGTTTTTCTTGGTCATAAGGAAGCTCAGCTGAAAGTTGGAATGACTTTGTCTACTACTGCTTTGTAGCTCGTTGCCAGTCCTTTATCTCTGAAAGACCATTTTGAGTAGGTCTTGTATGTCACCCATCATCTGGGCAGGGTCATTCTTTCTCTAGGAACCCATGAAGAGTAAAGCTGTCCGGGAAAGGTACATAGAATGGCATGCATGTCTTGAGCAATGTCTGCAACATAAGTGGCTTGCAAGGGTTATTGCTACTACCTCACAGACAGCGAACTTGAAGCAAATGCTCAGGTTGCTCTTAGTGTTTGCCCTACCAGGTAGATGGCCAGAGGTGTTCACACACAAACAACACATCAGCAATCAGTAGAGCAGCTGACATTAGAACTAAGAATCATATGTAGCATGTTTTTGTCTCTTAGAGGCTGGAATAAATCAGGACTTCTCGATGTGAGTTAACAGCCAGGAAAACAAAAGCTGTTGGGTAAAACAGACTTATGTGATCTCCACTAAGGGACAGGGAGACCATCCCAGCAATGGCTCCTTAGAGCCCCTTGGTCTTTCCCACCCTGGTGTCCAATATCAGGGCCTGCCTGGTTTCTGCACTGAAACCTCTGTTGGGCCTGTTACCTCTTCAGCGGGGATAAGGAGATGTCACAGGCTGCTTGAAACCACTTCCCTCATGGCCTCCTTAGTTTCCCCACCTTGTCTCTCCCACCATTCTCTTGGTGACTTTGAGAAATCTTGCTTCTTGGGAGACTGCATCTCGTACTGAAACAGCTGTTTCCTTTGTGCTTTGAGTATCCTTCTCCCTGGGTCCCAGCCAGGGCTATCTCTGGGGAGAGGAGGACAGCATGAATAACTTTGCAGAGAAAAACCCTTGGACTTCAGCCCTTCCTGGTCAGGTTGCACTTGAAGCTTTCACTTACCCTGGCACCACACATTCTGAGTGACAGCAAAGAGGGAAGGTTCAGGATGGATCGGTTGGGGAGAGTACATGAGGCACACTGTTGAAGCCCCCAAACAGCACAGGCCCTGCTGAAGGACATGGAGCCCCTTCTGTGACTGAGCTGACTCAGATTCCTGGGTGATGACATGGTCCTGGGGCAACAAGCCCAGTTTTTGGGCTTAGCTGTGGTGCAGAGGTTCCAGATGCTCATCCCAGGGCCATCCCAGGCCTCATGACATTTTAACTGGGATACCACCAGCTATCAGTGCCAGGCTGTCAGCTGTTCTTTCTAGAATGGGCAAGACTGTCTTTTATTCTGTATTTACTTTTTCTACTTTTTTATGTCAAAATAATATTTCTTCTATGAAATTATAATGGCAAATCTTTTTAAAAAAATGTATTCAATTAGCAAAGAAAAGAGTTGGCAGTCCTTGAATCTCCATTCTAAAAAATTAGCTTCAGTTTGTGAAATTTTAAAGTATGAGAACCACTGCTTTTGGTGCTGGAAGGAAAAATTGGTCTCTTGGAGGATTAGAATTAGGAGATGAGGTGTAAAACTCCATGCTTCTGGTGCATTCAGCTCCTAGTCTCCACATACCCTGTTCTTTTGCAAGACTTCCTCTGTCCTTAGCCTTGACCCAGTTTCCTCATTGCGTAGACCTGCGTTTTCAGGAACACAGTGAACTTGGCCTGGCAGAGCTATGGTCTGTGTCCACCCCCGTAGCTTATGTGCTTTGATGTTTACACTTCCTCCTGACTAATGGCCTATGCATTCTCCTGCAGGACACAGGAGGGGATGTCTCTTGTTCTTCCTAATGATATTTTTGGCTGACTACTAGGGAAAACGATCACATGTACAACACAGTATGTCCCACGGGGCAGATACTAGATTGGTGATATGATAGAAATATCTGCTACCATGTCTGAAATCCTCACTGAATCATTTTTCAGTGCTCTTCCAGAAAGAGAGGCAGATTAAATTTAGTTGATTTGATATCACATAGAAGTGGCACCATGTACATTGGCATAGTGTAATAGAGATGTGTAACCCACAGGCAAGAAAGAATTTATTTGATCAATATTGTCCTATCTAATCTAGTACATCACAGGGCCCCCAAAGAATGGGCAGGGGCAGGTAGGTTATGGCATAGGGGAGAATGGATTGTGCATTAGTTTTCTCTTTCTTCTTCTAACTTTTCCTTCAGGGTAGAGTGGTTGCTGGAAAAGTCACAATGTGTATGTGAGTTTGTCTGTGAAACACATGCAGATAATGAAGGTTTATGAACTAAAAGAAGATACTGCATGCCTAAATTGTGTGGATGAGCTGTAAAGTTTGCCTGCTTCACAGTCTCATCCAGAGTTGGCCCTTTGGTGAGGAACAGTCCTGCCTCTGGGGAGGAACCATATTACAGTCCTGGCAGAGGATGCAATGAAAGCCTAGCACTGACACAAAAGTCCTAACAACAGCATCTGCTTACTGGATTTTCTTACAGTTTTAATTTCTTTTGTATGTTAAGAACTTTATAATGACTGAAGGAATGTGTTCTTCAAAGCATTATTTGGTAAGGCAACAGATTGTGAAGGGAAGGTTTTTTGTAGGTTTTATTTGTTGTATTCTTTGACTTAAAAATAAATTTTTGTATTAAAACCACTGATGATACTTTTTATACATTCTACTTACTCTTAAGATGTGCTGCCTCATAAGATTTGGGTTGATGCATTTTACTGTTATCTCTACAAAATGTGGTGTAGTACTGTAATATTTGAGGGTAATGGTTCACTTCTACATAAATTGCACGTCTTATTAATAAGCTCTGGAATAGAGCTTGGATAATTAATGTAACTTTTTTCTTTTCTTCTGGTCAGCACTGTAAATACAAAGCCTACTGATGGGTTTAGGTGGCTTCAGGAGAATAAAGTCAGCTAATTCTACATTCTTTTCCAAATTTCATTTATCAGGCACAGTTCTGAAATGTTGGTGATCAAATAAGAGGTACATGGATTTCTGAATATTCGTAATTGTGTTACCTAGGGAGGGGAGTGTTAGAAGTTTAAATGCTAGCCCTAGATTTTAGAACAAAATCCCCTCAGCACTTGGCTGAAGTACCAAAAATGTTTCCCAAAAGCGAGAGTTGTAAGTTATCTCAAGATATCTTTGAGTAGTTTAAATTTCTCAATGACATGAGAATTGCGGTATTTACTGTGGAGTATAATTCTCAGAGATGTACCTTCAGTTTCTTACCCAAGAAGAATATACATATATATTTTTTTCTGGTACCAGGGGTCGAACTGAGGACCTTGCACTTGTAAGACAGGTGTGGTGCCACTAAGCTAAATGCCTGGCCTGATTTTATGGTTTTTAAATATCTTTATAAGTGACTACATCAAAACAATGTAAGAGACAAATCTATGTTATATAAGAATCTTGAAGTTGGATTTTGCATCTGGTAATAGCTTTGAATTTTAGTTAAAAATACCATATGTAGCAAAGAAAAGGTGCTTTTTAATTTTATCAGTTTCATCAGTATGGCTTTTCTTTACCAAATTGGCTGATGGATCAAAATTAAACCTGTCAATGTGAATTCATTTAATGAACTTGTTATTTATTTTGCTAGAGTTGTTATGTAATAAATGTCAGTGTGGGAAATAATAGTGTAAAAAAGTTATGTATCAAGCCAGTGAGCTATTAAAATATGTTCTATGTTCCTAACTTGATGAATATACAATCTTTATTCTTCATAGATTTTATATTTTTTAATTTGCCTACTTTCTAAAATGTATGTATAAACCCCAAACTGGTATTCACAGCACAAAACCTGGTAATTCGTGAACACAGAACGGAAAAAATCGTGAGTTGCCGTTGTGCCCCTTCCCTGTAGAAGTCAAGGGTGACACTCTGTCTTCTTGTCTCAGGTCTCATTCTGCAAACATGCCCATTGCACAGTCTTTGCAGTGCTTCCTGTACACATTTTTTGTTGTTGTTGGTTGATTTCACTTTTGAAAATGGCCCCAAATGGTACTGCTGAAGTGTTGTCTGTGTTCCTAAGTGCAAGAAGGCTGTGGCAAAAACCTTATGGTGAAAACATGAGTTCTCTACGAGCTTCATTTGGGCACAGGTTACAGTGCTGTTGACTATGAGTTCAGTGTTGATAAGTCAATAAGACATAAGGAGTTTTATATAGAGAAGCACATGTATTAATTGCTTGGCAAAAATAAAAATTAAGGTTAAGTATTGATCACTTGATGCAAATGTTGAGATCAAAGGTTTAGGGGAACTTAACTTTATGTTTCCCTTGGGTAAAGATTCAGAACTCACTAATTTATTTATTTATTTATTTTTTTTTATTGAGTTTATTGGTACATTTAGGGATACAGTACAGTTACATTCATTGTTGGGATCATGTACCTTTACATGGCAAGTCTTGATTCTCATTTTTTTCCCCTTACCTCTGCCCTCCCTTCACCCCCTCCTCCCCTCCCCATCTACAAACACTTTATTTTCATCTTTTCATTCTCTCACATTTTTTTCTTTTCCCTTTTTGTTCTTCCCCTACGTATCACACCTTCCCTACACCTTTAGCTCCTTTCCTCCCATTTCTAAATGTCAGTAATCTTATTAGAATCTTATGCATTGTTGCAGAATATTCACACCAGGGAAACTATTTGGTATTTACACATGTGGGACTTATTTATTTCACTTAGGAGTATATCTTCAATATGTATCCATTTTCCTATGAATGAATCTATTCTCTCGCTCTTTATGGCTGAGTAATATTCCATTTTATAGAAAAACCACAACTTCTTTATCCAGTTTCCAACGGATGGGCAAATAGGTTGTTTCCAAGATTTAGCTATTACAAACTGTGCCGCTATAAACATGGGTGCACATACTTCTCTGTGATATGATTCTTTTAGTTCTCTTGGAAAGATACCCAACAGAGGGATGGCTGGGTCAAATGGAACCTCCAGTCCAAGCTCTTTGAGGTATCTCCATATTGATTTCCATAGTGGTTGCACTAGTCTGCACTCCCACCAACAATGGAGGAGGGTTCCTTTCTCCCCACAACCCCGCCAACATTTGTTATTGTGTGATTTCTTGATAGCAGCCATTCTTTGTGGGGTGAGGTGGAATCTCAGTGTTGTTTTCATCTGCATCTCTCGAATGACCAGTGATGTGGAACATTTTTTCATATATTTTCTTGCTGCTTTCACTTCTTTGTATGAGAAATGTCTGTTCATTTCGGATGCCCATTTTTGGATCGGGTCTTTATATTTGGGGGGACTGATTGTTTTGAGTTCTTTATATATCCTTGATAATAGTCCTTTGTCTGAGGTACAGCTGGTAAAAATTTTTTCCCACATTGTAGATTGTCTCTTAGTTCTGCTAATGGTTTCTTTTGAAGTACAGAAGCTTTTTAGTAAGATGAGATCCCAGTTGTTGATTCTTTCTGCTAGTTCCCGTGCTACTGAGGATTTGTTCATAAAGTCTTTTCCTATACCAATGTCTTCCAGAGTTCTGCCTAACTTACTTTCCAGCAAGTTTAATGTTTCTGTTTTAATATTTAGATCTTTAATCCATTTGGATTTTAATTTAGTGCATGGCGAAAGATAAGGGTCTAATTTTAATCTGTGACAGGTTGATATCCAGTTTTTCCAACACCATTTATTAAAGAGGCTATCTTTCCTCCACTGAGGATGGTGAGCTCCTTTGTCGAAGATGAGGTAGCTGAGTACATCTGCATTTGTTTTTGTGTCTTCCAGTCTGTTCCATTGATCCTCAGGCCTATTTCTTTGCCAGTACCATGCTGATTTTATCACAGTGGCTTTGTAGTATAGTTTCAAATTGGGAATTGTTACACCTGGTGCCATGTGACTGTTGCCTATAATGGCTTTTGCTATTCTAGGTCTCTTGTGGTTCCAAATGAATTTTTGGATTCTTTTTTCTAGTTCTGTGAAATATAGTGTTGGAATTTCAATTGGCATTGCATTGAATGTATATAGCAAGAACTCACTAATTTAATGTTTCTTTTTTTTTTTGGTATCAGGGATCGAACTCAGGACCTTGTGCTTGTGAGACAGGCGGTGGCACCAGTGAGCTAAATCCCCTAATTTAGTGTTAACAGTGACTTTATTAAACATAACTACTGTGAGTAATGAGAACTGACCAAACAGTAAGGTGACACAATTGGAATATGTACAAAAATCTATGGTTTGTATTTGACTAGAACTCATCAAAATATCAATGCTCACTTAGTTTAACTTTATTATATCATACATGGCTGGACAATCTGTTGACAAGCCTGTGACATTTGAATAAATAATAAAT
>NW_022900914.1:12301567-12306801 GCF_012274545.1 Fukomys damarensis | reverse complement strand
ATATATATATATATATATACAATTTATCACTGTAATTTATTTTATAGTATTTACTTGCCTTATTTCAGCAAAATCATTAATTATATTGTTATAGTGAGTATTTTTACCTAATTGTGTTCTATTAGCAGTAATGTCAAAAAACATTTAAAACTGTAACTGTGTTTAAGTGAACACGATATGAATATATTTTCATCATAAGACACAAGTACTTTTCATGTATTTTTCAAAAATATTTTTCTTTTAAAGTATTAAAATTATAGCTAAAATTAAATTATAATTAATGGGTATCAACATTTAAAAGCAATTTTAATGAATTTGATTTGTAATCAATTATTTAAAATGCAATTAAGTCACTTAACATTTTATAAAAACAAATGTATTGGTAGTTTTAGTATTATATATTGCTTCTCAGTTGCCAACACAGTAATTACTAAATATCTGTAAAATATGAAGCAGAAAAGTGATATGAAGTGAAAAGAGGTAGTCATCATTACTTGGAAATAATACTTATTAAAGTGTTTTCTTTTTGCTATTAATGAAAAAGTATTTTAAAAAACAAATTAATCTGTATTTAATTTTAGTTAGGCATTTTTGTTACAATGTTTCTCATATTCTGAATCTCTCTACATCTCTGGCCCTTATGTCATCAGGGAAGTAGTCTTTCAGGACTCAGGATGACTTCCAGCTTATATTGGACCAACTTTCCTGCCTATAACATAAATAGCTCTAAATAAAATATTTTTTTAAAAACAGAGGCACTGAAAAAGGGACATAAAGCAAATAGAAAATTGAGGAATCTGACAATTGCAGCAGATGAGATTCACATGTATGAGGTTTTCCTCTGAGGAGACTCCTTAGTCCATGTAGTTCCAGTAGTAACCCATATCGTATTGCAAGAGGACTCAGAAGATTGGATGTGAAGAAGTCAGGACGTCATGTAAGCACCAGTCAAATCATCTGTTGACCTCTGAAATGTGTACATAAAATGTGTATATAAAAGATTCTCCAGGAAGCCTAGTGAAATAAAAGATGTGGATGGCCAAATAAACAGAGCCTATGCCCATTGAGACAGAATTTTAAGTTTGATTCCTGCCAGATGAGAGTGGTTTGATAAACATCTTGAACTTTCTATTGAGATCCCAGATTAGTGACATCTTAGGGATAAAAACCATGCATAGGACTAATGATTTCCCTGGGACTAATGGAGCTACAACTAAACAAAATGAAAACCAAACCTTCAGAAGCTGAAAGTAATCAAGGGGGAGAGGACTGGACATGTCACAGTTAGTATGCAATAAAAAAAAAAACGATATATAAAGAAACAGGAAAATGTTATCCAAGATCGAGGGAACATTTAACTCATCAAAGCTGACCTACAGATAACCAGATGCTTAAATAAGCAAACTTTGGACTTTATTAATATATATTGAAGAATCTACAAAAATTTGTTATGAATTTTAGAAGACATAAAAACTATTTAAAAAATGAACACATGAAAATCCTAGAATTGAAAAATAGAATATCTGAAATAAAAAATTCACAGGATGAGATTACCATCAAATTGGCCACCGTGTTAACTTTCCATCACTGTGGAAAAATATTTGAGAAAAAAAGTTAAAAGGAAGTAAGATTCATGTTAGCTTATCATTTAATGGTCTAATTGCTTTGGGCCTATAGCAGGGTAGAACGTCATGGCAGGGAGCTTGTGGTGGAGCAAAGATGAAAGATGTTCATTTCTCGGTGGCCAGGAAACAAGAGAAAGGAGTGGGTGTAAGTCTAGAAAATGTTCTCAAGGGCATCCTCTAAATGACATAATTCCTGCAACTAGGAACCACTCCTAAAGTTATACTATCTCCCAATAATGACTGAATCTTTACCACATGGCCTCTAGGAGACATTTCTGATACAGAGAACATCTGCCTCTGGCCTCCAAAGGCCGTTGTCTGTCTCACAATGTAAGATCATTAGGCTATCTCCACAGTCTCAACAGTTCCAACTTTGCTCAAAAGTTCAGTTCAAAATCTCCGAGACTCAAGGTAAACTCTTAGCTGTAAGCCCCTGTAAAATTCAGTGAAAAGTTGCACACTTCTAAGATTCATTGGCAGTGTACATATTCCCATTCCAATGGCAAAAGGGTGGAATAGGAAAATACCACAGAGGGATCAGACCAAAATGAGACCCAGACCCAGCAGGGCAAACATTATATCCTTAACTCCGTGTATCAAAGGCACATGATAGGGTGATATAAGCTCCAGAGAATGTGGCACCTGATTCTACACCAAGCTATGGTCAATATGATCTCTTGGGCTGGCTTCACTTGCTGCATGTAGCTTCCTCAAGTAGGTATCCAACATTGCTAGCATTTTAACTTCCTGGGATCTTCACTGCATTTTCCACAGCTTCATGTATCACTCTATTGGGAGATGCTTGCAGGACTCCAATCCTGGCACATACCACCTGGTCTTCTAGGCCTTTCTTTGAAATCTTGGTGGAAGCATCCATGACCCCATAACTCTTGCTTGTAAAACCAGTGTCATGTGGATATCTTCAAGGTCTGCTGCCAGTGAGCACAGTAGCCAAATTCTCTTTGGACCATGGCTTCATTGACTATTGAGTGTCTAGATGGCTGAACATGGGGAAATGATTTTGAGGGAAATAACTTACTAGACAGTCCTGTATGAGGAGAGTGCTCCAGAGCTCACTTCTCAAAGCAAAGTCACCTTCCTTCTCCTCCCCTCCCCTCCTCTTCTCTCTTGTTCTCTCTCTCTCTCTTTTCTTTCTTTTTCTTCTTTCTGTGGTACTGGAAACTGAACCTACGGCCTTTGCACTGAGCTGTCTCCCCAGCCCATTTATATTTTTTATTTTGACAGGGACCACTTAAGTTGGTATGCTGCCCAAAGGTGGGCATGAACTTTTGATCCTCCTGCTTCAGGTTCCCAGAGTGCTAGAAAAAGAAAAGCTTTCAAATGAGTTTACCTTTACATCCTTGAGCCTGTGATGCATGAAGTCTGACCAATTCCTGACATGTTCTTAAGGTACCCTTCCTATTGTTCTGATGCAAAGTACTTGGCTTCTTTTTAAATTTTAGCTTATAACCACCCTTATGTAGTATACAACGTTTACATTCCTGTGGGAAGTTGGTACTTGTACATAACATGGCACTGAGGTATTCAGAAACTACACTGTCTTTGGCCACAGCATTAAATGTGTTTTTTTTTCCTGTCTAAACTACAGATTTTTCAAATCTTTCTGCTCTACTTTTTGCTTGCAGTTCTCACTGTAAATCTGGCTGAAAGCATCCAGCAACACAAATCCATTGGCTGAATGTTGTGCTACCTTGAAATTTTGACAGCCAGGTTATTAGTCCTTCACCTTTAATGTCATTATTCTACAAGGTCTCTGGAAATGGGCAAAATGCAGACAATCTCTTTGCCAGAATGTAGCACAAATGGCTTCTAGTCTGCTTCCCAGTAGAGTCTGTGTTCCCATTGAAACCTCATAAGCACACATTTTATGAACAGTAAATGTGAACGTTTCTGTTAGTATTTGGGTTTTCTGAGCTTCCAACAGAACTGCCATTAAGCTCCACCTTTAGCATTTTAGGCTTTTTATAGCATACTCCAAGTTTTTCCAAATTTCTCCTAATTCCAAACCAAACCAATTCCAAAGTCTTCTGAACAACATTGTCAAGTATAGTAATAGCAGTGACCCTACTCCTGGTACTGATTTGCAGTGTTAGTCAGCAGTGGCAAAATGCCTTAAAAGGAAGTTAATGTGACTCAGAGTTTCAGACCAAGGTTGCTTGATCCCAGCACTTTGAGCTTATGGTAAGGCAATGTTGCAAGCAGACACAAAAGCCATGCTCAAGACCAAAAGACACTGAGTTAGGCCAGCCTGGGGCTCAGAGGAGCCAAAAGGAGTCAGCACATCTGCCAGAGATCCCAAGTGTCAAGAAACTTCCTGAATGCAATAGTTGATTGAGAATTTATCATATTACATGCAGCAAGATTAAGGGGAGCTCACTCATGGTATAAGTTGGAACCTGGAGGCAGCACTGGAGGTGCAGGATCTTTCTTCCACCTGCCGACATGCTGTGAGAACAAGGCAGGGGGCCCATTGGGCAGCCCTGGAACTCACAGTGATTTGGAGATTGAGCACTGGGACTCACAGTGATCTGGAGACTTGTACAGTCAGGGAGTAAAACAGAGCATTCTGGACAGGCAGAGTGAAGGTCACAAACAGTTACAGAGCTTCATCAGGGCCTCTGTGAAGAGCAGCACCTGGAGAAAAGCCTATAAGGACAGAGCCAGAAAACTGAGCCAATGAGTAGCCTGAGGTTTCATCTTTTATGCTGTGGGGAGTTGTGTACAAACAACATGCGCTACAAATAATATACGCTAATCCTATGGTGGTAAAAGCATGTTTTTCTTTATGGTAAAAATACATATTTTTTGAAAATGTATTTTTATAAGTTTCTTAAATGGGGCTCACGGGATAAGTGTTTTGGCATACAGACCAGGTTGTCATCGCACTTTGGTCACCACACAAGCTATGACACAGGCATCCAAGTTGTGTAGTTATCACATGGGTCACAAAGCTAGTTTGGACTCAGTAAGTGGAGACTCAGAAAGTAAGTTTGGAACCAGATAGAAGCATAAGATGGCTTCTGCCCTGCACACATCAGGCAGAGAACATCATGGTGAGAAGTGTGTGAGTGAGCAGTCTACTCACCTCATGGTGGCTGGGAAGCAAAGAAAGCGAGGAAGGGGCTGGGGTCCCATTATGCCTGTCAAGCACCTCTCTATATATTTCCATTTTTGACACAACACATTTTTGGGGGGCTGGGAGGCACTTCATTTTCATCATCTGTATGATTTTTTTGTTTTTGTTTTTGTTTTTTTTTGGTGGTGGGGATCAAACTCGGGTCCCTGTGCTTGAGAGACAGGTGGTGCAACCACTGAGCTACATCCCCGGCCCTGTGTGATTTTTATCTAGAAAAACTTTACCATTTACTATAATACAGTTATGAATCCGCTTGCTTTCTAAAATCTGAAAATATCTTTGTTTTGCCTTCATTATTGAATGATATCTTTGGCTGGCTATATGTAGAATTCTGGGATGACCATTTTCAGTGTTTTAAAAAGTCGTCTTCGGCCGGAGGTTTAGCTCGTGGTTCGGTGGCCTGCCTTGCAAGCGCAAGGACCCAAGTTCAATCCCCGGTACCAAAAAAAAAA
>NW_022900914.1:12293092-12301371 GCF_012274545.1 Fukomys damarensis | reverse complement strand
TCCCAAGTTCAATCCGGTACCAAAAAAAAAAACAAAAACAAAACAAAAACAAAAAAAAGTCATCTTGTACTCTTTGCTGTCTATATGTTTTCTGATGAGAAATTAAGTATTAATCAAATTGTTCTTATCCATAAGAGGATCTTGTTTTTTATGCCTAGTTTTTAGATTTGATCTTTGTTTGGGGGATTTTTATGTTTTTCTGCTTTTTGCTCATTAAGAACCTTGAATTTGTAAACATCTGTATTTTATTAAACTTGGGAACATTTTAAAAAATATTTACTTGCATATTTTTAAGATGTCTTTTTCTTGGTAATTTCAATTCCATATACATTTGACTGTTTTTATCTATAATGTCATTGATGGTATGTTTGTTTCCCATCTTTTTTTCTAATGATCCATCTTCAACTCATTCTGTTTTCCTTTGTCTTCTCAGTGACAATGTCTAGCTCATAATATTTAAATTTCAGGCATTGTATTTTTGGGCTCCAGAGGATCCGTATTTGAAAATTTTTTTTCTATATCTCTGTTGAGGTTTTCCATTTCTTTGTTGAGACTTTGTCTCATGCATTTAAAGCATGTCTTATTTTATGCTTGGCTGAGGTTAATTATTATCATGTGTTAGATTGTGTCATCCCGGAGCAGGGTGGGTCCTTAATCCAGCATGACTTATGTCCTTATAGAAACAGGAAATTTTGACACCAGCACACATTAACAAACACGGAGAACGCCACCTGGAAACCTAGGCAGAGAGAGAGAGATATGATGCTTCTATATGGCAAAGAAAGCCCAAGACTGCCAGTAAATCCTTAGAGGTTAGAAGAGAGATATAGGACAAATTATCTCTCACAATCCTCAGAGGGGCAAACCCACTGATGCCTTGACCTCAAATCTCCAATCTCCAGGACTTTGAGACAATGAATTTCTATTGGTTAAGCCACTTGGTTTGTGAAACTATTATAGAAGCCCTAGCAAACTAGTAGAATATAATAGCCACTTGTCTGTTAATTGTAGAATTTCATTCATCCCAAGATTGGACAGTTTTCTTTTCTCTTGTGAATGTGTTTAATTACATTTATTCTTCATATGTCAGATGTTTGGGATTACATCTTGGATATTATCTATGATAAATTACATTAATTTGGGGTTGTCTCGTGTTTAATATTATTTCTTTGTTTTAGTGGATAATTTCTTTGTTTGGACCTTCCCCTTCACATGTGTATTGTAAAACATTACCTTTACCCCTCAAAAGCTTTGGCTTTTGTTTCCAATTCCTGAGAATTCCACTCTTGGAATTTCCTGAGGGTATCTGTCATTCACGGTGAGTCTTCATGTTTTAGGATAATGAGCTGATTTAGGATGAGTACCACCTGCAGCCAGATGATTAATTGTGGTTGGGGATTTGAATAACATGACCGCTTAAACTCTAAAGAGGGGATGAGGGCTAGAAATTGAGTTCAATAACAGCCAGTGAGTCAATCGATCACCCTTCCTTATGAAACCTTAATAAAACTATGGGATGTTGAAGCTTGGGTAAACTTTGCTGATTGACAATACACTGTATATCAACACATAATGATGTTTTTGGGCAGCAATGCACCCTGATTCCTCGGGGGTACAATAGAAGGATGCTTCATGTTTGGGACCCTCCCAGTCTTTACCCTATGTATCTCCTCTTTTGTCAGGTTCTGATTTGTATGTTTTTACTATAACAAAATTGTAATTACCAGTATAGTTCTTTTCTGAGTTCTATGAGCAGTAGTGCATTATCAAAACTGAAGGCTTGGTGGGGATCCCTAAGAATGTAGCTAGCCATACTGAAGAATGCAGCCAGATGGTCTATGGACCCCTGAATATTCAGCTGATAACTGAGGTCAGGGCAGTCTCATGGAAGACTTTGTCCTTAACCTGCAAAGGACACAGGTTATGTGTGAAGCTCAGCTCAACTCTAGTCGGTGCTGTTAGAAGAGAATATAACATGTCTAGTAATTTTGGGAATGCTGGATACTAAGAAGGCTACATTGATACTTGTGTGGACTTAATTATATTCCTTTAAAGAGGGTTGTTTTCCATGTTCCATTGTACTGACTTTTTAAAATAATTTATTGCTTGTTATATAGTGAGAATTGATAGTCACAAGGGGAAGCCAGAAGACACAGAGAAAATTGTGTAATGTTAAGACAATAATCTACATAACTATTAGTCAAAAATTTATCACTCAAAAGCTTATTGTTACAAATTGGATGTTTGCATCCTTTCTAAATTCATATATTGAATTCCCAACTATTACCGTGGCTGTATTTTGAGATGGGGACTTTAGGAATTGAGAACAATGAAGTCACAAAGGTAGGGCCTGATTGGATTAGTGGCCTTCTAAGAAGAGATAGCAGAGTACTTTCCTTCTCCTCCTTTCCATTTTTTTTTCTCTTCTTTCCCCTTTCTTCTTCCTCTTGTCCCCTGCACCATCTTTGTGAATGCACTGGAGAAAGACCAAAAGGTAAAGACACAGCAAGAGCATAGCTCTCTACAAGCCAGGGAGAGAGGTGCTACCATCTGAATTAGTCAGAACCTTGACCTTGGACTTCTAGCCTCCAGAACTTTAGGAGAGTAAATCTACATTGAGTCTCAGCAACCTGAGCTCAGTAATACAATGGACCTTTGAGTTAAGACCAGCCTGAACAGCTTGGGCTAGGACTGGAATTTTAGTTTTAACTTATGAACAAAGCCTTAAGTTACTACCCAAATCTGGCCGCTTGTGTATCCAGATGGAGTTCTGGAACATTACAACATCTTTTCCTGTGTGGGGTAATTGAGAAATCCTGGCCCAGCATCTCTTGAAGGACACTGAGATCTGCCTGTGTGCAGGAGAGAGACTTTGAAGGCTGTGTAGAGGAGCCTGACCCTTCAATTGACCAACTTGAGTTACAACCAGTCCTCAGAAATGAATTGAATTTGTAAGCCAAGGGCCCACTGTACATACATCAAGAATAAGATGGTGAAACAAACTGTAGCCTCCTCACACAATGAACTACTACATAACATGGAGAATAAACAAATTACAATTATATGTAACAACACAGATAAATTACAGACACATGTACAGTATTAATCATGCCTTGCTGACACAGGAGGGACTGCCCTGCACAGGACTAGCTCATTTCCAAAGATTGTAAATGTCCATAGGATACCTTTTATATGCAAACCAAATAATCCTTTATCTGGTTTTAAACTTTGGGTCATCATTTCCCTGCTTTAATCAGACCAAGATTAGGCAACAGATGACCACAGACAGACCCTGTATCCCAGAGCAACTGGAAGCATTAAAAATAGCCTTTGGTAAACCTGCTATTTTTACCTCACCCACTTTCCCCTAGACCCGTTGCTTCCTCACAGACCCTGGCATTTCTCAGGGTGGTTCTGGGTGGCATGCTGTGTTTCCTGCTTCTAGGGTTCTGTGGAAATTAGCTTTTCCTTTCATGACAGGCATTTCTGTGCCTGTGTTTCTTACTATACCTGGTTAAAACAAATTTCAAGTATCATTAAAACACACACACAGAGTAAATACTGTATGATCCCATTTAAATGAAGTTCAGAAGCAGGCAAAATTAATTTATGGTGTTAGAAGTCAGAGTGGTGGTTATTCGGGAAATGGGGATGTAAGGAGGCCAGAGGGGAGCTCCTGGCATGCTAGGAACCTCGTAACCTAGGTCCAGGTATGAGAGCACGCTCACTTTGTGTAAATCAATCAAGCTGTACATCTGTAATCTGGGCATTCTTTATGTATGTCATAGAACAGTTGCATTATTTGTTCCAATTCTCTCCCTAGATATTTGTCCTTTGCCACGTCACTTTGTAACACTCTCCCATTCTGAATCTGGAATCAAATCCACCATGTGCCTTGATTTGGCCAGTAGAACAAATAGGAAGTAAGAGTGTGTCATTTCTTGGCCTGAGCTTCAAGAGGCTAATGTGTTTCTTCTATTCTTGTATTTTTGTTATTGACATTATTTAGAATGGGGGGGGCAAGCTTACGTGTTTCAGGATGAGGGCCTAAGCTTAGGCCCCTAATGCTGGCCCTGCCTGGAGGAAGGCTGCAAGGTATTCTCCAGAAGAATAAATGAGCACAGTCAAAGTCAGCTAAGCCCGGCTGTTATGGTCAGATTGAAAATGTCCCCTCCAATTTTCATGTGTATTGAAGTTAGAATACCAGAGCACTAGAAAAGACTTGCTGCTAGGCGATAGGACCTGATTAGAGGCAAGTTGCTGGGGTTGAGACCTGGAAGACCTCTCTCTCTCCAGGACTGCCCTCCTGTCTCTGCTTCCTGGTCACCATTATATGAGCAGCTCTCCTCCACCAGCCTCTTCCCCATTCCATTTCTGGCTTGGAGCCAGCTGACTACGGAATGAACCCTTTCAAATCTCAAGCCAAATCTAAGCCTAACCCTAAGTCATTCTCTCCTTCTTTAAGTTGTAAGTATAGGTGATTGTGTCTCAGTATCCAGGGAGGTGACTAAGACACCAGTCTAGATCAGCTGATCCCTGGCCAAACCACAGATTTTTCAAGCTAAAGATGATTGGCTTTATTAAGCCTTTCACTTTTTGGGGTGGCTTGTTATTCACGAAAAATTATTATAGTAGTGGAAAAAAAGATAATGTCCCAAATTGGGTAAAAGTAGGGAAAAAGAAAGGAGAAAATTGAAACAGAAGACATTTCATTTAAAAATATTCCACTGAGCTGCATTTGGAATGACACATTGCTTGTGTGGGGACATTGGCCAGAGGTATGTATGAGATGGATGTGCAGAGGTATGGGAGTTTTGGAGCCACATACCCCAAACCTCTTGGAATGCACACTCACACATTAAAAGATAGACTACAGAGCTGCAAGTCCAAGGAGGATCAAGCACGCTGCCTTAAAGAATGAATGCTAGGAACCGTCCTTCTCCCCATACTCTGATTTATTACTTACATTGTCCCTAGGGTCAGTCATGTAACAGTGCCCCCTGACCTTCCCCTGTCCTTCCTCTGTCCCCTGCATGAATTCCTACCCAGATGTCCATCCTTTGTTCTTTGTCCTTGCTTCCGGTTTTATCAATAAAAAGCCAATGGAACTTCAGTTTGGGGTTGTCTTTATGAGACTCTGTCATGATGAGGGGGTCTCGGTTAAGGGCACCCCTCTGGGCCTTCTTGGATTTTAAGTTGAAGCCTGGCTCAGTAATCTTTCATCCTTTATTTTGTGCCACAATCATGAACTGCAACAAGTGGTGCCCCAGGTGAGGAATAACTTGGCGCAACTCAGTGCAGAGGGCCAACCTTCCAAAACCTGGAAAGGCAACAGAGGCAGCCTTGGAATAGCCCAGAACATCTTTGGCAAGCTCACAGGTTTGGCTTAGCAGCCCAGAGGTCTCCTAGTTGTTCACTTGAATTGGTAAGTGAGTGGGGACAGTTCACTTGTTGCTTTCCCCCACCACACCTTACTTGCTTTCATATGGTAGGGGTCAAACTTTAAGCAATGTTTACAGTGCCTTTTAGAGACATATGGATGTAAAACTTCTGAACCTCAATTATTAAATTGTTGATAGTTATTTGACAACAATGTCCACGGTTTTCTCTGGAAGACAGCCTGGGGTGGAGGAGTGGAAACACGTGGGCTGAAAATTACGACAGTCACTAAGTCCTGTAAAAGCTATACAGCTTGCTATCTGCCATCATTGTGGGCCTGCTACTTGGCCTAAAAAAACAAAAAACAAAAACAAAAACAAAGGAAGTTCCCCTAAAAAAGATTTCTCCTCCTCCCTTAGCTGCCTCTGAAAGCTCCCTTCCATCTCCAAGCCATGTCATGATCATGAACCCCAATATGCTTGTTCTCTAATGCAGTTAACATCATGAAATCTACAATTCCCTGACTCAACAAGTCAGCCTCCCAGGGAGACAATGGCATTGAGACAGAGGAGAGGTAAAAACTAGGATGCAGAGGGAGGATTTGCGTATGGGAGGGTGGAGGGAGAGGATAAATGGGTTTGGCTAGTGAGGGTTGAGTCGGACATCTCTGAAGGACATCCAGATGAGAGTTTTCTGGCAGGGAGAAAATGGAAATCCGAAGCCCCCAACTGCTGATGATCTAGATTTCTGCACCTGCAACAAGCCAGTAATAACTGAGGAACCAAGGCTGCAGCTGTGCAGTAAAGCCAGTGCAAACCCAGCTGGAAGGAGCTGTGATAGCTGATATCTGGTATTCTTTACAAAATGCTTCAACCAATCTGGGTGATTCCCATGCAGTGATTATATCAGCTTTCCCACTATGGGGAGGAAAAAATACCACTTACATCCATAATTTAAAAGAGGAGAGATTTATAGTTGGGTGGTAGTGCATGCCCATAATCCCAGCACTCTGGGAGGCTGAAGTAGGAGAATCACACATTTGAGTAACCTAGCCTTGACAACTTAGCAAAACCTTGTTGAAAGAAAGAATGAAAAGAAAGGTCTGGGGATGTAACTCAGTGCAAAGGCCCTGGTTTCAATCACCAGTATTATTAAAAAAAAAACAAAAAGGAGAGGTTCACTTTGGCTCACAATTTCAAGGCTGGCTGGCTCCTAGGCAGAAACTTCGTGGCAGAGAGCTCTGGTGGAGGAAAGTCGCTCAACTCATAGCCTCCATGAAGCAGAGAGCAAGAAAAATGCTAGAAAGGAAGGGCCAGGCACCAGTCAGCCCCAGGTCCCTCTCCCTCCAACTGGGCCCCACCTCCTAGGAGCCCATTCCTATAAGAAGTCATGAATGGATTGAATTGTAGATGAAGTTAGTGCCTTCACAACCCAGCCTCCTCTGCAGGAGTATCTTAACCTGGTTAAACTGAGAATTAAGGCTTTTTTTTGGTACAAGGATCGAACTTGGGACCTTGCACTTTCAAGGCAGGCAACAGAATCACTGAGCTAAATCCCTAGCCCTAAACTGACAATTAAGATCACCCATCACATTGTGCAATGCAAAACTGAAGTGTGCATGGTTACTGTTTAACAGCATACAAGGGAGACTGTAGATGTCTCTTGACCAGCAAACACTACAGCATCACCATGTGCCACATGTTCCAGTAGTCAGGAAATGGCTCCAAAGTGGAACAGATGTGACTTTCCTCAGAAAGGCTGGCGGGGCTGTCCAGAGTGGATGGGGAAATCCTGAGGCATCTGTCCGTGTGAGGTGGTGAAAAGGAACTAAAGGGGAAGGGGAGAGAGAAAACGGGAAAGCTTGGGGTGCCACTCTAAGCAGGACCAGAGGAGAAAAAAAGGAGGAAGCCATCAAGAGAGTGAGGCAAGACAGAAGAGGGATGTAAACAGCAGGTGGGGGAAAGGAGGAGAGTCTAGAAGGAGAAAGCAGGGTCAAGAAAGAAAAGAGGAGAAAAGGGTGCAATACACGGGGGGCGGGCAGCAGAGACAGGGTGGAGGCTGAGTCAGATTAGTGAAGAGAAAGAAGGACGGGAACAGTCCAGGGTGAGCAAAGGGCGGGAAACGGAGGCAGGAAAGATCCAATGCGGCGCAGGGAAGCTGCTGGTCAGGCCGCTAGAGAGAAGTGGTGTCTCGGCCAGAACCCCGCTCTCGGGCTGAGGCGGAGGGGCCGCACTGCTGGGGAAGCCGCAGACCTTAGAGAGTCTGGGCCGGCGCCGAGGTTGGAGAGGCAGGGCGGCTCGGCAGGACCCGTGTGCCTGTACCTGTGCCCTGCGAACACACTGTCTGACGGAGAGAGTGGCCCGGGACACACCGGGGGCCCATGGAGAAGCCGCGGAGGAACTGAGGCTGGAGAGGGACTGCACCTGCAGACTGGGGTGGGAGCGGACCCTAGAGAACCGAAGGCGTACTTTGGAGGGCGGAAAGAAGGCTCCGGGGTTTGAAGGGAGCTGAGGAAAATGCAGGAGCTTTGAGAACCCGAGGAATTGGGGAGGTCCTGGCCTGGAGTTTGGGGTGCCGGCTGCGCGGCCACGGCGCTCGCAGCCTGTGGTGGCAGAGCCACCTGGCCAACAGTCCCCAGCCCTTCGCTCTTGCTGATTCCTTCGTCCCAGAAGCTACAGACTCAGAGGTTGATTGTTGAGGAACGAGTGAAGGGAGGGCGGCCTTGGGGAGATTGAGCGGAAAGCGGTACGAGGGGAGGCGGGCGTGGGGAAAGGGACCCTGGGCTCCGCGAAAGTCCTCCTTCCCCTAGTCCTAGCTGCGCGCAAAGGAGGCATCGCTGTCGCGCGGCGCGGGGTCGGACGCTCCCAGGTGGGAGGCACGGCGAGGGGCGGGAGCCGGGC
>NW_022900914.1:12230465-12290385 GCF_012274545.1 Fukomys damarensis | reverse complement strand
GTCCCGGGCTCCATAAAGCGGCCGCGAGGGCTGCGCTCTCCGTGCGTCGAGCGCGGTCGCCCGCTCAGAACAGGCGCGATGCCAGTTCGGTGCCAGGAGAGCCCGGTACTGGCAGGTAGCGCCACCTTGGCCACCTTGGGGCTAATGATTCTGTACTTTGCGCAGCCCTCGACCTACGGGAAGTTGAGCCCGAGATCGGCGCGCGGGGCTCCCTGCCTCCCCGCCCGCGCTGCCTGGTTCCTGCAGGAGCTGCCTTCCTTCGCGGTCCCGGCGGGGATCCTTTTCCAGCAGCCCCGCTTTCTCTTCGGGCCGCCCGAGACTGTGCTTCTGGGGCTCTTCTGCGCACATTACTTTCACAGGTAGCGTTTTGTCCAGCAGGCGCGGTGGGCAGGGTCCCTCCCAGGTTCCCTCACCCCGGAGCGCAGCGCGCACGGTTAGGCTGGGCAGCGCTGGGCTCGGGAGGAGCGCGGACGGGGATCCTTTTCCAGCAGCCCCGCTTTCTCTTCGGGCCGCCCGAGACTGTGCTTCTGGGGCTCTTCTGCGCACATTACTTTCACAGGTAGCGTTTTGTCCAGCAGGCGCGGTGGGCAGGGTCCCTCCCAGGTTCCCTCACCCCGGAGCGCAGCGCGCACGGTTAGGCTGGGCAGCGCTGGGCTCGGGAGGAGCGCGGAGCGCGGAGCAAAGCAGTCGGCTGGGGCGCTCAGGCGCTCAAGCGAAGGCGGTGTTACCGGTGCTACCGGCTGGGAGGCCAGCTGGGACTCTCGGCCAAGGCCGTTCCTTCCTGCAAGGCGCGCTGTCTGCAGTTACCTGCTCGTCCCACGCCCAGTTGCCTTGTTTCACCTTTCTCTCGCAGAGCTTGGCCAGGTTAATTCTGGGACCTTAGTAGAGTCTTAAGGGTTGGCACCTCCGGAAGGAAACTCAGCCCCGAGATGCCGATCAGTTTAGGGCTTGAGGAGGCAGCGGGCCAGAGCGCAGGCTCAGCTTCACAGGTGGGAAGAGAAGATGAGGTCTCACTGATTTAAGCCAGGGCCGTTCTTAAGGCCTCCCTCAAAAGGGACGAAGCTCATCACCAGTTTATCAATCCAGGTTCACTGGGACTTGAATCGTGAGTCAAACTGAGAGCACAAATGTTCTAGATGAGAAATCATCAGTTCAGGAAAACTTTGCCTTTCTAGTCTGGGAAGGAAAGACAGGGCAGAGACCAAGCCATATCAGGATTCAGCGTGTAGAATCCCAACAAAAACTCATAGAGGAAGGGAAGAACAGATTACTGAATCGCCTACAATGACCAATCACTTAGCGGCTCATTTAGCCTCACGGATACCATAAGAGATAGCTCATTACCGTGCCTACTTTACAAAGAAACTGAAACAAAGTAAGGATATGTGACTGAAGGAAGATGAGAAAGATAGTGCCCAGAAAAATTTATATCTGACTCTGTGAATCTCTGTGGTTCAAGGCCACTTAGAGTGGGTAGATAATTCCATGCAGGAGAGAACAGTTCTTGGGTAGGGAAAGGGTTGGTACAGCTGCTGAACCAAATCAAGAACTGAGCAGAAACTCTTTCTTATTTTGAGTAAATGATTCCTCGGGTCAAAAGATCAAGGACTATTTAGATTAGAAGTTAAGATAGATACCAATGCTTCTGGAAGCTAAAGGGCTTAATTCTTTCTCAAGGAAAATTGGTACCTCATGGTTGGGGGGGTGGTCAGAGATAAAAATTTCACCCTGTCTTTCCATAGCTCCCAACCTGTTCTCTAGATCTTTATTGGTGAAGATTTAGCAATTGTACCATATTAACTGAATCCTCATTCTTTCAAAAGGGCAAGTGTTGGAAAGTAGTAGTAGTGAAGTTCATATTCTTCCAACAAATATTTACAAAAAGTTTGTTGAGGACCGGGTTCCAGGGTAGTTATCTGTCGCTGCAGTTCATGACTGTGGCAGGGTGCAAAGGATGAAAGCTTATGGAGCCGATGTCCAATCCAAGCTCCAAGACGGCCTAGAGGGACTGCCCTTAACTAAGAGCCCTCAGCATGAGAATTTCATAAGGATAGCCCCTAAGGTTTGCAATCAGTGACTACCAATAAAGAGTGGCTTTTTATTGCTAGAACTAGGAAGCAAGGATAAAGAACAAAATAAAGACAATATCTGTTTGTGCCGGGATTCATGTAGAAAATTGGGGAGGGATGGGAAGGTCAGTGGATGGTATATTACACCACCGACGTTAGGGCTAATGTAAGCAACAAATCAGAGTATGGGGAGGAGGGCCTGAACATTCATTCTTTAAGACAACATGTTTTGACCCTCCTTGGACTTGTGGCCCTATAGGCTTTCTTTTAATCTAATGGTGCATTCCAGGAGGTTTTATGTGTGTGGCTCCAAAAGCCCCTTACCTGTGCATAGCCATCTCATGTATACCTGTGGCTAGTGCCCTCACATATCCCCCTTTTTTGTTTTATACACATCGGAGGCTGATCAGTCCTCCCATCTGCCTAAAAGGGTGTAGTGAGAGCTAAAAAAGAAAGAAAAAGACACACTTTCAAAGTTCATGGGGGCTGGGAGGTCAATGCCAGAGTGAAGAAAGACACTCTGAGCTAGTCACTATTTATTGGGTGTACACAATAATCAGAGGGCATATCAGGTGACTTATAGAGTGGTGGTAATTTTTTTTTTTTGATACTGGGGATCGAACTTGGGTCCTTGTGCTTATAAAGCACGTGGTAGAACCACTGAGCTAAACCCCCGGCCCCAGGTAGTAGTAATCTTATGTTGATCAGGATCTTAGGTTGATGAGGATGGTGAGATGGGCAAAGCATTCTTACATTAGTCGATGGGACGAGATAGCAGCTAATAAGGAATTTCTCCTTCCCCCAGGTGAAACCTTACTCTTTATTATTACTACTCAGTTCTCAAAGAACCAGGATATCTTCAGCTGATGTACTCTTGCCCTTGAGCATCATGGCATCATGGGATCAGCTGTGACCAGAGGCAAACGGAGTTATGTGTCTGCATGTCATAACTGGCTTGCAGGCAAGAAGACACTAGACCTCAGAAAGCCCTAGCCACAATTATGAAATCATCTAGAATGGCTCTTGACATACATGGGTTTGGGAAAGAGGAACAGAGTAAAGGTAGGAGGGATATTGGGCTTGGTAAAGAAAGGTCATCGTGGCTTTAGCATGTGGCTCTTAGGACTGGAAGGAGGAGTAAAAAGAAAATTATTTTAATCACTGTAAGAATCCAAATTTGAAGGTTGAAACCAGAGAACCAACTTCTGGGACTCACCAGTAGGCAACGTCATGGAGATGATCTAAGGTAATACTACTGGCTTTTAGTTGAAGTTTGTAACTGGATCTGTAGTCAGCACTGGACAGTGGATATCTCTCCATCAAGATCAGCATGAAAAGCACCATGGAGCATACAGTGGGCTTTGTCCCGGGTTTCAGAATGATTAAATGGAATGGGAGTGATGCTGAATGAATGGTAGCCGGCACCACAACTGAGACTGCTTATGTGTCTAAAGAGCCTGCTGGTATTTGCTGAGCCATCTGACAGCTGCCTCGAGGGCGTCAAGTCTTTGTAAAGTTTCCTTATCATACAGGTTCTAGTTAAGAGCTCAGAAGTAACATTTTGAAAATAGCCATATGTGATTTGGATGGAATGAGTTAGGGCAATGGGTACTGTGGCTGCTGTAGCTGCCAGTGCCATCTCTTCTGTAATGTCCCCAAACTGCTTTTGCCTGTGATGTTCCAGTGTTGAGGTAATTTGTTCAAGAGCAGAGTCTCCCACCTGATCACATGTAAGATTGTTGGGGAGCTAGACTTTAGCCCTCAGTCTAAGTATTGCAATAGGAGTCATGTTTAATTGAGAAATACTATTGATACATGGTGTTATGGCTTGTGTCTAGATGTCCCCCAAGCCTCATGCAGTCAGAGGTGGAGATTCTTCTGAGATAGCTGGATCTAGGGACATAAGGAAACTTTTACCTGATTTGTTATCTTTAACCCTTCTCTGTTAGCAAAGTGACACTTAACTGGAATGTACTGGTTTATAGATGTACTTTATAGGCTATGAACTGCTAACCTTTCTAGACTGACATTATCTGGATTGCAGTGTCTGGGTATCTTTAACTGTTATAATTACATAACAATCACATACATAAACATGAAAAAGTATTCCCATTATCTATATCATGATGGATTGACATGCATATTTTATCACAAATAGCTGAAGCACAAGTAAGGGAAAGCCTAAAAAAAACGATTACTGTAAATCATCAGTGTGATAAATTTTGTTTTCTTCAGTTTTGTATATTTGAATACCTGTACATTTGGGAAGCACAAATACAAATCTTAATATGTCATGAGGTTAGCAATAGTTTGGACTGCAGCTATATAGAAATATTTATATTTAGTTTCTACTCTTAAGACAGATTTTAGACTCTTTTAACTGGTTTTGTGAGATGTAACCATATTGACAAAATCTTTACAGCTTGGATAAGTTTTGGAAATGTGTTAATGACTACAAATAGACTTATTTACCCAACACACAAAAGCATCTCAGTTATGCAATAACAAAAGGCTTGTTTAATAAAAGCCAATAGAAGTAAGCATAGGTGCCAACCTTAGTTGGCAGGACTAATTTTATTTTATTGTGGGACCAGGGATGGAACTCAGGACATTGCAGGTGGGGCACCACTGAGCTAAATACCCAGACCCAGGACCAATTGTAAAGAGATGTCAAATTTTGATTATTTTATATGTTTAAGGTCCAAGCATATATTGTTTAAAAGAGATGTTGCCACCTCCTGCCTCGCAAGTGCAAGGACCTGAGTTCAATCCCTGGTACCAAAAAGGAAAAAAAAAAAAAAAAAAAAAAAAAAAAAAAAAAAAAAAAAAAATCAAAAAAAAAAAAAGAATCACCTATTAGTTACTTTCTATGTATTAAACTTATGTAGCTGTAACCCTATAACCTTAACTTTAAAGCTTAGACTCACAGCATAGTTCAAATATGTACATTCTGTCATGAACTAAGACAATAGTCATTTAATCAGCCATGAACTGATTATTGAATAGGTTATCCAATAACTGATTATTTTATAGGTTAACATTCAAATACTCTAACTCTTTTTTTTTTGATACCAGGAATTGAACTCAGGACCTTGCATTTGTGAGGCAGGTTGTGGCACCACTGAGCTAAATCCCCAGCCCACCCTTTAACTCTTAAAGCTCACTTTTAACCAAAACCAGCAATGAAAACACAAGGAACTTATTTTAGTAAATACAGAAGCTTTACCTTTATATTTACTTTTATAAGTTTAAACAAACGCTTTTCAATATTTACAGAAAATCTTACTTTAGACACAGAAAACTTAACCCTTTAATTTTAGTGGATGCTCAAGTTATGACAAGCCTGACATATGAACAGTTTGGGTTATGATCAGAATTTAATTTTATTTTGGTACCAGGGATCGAACTCAGGTCCTTGTGCTTGTGAGGTAGGTGGCGGAATGACTGAACTACATCCCTGGCCCAGAATTTTAGTTTTAACTTATGAACAAAGTCTTGAGTTATGACCTGAATGCTGGCCGCTTGTGCTTCCAGGTGGTCTCAAATACAGATTTAACCCTTAGAGTTCTGGAAGGAACATTGCTACATCCTTTCCTATGTGGGGTTAATGGAGAAATCCTGGGCCAGTGTCTTTCCAAGGACACAGATCTGCCTGTGCACAGGAGAGAGATGTTGAAGGCTGTGTAGAGGAGCCTGAGCCTTCAGTTGACCAACATGAGTTATAAGCAGCCCTTGGGAACGAATTGAGTTTGTAAGTCAAAGGTCCACTGTATAGCCAAAAATAATCACCTAGATGATCATCATAATAGATTGCACTTATTTAAAGCTATTTTATCCGTCAGTATTTACTAGAGAAGCAGATATAACAAGATATACAAATATATATGAATTTACAAGATTGGCTTACAATGACCACCCACAGAGTTGGATGAGAGAGTGCAGCATCTGTCTGCACACTGGAGACCAAAGGATTTAGTCGAAAGTCTGGAGCTCAATGCAGTGTCCCATGTGTGTTATCAGGAGGTCAGTGGTTGTGTGGGGGAAAGCTGAAGTGTCTACTCCAGAAGGCAAAGAGTCTGCCCTAGAAGGCAGGAGATGGTGTCCAAGGTGAAGACTGGAGCTCCCTAGTGTGGATGTTGTATACCCCAAGGTGTGGGGTTGCTCAGCCTGTTAAGCAATATGAACCACACGTGTTTGACTTAATGTCTTGAGTGTTTATTTATCTATTAACCAACTTAAGTAGAACATTTGGAGGATAATGTGTACTTAAAAGTGAACACAGTAAAACACACTTATTAACCTAAATCATATGTAAACTTTATGCTATTAAACTTTAAGTCTCTTGTTTCTGTTTAAGCCTCCAGCCTGTCACTCTTTATCTGGAAATGTTTAAAATAAGCTTGGCTACCCTGAAAATCTATAAATTCTCAAAAAAAAAAAAAACAAAAACCCAGACAAGGTAAAAATAAAGCGATATTGTTGAGCTCAAAAATATTTTTCTTAAATGAAGCGGTTGCAGGTGCTTTAACTAACACACATTAAACAGACAGATCGACAAACATTCAAGCACAGAAGACGGCTGATTTTAAACCAGAGGGCACCCTCAGGTATATTGGCCAAGTTGAACTACAATCATCTTTTTTATAGTTTTTAGGTTCGTAATTGAAAAGACTACTCAGAACTTTTCCTGTTGGTCATCAATTAGCAAGGTGTCTTGGAATAAGAGTCAGAAGGGGGAAAAAAAAAAACAACCTTTTTATACCTGGTGAAAGCAAAGATTATTACTCAGAAGAGATTTAGGACAGTAGTTTATCTTATTGAATAGACCTGTTTCTATTTAAAGCTGTTAATAAATTCATAAGGATCCCTAGAAATATTTTTGGTTTTATCAATGAACATATCTGTGCTGCGAAAACCAGTCAGTTTGCCTTCTGGAACAGCATTCTAGAATGGAGAAGGAAGGCAAAGGAATTATTTTCCAGTTCTGCCCAAGGGTAGAAAGGCTAATAAATTTGGACTAAAACATTTATATTTTTCAAGAGTCCAAGGGTGAAATCCAGACCAGTTTTTCAGAATAAGACCTAGAGATAAGTGAAAGTCAGCTACACTCTGGAAGGGCTCCAGGGAGGAAGAAACCTGGTCTGGTGCTGGAGTGCAGACGCCCCAGGAAAGAGAACCAAATCCCAACCATCTCAACAGCAGAAAGACAACCAAGACCAAAAGCTTTTTCAGGTGAATCTCCAGTCCTTAGCAAAACATGCTGCCAAAGGCAAAAGCTACAGTTGGCTTCAATCACAGTGTCAAGCAGAAAATTAAATCATGAATCAAAGAACATGAACAAGTTTTTTAACTTTCAGAGAGAGAGAGAGAATTATAGGAGATTGGAGATGTTCCTTTAAGCTTTATAATTTTGGGCTCACATATGTGTATGATTGAGCTTTAGTCAAACGTACTGGTGGGTGTGCTTCTTCCTGAGAGACTTGTCCCGGTTCAGCGTAACTGTTGGCTAGTTTTTATTGCCTTTAACCCCCCCATTTGCCTTTTTCTTTTTCTATTTTCCCTATTGCTATTTTCTTTTTCTATTTTTTCTTAATTCCATTTTTTTTCTTTTTTGTAGAACAAATCCAATTGGCACATGGTATTATAATTTTACAACCCTCCCCCACCTGCGTGGCCTTTCGTGGTCCCCTAGGGGTAATCGATACAAGGGGGCTTTCAAAGGGAGCTGAAGGAGGAGGAAGAGAAAGAGGAGGAAGATTTTTAAGAGGGACTTCCTTTGTTTGAGTAGATCAAATAGCATCCTAGCAGAGCTGGCAGATAGCAAGGTGTGTAGCTTTTATAGGACTAGGTGACTGCCTTCATTTTTCGCCCACATGTTTCGAGCCCTCCGTCTCCAGGCTGCCCTCCAGGGGAAACTATAGACATTGTTGTCCAATAACTATCAATAATTTAATAAGTTGAGGTTCAGAAACTTTACATCCAGATGTCTTTAAGAGATATTGCAGATGTTGCTTAAATTGCTTTCCTTTGGGTAAAGTTTGGTCCCTACCATATGAAAGACAGCAGAAGAGCAAAAAGAACAAACTGCCCACACTTAGCAGTTGGACAGCTAAAAGACTTCTGCATAATAAATCTAACCTGTGACCTTGCCAAGATTTGCCAGGGTATCCCATGGCTGCCTTTGTCCCCTTACCAGGATGAAGAGTCAGATATACTCATGTTCCTTTTCCAGGCTTTGAGAGGTTGGTCCTCTGTGCTGAGTTGCACCAATTTATTCCTCCCGTGGGTGCCACTTGTCATATTTCACAACTGTGGCAAGGTGCAAAGGATGAAAGATGACTCAGAGTCAATGTCCAATTCAAACTCCAAGAAGGTCCAGAGGGGCTGCCCTTAACTGAAACCCCTCAGCACGAGAGAGTCTCATAAAGACAGCCCCAAACTGAAGCTCCTGTTGCTTTTTAGTGATAAAACCAGGAAGCAAGGATAAAAAACAAAAGAAGGATGATGTCTGTGCAGGAATTCATGCAGGGGACAGAGGAAGGACAGGGGAAGGTCAGGGAGCACTGTTACATGACTGACCCTAGGGACAATGTAAGTAATAAATCAGAGTATGGGGAGAAGGAGGGTTCCTAGCATTCATTCTTTAAGGCAGCGTGCTTGATCCTCCTTGGACTTCAGCTCTGTAGTCTATCTTTTAATGTGTGAGCGTGCATTCCAAGAAGTTTTGGGTGTGTGGCTCCAAAAGTCCCATACCTCTACACATCCATCTCATCCATACCTCTTGCCAATGTCCCCAAGGTTATAATAAAGTCAACAACTTTGTTTTGCCCAGATTTATATAGTTTAATTTGCACAGACAGAAGGATGTTGGGTACAGTATTTTGAGGTCATTTCATTGTAATGATGAGTATTTTCTGAAAGTCCTATCCACACCATTTTTAGGATTTCTTTTTTCTTTTTTTCTTTTTATTATTTTTTTACTGTTTGATCCTATTTATATATTTTTTTCAATGGGTGGATTATTTTATTTTTTTCTCTCTTTGAGTTTATTGGTACATTTTAGGTATACAGTACAGTTACACTTATCATTGGGATCTTGTACCTTTACATGACAGGTCTTGGTTCTCATTTTTCCCCTTTGTCTCTGCCCTCCCTTCATCCCCTCTTCCCTTCCCTATTTAAAAATACTTTATTTTCATTTTCTCATTTTTTTTCTTTTCCTTTATTATCTTTCCCCTATCCTTCCCACTTTCCCTACACCTTTAGCCCTTTTCTTCCTATTTCACATTGTCAATGACACCATTAGGATCTTATGTACCATTATAGCTTTTCGCACCAGAGAAACTATTCGGTATTTACACATGTGTGACTTATTTATTTCATTAGGAGTATATCCTCAATATGTATCCATTTACCTATGAATGAATCTAATTTCTCATTCTTTATGGCTGAGTAGTATTCCATTTTATAGAAAAACCACATCTTCTTTATCCAGTCTCCAACTGATGGATAAATGGGCTGTTTCCAAGTTTTAGCTATTACAAACTGTGCCTCTATAAACACAGGTGAACGTATATTACTGTGATATGATTCTTTTAATTCTTTTGGAAAGATACCCAGCAGAGGGATGGCTGTGTCAAATGGAACCTCTAGTCCAAGCTCTTTGAGGTATCTGTATATTGATTTGTGTTGCACCAGTCTGCACTCCCACCAACAATGGAGAAGGGTTCCTTTCTCCCCACAATCCCACCAACATTTGTTATTGTGTGATTTCTTGATAGCAGCCATTCTTTGTGGGGTGAGGCGGAATCTCAGTGTTGTTTTCATCTGCATCTCTCGAATGACCAGTGATGTGGAACATTTTTTCTTTTTTAAATTAGACACCTTTTACAATATATTATGACCAGTGAATTAAAAAAACCAAAGAAATAATTACTCATAAAAAATGTATCTTCTGTCCACCTGTTCAAGGAAAAACTTAAACTGTTAGTAATGGATTTTGGGATCAGTTCTGTCTGAGGCAAAAACTCAAAAATTCTGAGTTACTTGTTCTTCAGGCACTGGGATGTGATGTTTGCCAATATTTCTCCTTTAAAAAATTCTACCTTAAAGATCCCTGGAATGTTAGATGCGTTATTATTTTGAGTGCTTCTTGGATGTTACATTGTCTCCTGATCCTCATTCTAACCTGTTAGGCAGGCACTATCATCAGCTTCATTTTGCAGATGGGAAATAGGAGCAAGGAAAGACTGAATTGCAAAGTCACAGTGAGTTGAGGAGTCAGGGTCAGAGCCAGGCACTTTCAATCCAAATCTCAGGCTCTTGGAAATAGCCATAGACTATTTTATACTTGCTCTTAGTACCTCATACTTGCTCTCAAAACACCCTATCTAGGCTTAAAATTATTATTGTTTTATTTGTATAGAACATTGAATGCCCACTAAAGAAAAAATTAAGAAATTTAAAACATAGAAAACAACTCATAATTTTAATACTTAAGTATTTTAACTATTAATGTTTTGGAACATTGTTATCATCTTTTAGTAGAATTTTTCCTTGTTTTCTTGCAGAGAATGTGTAGTGATTGTTGTTCTGGTTGATTACCTAAGATTTTATAATAAGCATTTTCCCACATTATTGTAGAATCTTTGTAAATATCTTAATGGCTGCTTGTTATTTCATCTCATGTAAAAAACAACTTATTTATATCATTTGTAGTTGTATACTTAGATTTTTTTTTGTGTATGTAAGGTTAGGCTAACGAAGCAGTTGTGATATGCAATTTGTATCTAAATTCTTTCCGAACTTACGACTATTTTCTTAGTCAAGATTCCCAGTGGGCCAAGGGTTCAGCTCAGCGGTTCTACTGCCTGCTTTGCAAGCACAAGGACCCGAGTTTGATCCCTGGTACCAAAAACAAAACAAAACAAAACAAAACAAAACAAAACACAAAACAAAAAAAACATTCCCAGTGGTAGTGGGGCTGAACTTGATGGTAAAGCACTTGCTTAGCATGTAGGAAGGCCTGGTCCTGGGCCCCATAACCAGTAAAAAATAAATAAATAAGTAAATAAAATTCCCAGAAATGATTCAAAAGCTTTGAACATTCTTTAAGGCCTGAATTTGTATCTGTCATGAGGCTTTAGGACACCAGGGAAAAAGAATCAGGCTATCTTAGCTTTACAATTTCTGTGACCAGCTGTGTCAGACAGGATAATAGAGAGATAAGGTCTCAGAAGGATAAAGGGCTTGGGTTTGGCTCAGACTCTTGAAAAATATCTCTTGGGGACTCTTCAGTACAGCACACTGCCCTATGGGGAAGATGTCAAAACTCATTGTACTTTTCTTAATACAAGGATAACAAGCTAGAATGCAAGTTCTGCAGGGGCAAGGTGATTTTTTCCCCCAATCATTTCTTTATGGGATCATCCCCAGAGTATAGAAGAAAGCTGGTACACAATTGGTACTTGCTGAAAGTTGTGGACTGCATAAATGAACTCAGCTTGGAATACACTGGAATATAGACAGAATTGCAGGAGTGCTAACAATTACTTGGGAAACATTATTGCCTAGGTTGCATGGTTTAGTCAACTTCGATCATTGGAATCTATGTTAATAGGTGTAGGATTGTTTAGGCAGCCACATGAGATGACTTGCTGCCTAAGCATGTTCCCCAGTCCCATTGCCAAATCACTTGAACTCAGTTATTTCACCTCTTGTTGACCTCCACTGCAGCCCCAGGATAGCTTTCTATCTAAATTCTCTGTTGATCTTCACTTTGCCAAACATTGGTTATCACACCAATTCTATGTCTGTGGTAGTTGTTATCTTAAAAGATGTAAATATGACTTTGCTAATTGGCTGAAAAAGAAAAAGAAATGTATTTTCCCCCAAAAGGTGACTATATTGTGAAAAGGAGTTACATGGCATAAAATACATGCATTAGCGTCTGAATTCAGAGAGACCTTCCCTGGGTGTATCAGTCAATGCTTACTAGATTTAATGCGAGATATACAAATATATAAGAATTCACAAGACTGGCTTTAAAAGGCTGCCTGAAGAGTCAGGTGTGGGAAACTGCAAAAAGTTTGTCTGTGCACTAGAGATCCAAAGGGTCTGGTTGAAGGTCTGGAGCTCGCTGTAGTGTCCCATGCAGAGTCCACATCAAGAGGCTGAAAGGACTGGGAAGACTGACTGGTCTGTGTTGGAGGCTGAAGAATACACTGGAAACAATGTCTAAGGTGAAAGTGAAGACTAGAGCTTCTCAGAAGAAACAGGAGGAAGAGATGCTTCCTTCTTCCTTTCCACTTGATTCCATTGAAGTGACAAGCCTATTGGTGCTGTTACACCCAGAGCGAGTCTTCTGTCTTCATTAAATCCTTTCAGCCACACCCAGAACTATGCTGATCCGATTTAGTGAGGTGTTTCGTACTCAAGTTGAAACAGGTGGTTAACTGTCACAATGGGTTTTAGACGAAGGACCATTTTCCCATTCATCTAAATAAAGTGGTGGCTTCAGAAAATGCCTGTTGCCTTCTTGATCAATTCATTCTCCAGCAGGACAACTCCACTTCATCCACTGAGTCTCAGTTTAGGCATAGTTTCCATCAAGAGTCTGTGCCCAACTTCCTTCTCTTCTGTAAATCCTGTTGCGATACTGTGTGTCCCCCGTCCCCACACTTTAAAACAAAAACAAAAATGTGAATCTAGCTTTCCAAAGGTCCTTCACACCTGGGGCCATCATAATTTATTCAAAAGAAATTTAGTCCTTGTCTGTCCATCCTCCACAATTTACGGAACCCAGCAAAGCTCAAGAGGTCAAGCCAATGAGGAGCAAAGTTGGGGAACAGACCTTGAGCCGCCTCCTGGCCCCTGTGTGTGTACGTCCTCTGTCTGCCAAGAGGTACAGATATCTCAGATACTCAAAAGCATCAAACCTAAGGAAATTTCTCATTGTCTGAGACTCACAGTATAAACTGGATTCCAAAATACATTGGAAACAGTAGATAAATCTTTTTATAGATTAAGAAAAGCCCACACAAGCAACGTTCTTGTGGTCATTGGTTGTGTGCAAAGGACATTCATAAGGTGTGATGAAGATTTACTGGAAGATTTTTATTTAATTTTTTTCCTGTTAAGTTTATTGGTACATTCAAAGCAAACAATACAGTTACATTTATCATTGGGATCTCATACCTTTATGTGATATGTCTTGGTTCTTATTTTTTTACCCATACCTCTGCCCTCCCTTCACCCTTCCCTATTCACAAAGACTTTGTTTCCATTTATTCACATTTTTTCTTTTCCCTTCTTTCCTTTCCCCTCCCCTTCCTACTTCCCCTTTAGCCATTTTCTCTGGAAGATTTTTAGAAAGGGGATTAGCAAGCTTTTTTTTTTAGCCAATACTGTATTAGGCTTTGTAGCCAAGCCATATGGTCTCTGGCAATAAACTGACTTTGCTGTTATAGCAGGAGAGCAGCTGCAAATATTACGTCAGCAAATAAGTGTGCTGTGTTCCAATAAAACTTTATTTACAAAATCATATAGTGGGCCAGATTTGTCCTTTGGGCAATAGTTTACAAACCTCCTTAGGAAAACTATAAATAACATAACTTTACATTCAGTATCCTAATAATTTTATAATAAAATGGGATTAAATTTTATAGTAAAGCAGTACATTTTAGGTGATTTTTGCTATATTGGAGATTCAGTAATAAACATCATTTTATGAGAATTCTTGGGTTCTAAATTCTTTAAACCCTTATAGGAAATAGTGGGAGCATTGGAGTTTTCATTTTAAATGGGATTATATCATAAGCACATTTGAAAAATATATAGCTGTATTTGTCAAAAATGTGAACAAACTTTGGAGGTCTTGCTTGTTTCACTCAATGTAGTAGAGATGACCAACGTCTTGCACATTTAAAATCTAACTTGAAGAACAAATAAACTGAGAAAACAATGATCTAGATTGGTGAAATGATACATACATGGTAAGGAAGAGGAAGGTCAGGTTTGGAGCTAGGACTACGGACCTTTATGAGTTACAAGTGCTTAGGACTGGCAGCTCTTAAGGGAGACAGAGGAGAGGCCACCCCTGCTGCTTGTTCTCAGGGGTTGGGCAGGAAACATCCATTGCTTGCTTGCTCGTGTTCGTCACCATTTTTGATGTGAAACTTGGGTTGTGGTAATGTCATACCAGACAGGTGGGGAGGATGCTGAGTGGGAAAGGAACAGAAGGGGACGTATTTGTGCCGCTGAAATATACCGAGGGCTGTGGTGACTGTCTGTGTTTGTACAGAGGATAGAGGGCAGATGAGGGGGTGGGTTTTGAAGGGACTTCTAAGTGACACCCCTCTTCCTTATCCATGTTCAGGACCAACTGAGAGATAGACCCAGGAATTAGGCAGCTAGAGACAAATTAGCACTCAATACTGTTAAAGCTGGTTTGGAGAAAGTTATTTAGATTTTGGATCATGTGGGCCTCCTGACGCTGTATCTCGGAAATATACAGAAAAAACCATAGCTAGACAACTACTGGCCTCTGCTAGCGGTGCCTATTCTGAAAAGGTGGAAGGGCTGAACTGTCCATCTTTTGAGAGGTCCTCTCCTCAAACTGACCAGTCAGGCAGTTCACTTCTCCTTCCCTGAGGAGGGATGGGTAAGGGACAGTAGAAGAAACCACAGTTGGAGGGGGACCATAAATGCTTTCTGTTACTACACAGAGCACAAACGTTGCCTACCTTTTTTTTTTTTCCCTTTTGAATTCTTTTATTGCTACATTTTAGGTATACAATACATTTACATTTGTCATTGGGAACTTCTCCCTTTACATGATGTGTCTTGGTTCTTATTTTTTCCCCACTCCCCAGCCCTCCCTTTCACCCCTCCACCCCTCCACCCCTCCCAATGCCTACCTGTTGGTTTTTGCCAGGGCTTGGCAACTTGGGGCACTTTCCATTCTGCTGCTGATTGCCTGCCTCGTGTAGTGACAAGGACCTCAGAAGTTAAGTGTTGAGTTGTTTAAAAAGTTTCTGTTCTCAATCCAGGAGTCTTTAGCAAGGCACAATTCAACATAGAAGCTCTAAGTTTTAAAAACCTCTGAACTGAGCCAGCAGTGCAATTTTCTTTCCACTTAGTTATGGAAAGGGGAGAAGGAACAGAGAAACCAATATTTATTGAGCTCTGGATGTTCTAGGCATTATGTTATGTGTTTTACATTGGTTGTCTCATTTCGTCCTTGGTTATTAGTGCGATTTCACAATGGGCTATAGAGCAGAGCAATAATGGGTCTGAGTGGGGTGAAGATGGGAAGGCAAGCACTTGAGCTGGTCCTCACATGATGGTCTACTCTCAGATCTGTGTGGGGGGGTGTGATGTTCTGTCAGGAAAAGGGGCCCATCTTCTGACCTGTGATTTAAAATTGCTCTGTACTCGACCTATTCAGCCTTGAAATATTTCTCCACTTTTAATTCTAAACATCTTCTGTATCTACGCCATGTTATTCACCTCTAGTAACCAAGCCTTAAGTCAGGCTCTGGGCCATTTTCAAAATTGTTCCGTTATATTTCTCCATGTTGGCCAGGGTAATCCTCAGAGTCACTATGAATAAAGCAGGAAATTTTGTTTTTGACATTTTCTCCAACCGCCAGCCACCTTGAGATCCTTTTCTGTGTGCAGTCTGTTTCTCTCCCTCATTTTTCTCTGCCTGTCTTCTAACAGCAGTGCATGATCTTTCTTCTGTGCTTCAGAACTAACCACTCTGTGCCCGGGTCTCAGAGAGACTCATAATAATGGCTCTGTTATTCCATTTATATACATGTTTATAGAATTCAAACAATCTAAAGTGACGGAACATACATTAGTCGTTTCCTGAGGATAGGGCAAAGACAACAGAATGGGACTACAAAGAGAATGAAGAATCTTTTGGTGGCAATGAATATGTTCGTAGGTTTGATATGCTGTGGCTTCATGAATGTATACACATATAAAACTCTTATAAAGCTGGGTGTGGTAGTTTATGCCTGCACTCTCAGAACTCTGGAAGGCTAGATATAAGGATCACAAGTTTGAACCCAGCCTAGGCAACTTAGTAAGACACTATCTCAAAATAAAATAAAAAAGGGCTGGGAATGTAGCTCAGTATGAAGGCCCTGGGTTTGATGTCCAACATTGTCAAACAAACAAACCAAGGGACAAATAAAAAATTTGTCACATTGCACCCTTTAAATACATTTATTGAATTGTATGTTAATTATACTCCAGTAAAGATAAAAAATATTATAGGCAGACTTGTGGCCCTCTGCCACTGAGTATTGTTCAAACTTTCCGTGAAGCTAATTTGGCAATGTTTTAATAAGATGTGAAAAAATGTTCGATTTTTGTTTTTTGTGGAAGAAGTAGGGAAAATACCCAGGAATTCAACACAAGGGAAATAATACAAAAGAAAGACATCTTTATTATTATAGTATTATTTACAACTGTGAAACACCAGATGTTATTTAGATGTTCTACAGTAGAGAACCAGTTGTAATCAATGCAATTAGATATCATATACCGTTGAATGGAATGACTGTATCTGTTTGGAGTTGAGTAAAGCCATTTAGTTAGAATGTAGCACATATGAACTATACTCAACAAATCTATTTTGATACGAATGGATTACTATTGATAATGATTGTAATGTCAAGTGGTGTGAATAGCTGATGTTTTAGTCATATCACTAATGTATTTAATTCCTCCTATAGGTAATAGGATAAATAATATTGATATTACAGTATTTAAAAAACTGCCCTATAAACTGATTATTCAGTGAGCAGAGAACAAGACATTCCCATAAATTGGCACTGTCAGGAGAGATTTCAAAAGCTGCATTTCACGTGTAAGACCTCCCTCACTAAGCCACTATGACACTACTAACTTCTGAAATTGTCCTCTTTCATAGTGTGCCTTTGAGTTAAGATGCTGAAGATCTCTTAAAATTGCAATCTTACTACCTGACAAAGTGTCCACACAAACATCGTTTTAATATCTGTTGAAACTTTGGGGATGTCACCTAATTTTTGATAATGGTAATTTATGCCTTGTCAATGTTTTTCTGATACATCTGACTAGAGCTTATCAAATTTTCTTTTTTTGTTTTTTTTGAGACAGGGTCTCACTATGTAGTTGAGACTGACCTGGAACTCACTATGTAGCCCAGGCTGGTCTTGAACTCATAGCAGACCTCCAGTCCCAGCCTCCTGAGTGCTGAGATCACAGGCACGCGCCCCCATGCCCAGCTCAAATTTTCTTGATCTCAAAGAATCAGATTTTGGTTTGATTGAGTTTATTGATTTTCTGTTTCTTAATTGTCTTGATCATTAGTGTTTCTTTTCTTCTGTTAACTTTTGGATTTAATTCACTCTCCTTTTTCTAATTTCTTAAGGTGGAAATGGTATTATTTACAACTATGGAATACTGTAAGTTATTTAGAAATCTTCTCTTTCTTCCACTTTAGACATTTATTGTTATAAATCTCACACTAAATACTGTTTTATGGCTTTTTGTGGATTTTGATATTGTTTCCATTTTAATTATTGCAGAATATTTTAATTTGTTTTCATATTTTCTCTTACCTGTGAGTTATTCAGAAGGATGTTAATTTCATTTCTGAATATTTAGAGATTTTCTGAATATTTTATTATTCATTTCTAATTTTATGCCATTGTGGATGGAGATTATGGTTAAATTCTTTCAAGCCTTTATCTTTGCTTCTTTGTATGTGATTTTTTTAAAATCTCATGCTACTTTTACTATTTTCTTTTTGTCCCTGGTTTTGAACAATTTGGTTGATATATTCTTAGGTGTAGATTTTTTTTTTGGTTTGCAAAAACTTTATTTCATTGTAATAAAAGTAGATATTAATAAAGAAAATATTTTAAAAAACAGTCTTCTAGGAAAAAAATTCATAGCAAATTAAAGAAAAACATTAGTTAATACAGTGTGTGCCATAATCTTAAAAGAATGGCCAAAATGTTGGAGTACAAATCATAGACAAAAAAGACTCGTACAAAAAAGAAACAAATAGATAATAGCACAAAACCTTTTTTCTGTGAACTAAGAGGGTGAAAATAAATTAGCGTATGTATTGAAATATTTTTGAAATGTATCGAATTTATTGTACATAGTTTCTAGTAAATGTCAAAGAAAACATGAAGAAAAATAAGATAGAGAAATATGAAGTGTCGAGAATGAATAATTCCCCAAATTATATATTCCGTGGTTGCTTTGTATTTCTTATAATGGGTTCTGCTGTTGTTTGGATGTGGTTTGTGTGCTGGATGCGGTTTGTGTGCTGGATGCTTGGTCCTCAGTGTGGTGCGGTTGAGAGGCGGTGGAACCTTCAACAGATAGGAGCTAACGTGATGTACCTAGGTCTCCAGGGGACCATCGTGGGAAAGGTTAATGTTGGCCTTGCAGAGTCAGTTAGTTCTCCCACCAGTGAGTTGCTCCATAAAAGCAAGTCTGGCCCTTGAATATCTCTTCCTTTCTGTCTTCCTATGTGATTCTGCCATCTTGCGTGTGCTCCTGCTGTAATCTTGTCTGCAGAGAAGAGGGCTCACACCAGAGGCTCAATCGATGGGGTGGTTTAGGATCTGCAATACCTTATCCGTTGTTAATTCCATCTGGACAATTTTCATATCAGACACTGTAGTTTTTGTCTCTATGGGTTTGAATTTTTTTCTATCTTCCACTTCTCGACTTAATTTTATGAACACATAGAACATAGTTATAATAGCTATTTTAATTGCCATCAATAGTTTAATGCCATTTAATATTTAATGCTAACAGTTAATTCATGGTATCTTATAACATTTATTTATCAGTTTCAACTGATTAATTTTCTCGTTATGGGCCATGTTTTCCCACTTTTTGCATGCTTAGTTATCTTTCATTGGATGGTCAGAAAGTGTACCTTGTTGGATGTTAGCTATTTTTACATTTCTGTAAAAATTGTTGAGGTGTGTTCTAGGACAAAATGCAATAATTTGGAAAGAATTTGACCCTTCTAGTTTTTCATCTAATTTATTAGGTTGTTCCAGAAGAGTACTGGTGCTAAGGTTAATCAATCCTCTTCCCTGAGTAATACTTTGTGATTATTCTACCCAATGCATGATGTAGTATGGGTTTTCAATCTGGCTGGGAAAATGAGCCCTGTTCCTGGATATATGTAAGCATTGGGTGCCGTTCCCTTTAACCTTTCTGGGTGAGTCTTTCCCCACACAAATGCTCCAGTTAGCATACTGCTGAACACACGGAGGAGACCCTCTGTGAGACTTCATATTTGTTTTTTCTCTTCTGAACTCTGTCCTGAGAATGCTGCATGTCTTGACCTCACAAAATCTCAGTTCTGTTTTGGCAAGTCTGGAGGTCTTCTAGCTTTAATATGGGATACTCTTCCCTGTACCAGAGCCTAGTCTTTCTTTCGGAGAAGAATTTCATTGTCTAATGTCCACATTGTAAATCATTCTTTCATATAATTTGCCTTTTTTTCCTACCAGGGAGGGTAAATCCAGTTTTTATTATTTTGAATTGATTCGAAGCAGAAGTCTTACCAGTGGCACTTAGCATTTATTTCTGTGAATTTGATCATCTGTGATATTGGCTGATTTGCTGTACTCATGTCGGGCCTAAGCCCATTGATTTGTGTTTCTAAACGTTCCACCAATTTTCCCAGGATATTTTTTCCTTTGTTATGCTGTACTCCTATGTATTTTTCCATCTTCAAGCCTGATGTGAAATGATCATAGGGTCCCATTTCACGTGTTTCTAGGCTGTGGAGGGCTAAAAATAATGGGTGAACAGTGACTTCCTTTACACAAGTCCCATGTCTCCACGCAGTGGCAGGTGGCAAATTGGCCCAATGGCTATGGAGGGAGAATATAGAGTGGGATATATCAACGGATGCTTAAGAATTATGGGTTTGAAACTTTCACATGGCAAGGTCTGCCATAGTAACTTCGGAATATGCTTTCTTTGTCCAAGTAAGCAATGGAATGGGGGTTGCTATGGAGTGGAGAAGTACTGAGGTGGATCCATCTTGAAAGGCTGTGCCCTTTGAGAAGGGCTACTGAGCTCCAGAACAATATTTCAATGCAGGTGGAAAGTTGTCAACTATTTTTAGAGTAATGGAAAGAGGAAGAAAGACAGTGACTGTGTAGTTTCAGGGTCTTCTGATATTACCAGGATGTAAATATGAAAATTTACAAACATACACAGCAATCTTAAAAGTGATGTACTGTACTTTAGGTCATTATGAGCTAACCATGTCAAGTGTTTTCCCCATAATCTAAATAATCTACTAGATCAGGACTACTAGACAATTCAAACCAGGTGACAGCGATGTAGGGTTGACAAGGGAACATTATTACCCTCACTTCTAGTGCGTTACTGCAAGATGGGAGGAAGTCTTGAGTTGCTACTCTTTGGAGGAAAAAAACACTCATAAATTTAGCCTTTCTCTTTTTCCTACTAGAGAATCTAGATAATTAGACAGATGAATTATTATTTTTTTGGTCGAAATCTTGAAAAGAAAGCATACAAGACAATGTTTTATTGCACTTGGTTTTACTGGACTTGGTTTGTGACAGGTCAAGGTACAGTGGCAATGTCTGGAGCCTGGAGACCAAACAGTGTGAAGGTCCAAATATTAGGCAAGAGAGGGGGAGGAAAGGGAGAAGGCACAGCCTTGGATAGGTGGTTTCAGGAAGATCTTGCCATGATGGTGAGGTCCAAATGTATGAACAAGTTCAGAGGTAAGAAGGCAACTGTACTGAATTGAATAGCATCTCCCCTAAATTTATATTCTTTCCAGAAACATAGACTGCATAATTATTGATAAAAAAGAATATTTGAAGGGGTAATTAATTAAGATGAGACTGTACTGGATTCGATAGCTCTCACATCCGGTAGAACTGGTGTCTTTAGAAGAGGTGAGGCAGAGATTCTGACAATGGGATGATGGCAGTATGAAGACAGACATAGAAATTGGAGAGATGCTGCTATGAGTGAAAGGAATGCCAAGGTTTGCTGGCCAGCCCTGGAAGTGAGCAAGGATTACGAAAGCACTCTTCCCTAGAACATTTGGAGGGAGCATGGCCCCTGCCAACTTCTTGATTTGGAATTCAAGCTTCCAGAACTATAAGGCAACAAATCTCTGTTGTTAAGCTACCCAGTTTAATGGCAATTTGTCACCACATCCCTAGGAAACTCACACAAGCTGGAAGAGCCAAGTGAAGGGAAAAGGCACATCAGGGAAAGACAGCCAAATGCCCACCCAATGGGTCCCTTGTTCTGGAATTAATCCAATATCAGAGCATTCCTTAATGTTGAGCCGATCCTTATGGTGAGTTATTTTCTGCCCAGGGGACCTACTTTGGAAGTAATAACAACAGCCATTGAGTTTGTTTTATGACAGTTCCAAAAAGAAGAGTCCCCAAGGTGCTCCACTCTGAAGTTTTAGGTTATAGCTCTCCAGACCAATGCTGACCAGAAATTGACTAGATTGGGTTGTGGGGATGAGGGTGAAGTCTCACTTTTAAGCCTTTCCTCCTCTTTCTGTATTTTTTCAGATACATCCCAACTTCTCCAATACTAAAATAAAAACAAATTGTTAATTTCTAGGCAGCCTTGCCATTGAAACAATCTATGATAGATATTGATCAGCCACTGATTGTTAAACATTATACACATGCATTGAAAGGATATATCATACTTTATAAATATGTCTACTTACTATGTCACAATTAAAAATCAAAATAAATTAAAGAAATTGATCAGCCACTCTCACAGGGAAAGTGTCCTTTTGTTGAATTAAGCCTTTTACTAGTTTTGGCAGTTTGCTTTCTCTGTGTGAATATACCCTCGGGAGAATCCAAACATTTGACAGATGCATATCTTTTGAAAAAAATTTTAAAACTTTTATTAGCTTTATTGGTACATTTAATGTATAAAATATAATGACACTCATTTTTGGAAATTTGTACCTCTACATAACCAATCTTGGTTCTTATTTTTTCTCCATTTCTGTGCCTCTCCCTTCAACCCCTCCCTCCCTCCCAATCTACAAAAGACTTTGTTTCCATTATTTTTCATTTTCTCATATTAATTCCATTCCCTCTTTCCTTTCCCCTACTCCTCCCATTTCCCTTTCCTCTTTGACCCTTTTCTTCCTATTTCACATTATCTATTCTACCTTTTAGTCCTTATTTCCCCTTTCTGGTTTCTCATGCTAGAGAAGCTATTGGTATTTACTATGTGTCCTTTTTATAGCACTAAGAGTATCGCCTCAATGTGCATCCATTTAGCTATAAATGTCTCTAATTTATCATTTTTTATGGCTGAGTAGTGCTCCATTTATTTAAAAACACCACATCTTCTTTATCCAGTCTCCCATTGATGGGCAATTGGGCTGCTTCCAAGTTGTAGCTGTTACAAACTGTGCTGCTATGAACATGGGTGCACATATATCATTATGGTATGATTCTTTTCATTCTTTTTTTCCCTGTTAAGTTTATTGGTACATTTAAAGCAAACAATACAGTTACATTTATCATTGGGGTCTTGTATGACGGGTCTTGGTTCTTATTTTTTCCCCTTACCTCTGCCCTCCCTTCACCCCTTTCTATCTTCCCTATTTACAAAGGCTTTGTTTCCATTCATTCACATTTTTTTCTTTTCCTTTATTTCCTTTCCCCCTCCTTCCACTTCCTCTTTATATCTTAAAAAATTAAGCCTGCCACTGGAAGTCATTGTATCATTGGTTTTAAGCTGGCTGCACATTAAGATTATCCAGGGAAATCCTCAAAAACTGTACTCAAGATTGCAGGCCCGAAGCTTTGGTAAACTTTACCTTTAGTGTGCCTCTTCCCCTTTGGTATTTCTCGGGGCACTAGGGTGATTTGAATGCGAAAGCAGGTGTCTTCGCCACTTTCTAGTCGCTGATAAACAACACCCAACTCACACAAGTGAAAGGGGGAGAGGTTTATTTTTGCTCATGTTTTCAGTTCCTAGTTGGCTGGCTCCAAGGATGGCGTGTAGCGGGGCCGGTGGAGGAGAGCTATTCCCATCCTGGTGGCCAGGCAGCAGAGAGCAAAGGGAGGAGCTGGGGAGGGAGATGTGCCCTTCCGGGTCACGCCCCCAGGGACCCACTTGTAACGAGGACCCGCCTCCGAACAGCAGGTCGGCTGTAGCTTCCTCATAATGTAATCACTTTCCAAAAGCCTGCCCCAGGGCACGAGGCTCTGGGGGCCATATAGATGTAAACCACAGGGGCCAGGGATGTGATCTACTGTGGTGGATACGTGCTTATGGAACTGATTTTTCCCCCCACGTGGAGACCAAAGTAGAACAAAGTATTTGAAAGCATACGTTTACTCTGGAATCAGTGCCTCCGTGAATCCCAACTGTGCTACTTCATAACTGTGTAACCTTGGGCTGACCTAAACTCACTGCGACACTGTTTTTCCTAATAGCTGTACTGATTTATATTCCCATCAACAGTGTGTAAGGGTTTCTTTTTCTCCACATTTGCTGTCTTTTGTCTTTTTGGTAATAGCCATTCTAACTGCAATGAGATACAGGAAGACAAATATTGCCTGGTCTCACTTATATGTGAAATCTAAAAATGAAATGCCATAGCAATAGAATAACAATTACCAGAGCCTAGAAAGAGTAGGAGGTGGGGGAGGAGGATTAGGGAGAGGTTGGTCACTGTGTAAATAGTTATATGTAAATAAGATTAACAAGCTCTGAGGTTTTATTGCATAGCACAGGGACTATAGCCAGGAATAACATGTGGTATATTTCAAAATAGCTAGATTTTGAATATTCCATCACAAATAAATGATAAGTGTTTGAGGTAATGGATATGTTACTTACCTGACTTGATCATTATATGTACAGACATATAGACCTGATATATGTCCATACATGTATCAAAACAGCACAGTGTACCCCTTACATTTGTACAGATATTGTATTAGTCAACTTTCCTATCACTGGGACAAAATACCTTACACTTAAAGGAAGAGAGGTCCAATCTGGCTCACAGTTCTGGGGGATCAGTCCATGAACATCTGGCTTTAAAGCAGAAACAGAATGGTGGAATGGTGTGGCAGACAGGAGAGAGAGAGAGAGAGAGAGAGAGAACGCATCCACGCATCCTCTTCTGGTTCACACAACTTTGACCCAGGCCCCAACTTGGAAAAGCATAGACAACTATGAACTCACCAATGGACTAGTTCACTGTTGAATATAGTACCCTCACAATCCAATCACCTTCCAAAAGCCCCAACTCTGAGCACACAAAATCTTTGGGCATCATTTTAGATCTAAACCATAACAGTTATTACATGTCAATTTAAAAGAAAATAAAATGAAAATATTTAAAAAAGAGTATATTCAAATGTGCAATTAAATTTTTACAGGTATATGACTTTTCTAGATTAACTTTTGTAATTGATTTCTAACTTTACCCTGTTATGATCACAGAAAGCAATATTTGTCTGCTTAAGTCTATTGAGACCTACTTTGTGGCCTACCTTGCATCTTGGAAAGTGGCTATGTGCACTTAATAAGAATGTGTGTGCTGCTGTTGTCTCAAGTGTTCTGTTTATATCTGTTAGATCTAGTCTGCTTATTAAGTCTTCAATTTCATTACTTAATCATTTTTGTGTAGTCATCCTATTCATTTTTCAGAGTGGGGTACTAAACTCTCCAACTATTATTGTAGAACTATTTCTCCTTCAGTAACATTTGGCTTCATATATTTTGATGATTTGTCATTAGGTACACAAATGTTTATAATTATCATATCTTCTTGTTCTATAGGAGCTTTTAATATTAATGGTGTTCTTTCTCTCGTAACCTTTTTAAAAGTCTATTTTAACTATTATTAATATAGCCACCTCTGCTCTTTTTATTTTTATTTGCACAAAATATCTTCTTCCGTTCTTTAATTTTCTTCTGTTCGGGTCTTTGTATCCAAAGTGAATCTCTTGTAAGCAGCATATATTTGAATCATTTAAAAATTCTACTTGCTAATCTCTGACCTTTGATTAAAAGATTTTAATCCATTCACATTTAAAGTAATTACTGATAAAGAGGAAATTACCTTTGTCATCTTGATAGTTGTTTTCTATCTGCCTTTTAGATATTTTTGTCTTTCATTTTGGTAATGAAATGTTCCTTTGTTTTTTCCTTTTGAATATATTCTACAGTGATTTTCTCTGTAGACACCACTGGGATTACACTTAAAATCCTAAAGTTGTAATGCTCTAATTTGAATTTATGTCAGCTTGATTTCAAAAACATATAAAAACTGCTCCTTTAATAGCTTTCTCTACCTCTTTTTTTTTTTTTCTGTACTGGGGATCAAACTCAGGACCTCTTGCCTACAAGTCAAGTGCGCTGCCACTGAGCAAAATCCCAGGCCCATCTCTATCTCTTTTGAATGTTGAAGTCGCAAATGACATTTACATATCTTGTGCCCAACAACATACACTAATAATTCTTTGAAATACATTAGTCTTCTGAATTACATTGAAAACAAGATGGAGTTGTAATCGTACCAGTGTTTTTTTAGATTGATAATTGTTTTTTAAAAACTCTATTAGTATCTTAATCATGTAGAAAATAAAAAGTGCAGTATTTACCAATGTTATAATGTTATCTTTTATGATACCTGTGTATTTATCTTTATTGAGATCTTTATCTCTTCACATGGCTTCTAGTTGCTCTCTGGGTTTTCTTCACTCTAATGTGCAGCACTCCCTTCTGTATTTCTTGCAGCACAAGTCTGTGATAGCAAACTCCCTCAGCTTTCGTTTATCTGAGAAGATCTTAATCTCTCCCTCACGTCTGAAGTGTAGTTTTGCCAGATATAGAATTCTTGGTTTACAGTTGTTTTTTCCTCTTAGCCCTTTGAAAATTTCAGCCCTCTGCCTTTGACCTCTAGGATTTCTGATAAGAAACCTGTGGGTAATCTTATGGAAGATTCTTTGTATGTGACAACTTTCTTCTTTTTTAATGATCTCAAGATTTTCTTTTTATCTTTGGAAAGTTTAGTTATAGTGTGTATCAGCGTGAGCATGAGTTTATCTTGGAGTTTACTGAGCTCGGATGTTTATATTTATATCTTTTACCATAATTGTGGAGTTTCGGCCATTATTTCTTCAAATATTCTTCTTACCGTGTTTTCTTTCTCTCCTTCTGGGACTCCCACAATGTGTATGCTGGTCTCCTTAATGACCTCCCATAAGTTCCTTGGATCAGTCCACTAGTTTTTAACCTCTTCTTAAATGTGGTAATTTCCATTGTCCCGTTTAAGTTTGCTGATTCTTTCTGCCTAAATTTGCCTTGGAATCCCTCTAGTGAATTTTTGTTTGTTTGTTTGAGTTATAGGGCTTTTCAGCTCCAAAACTTGGTTTTGGCTTCTGTTAGGGATTTTCAAACTCTGTATTCACATTTCCATTTTGCTCATAATCATTTTCTGGAGTTTCTCCACATTTTCTTTTAGCGTTTTGAGCATGTTCAAGACAGTTTATTTTTATAGTCTTTGTTGAGCAGATCTGCCATTTGTTCTTTTTCACAGGCAGTTTCTGTTATTTACTTTTTCCTTTGAATGGCCCATGTTTTCATCTTTCTTTGAACACCTTATGATTTTTTCTTGTTGTTGGCAATGAAAGCTGAACATTTGATTGAATAATATGATAACTGTAGAACTGAAATTCTTTCCTTTCTCTAGGATTTATTTTTGCTATTCTGTGTGAAGCGTCGACCTGAAGTGTCGTTGTTAGGTACATTCAGGTTTTTTTCCCGAGCCTGCACTTTTCCTGGGTCATTAGTATTCATTTTTAAGTTTTTTTTTTATATATTTAGTTACTTTAAATACCTTCATCTTTAATATCTGGCTTCTAAAAAGGAGAAAGAGAGAAATTAAAGGGAATAACATAGGGTACTAACCCTTTAAATGCCTTTGAAGTCAATTTCATCAATGGGGAAGGACTTGCAGCAATGGAGGAAGGGTGCAGCAAGTCATAACCACCCTGTCTTTGTACCTCTGTGGTCAGAAGCAGCAATCAATAATCTGAGCACATGTCCCTGATATTTATAGGAAAAGTCTTTCTTTCCTGCAAGTGGATCCAAAAACCTTTGTGCGGATAACTGCCACAAGACTGGAGAGGGAAATGGGTAGCTCCTACTGTGCTAAGAGCTGAAACTGACCAAAATTGACCATCCAAGCCTCTCAAGAGGTAAGCCATCAATGGACTCCAGTGTTTTAAAATAGTTCTGTTAGACAGATTCTGCCAGTACAGGTGCTGTTTAGGTGGGAAACAAGTTCTTGGCACTTTCTACATTGCAGACTTCCCACAGTCTTTTTATTTTCTTCATTCATGTTTGCATATACCCCTACTCCTTTGTTTACTTTCAACCTGCCTATACTGCTACATTTGTAGTGAGCTTCTTGCAGTTGACTTAGAGTTAATTTGGTCATATCTTAGCCAACTCTCTCTTTTAAGTGGTGTGTTTGGGTTATTTATATTTATTATAATTGTTGATGTATTAATACTTAGTTCTGACTTTTTTGTTTCTGCTTTGATTTTTATGCTTCTTTATTTCTCTTCTCTTTTTTTTCCTACTTTCTCTGGGTTACTTGAACACTTTTTAGAATTTCATTTTGATTTATCTGTAGCATTTTGAGACTACTGTATAGCTTTTTGTGGTTGTTGTATTACATTTTACATACATGTCCTTTCATAATTTACAGGTATTGCCTTTTTACCAGTTCAAGTGTAGAAACACTACCCACTATGTCTATTGTCTCCATATATAATATAATTGCCTTAAACATTTCTCCTCCATATATTCAGAATTATATAATATGATATATTGGCATCTATTAATTGTTTTCCTCTTCATTTCCAGGTCTTTCTGGTTACTGGCACAATAAATGATTTTAAATTATAACTTGGACATTTAGGAATTATGTTATGAGGCCCTGGATCTTGTTCAGAACTTCTGCATTTTTGTTGTTGTTGTTGTTTGTTCTGTGGACTGAGCTCAGGGCCTTGAGTATGGTGAAACCTACCACTGAGTGATGCTTCTAGCCAAGACAGTGTGTAGTATGCTGGAGACAGAAAATATTTGCAGAAAGAAGGAATGATTAACTTGTCAAGTAAGAAAAGCATTGAAAATTAGCTCGGTTTTGGAAATGTGATGGCCTCTGGAAACCTCTTCAAGACTTGCTTCTATTGTGGGGGAGGAGAAAAAAGAAAAAGACAGATATGGCAGGTATAGACAATTCTTTGGAGCAGTTTTGCTAAAAAGGAAAGAAAAAAATGGGGGGATAAAAGGAGATATGGGTAAAAGAAGTTATTACTATGTAGGATAGCTAAGTATAATTCATATATAGTTATTACTATACAGAACAGCTAAATATAATTCATGGAAACTTTTCATTTACATATAGAATTTGAATTTATTTTGATTGACAATGAAGTTTAAAATTTCATATAGTGAAAAGTCTTCAATTAACTTGAAAATCTCAGCAGTATCATTTATATTTGAAGAAGGTTTAGTTAAATACGAGTTGGTCTATGCAAGATGTGTAATTTCAAAGTTTTTTTCTTTGGTTTAATTTGGATTTGCAATTTTAGTTAACCCTTTCCAATGAGATTCCCTGCAAATGAATATTTACTTAACAGTGATAGAGAAGTTTGCATTTGCAGAGTAATTTTCAGTCTCTGTACAAAAATAAGCATAAAAGAATTAAAATTTACATTAGAGGTATAGGAGCGAATTAGAGAGATGTGGCTTCAAACCAGGGAAACTGCGTTTCGGAGTGTGGTGGGCGGCATGGGATCTTACAGGAAATTCACCTACAGTTCTGATGCACTGATTTGCACCTTGCTGGAATAATTGACTCTCTCCTCCTTCTCTAAATTGTTCTTTTCTGCATTGCAGCAGACTTTGAATATTTCCATCTTTCCAACAGCAGTTATTCAGATCAGAAGAATGTTACTTGTTCCTTGGGACTTCTGTCTGTGCGCATGTTCAACACACCTCTTTTCCCTCTGGGAAACCCAGTAGGCTACATTCTTCAGTCTCCCTTGCAGTTGGTGGGGAGGAATGAGGGTGGGAGTAACTTATGCCTCTTTTAGCCTTACGCTTGAACTTTAAGAAAACAGACAATCCTCCCTACTCGTTTCCTTTGTCTGTTGGCCAAATGCTGAAGGTGCCTTGAAAAGCCTGCGATCTGAATGGCTATGGATCAGAGTATTCACCCCTGCACAGTACTGTGCTGTGACATGAGCAGGAAGTGAGCTTCTGTGGCCCTGAGCTCTGGTGATTGGCAGTTATTTGTTGCAGTAGCAAGCCTGCCCTGAGTGAGACATACTCCTTCAGATGAGATGCAATGACTACTGACTTTGCATTCAAACTTAGAAGGTCCAGAGGATAAGGATGGGCTAGGTACATGACTTAATTTGGAAGTACGGATACTTGAGGCATGCCCTGGCCTTTTGGATTTTATCTCCTGGGCTCTTTTGGGGACATGGTTGGCACTGACAAGACTACATTGGGGAGCAAAGAACTATTTTTAATGACTTTATGTAGCCTTCCGGGACTCTTTCCCTCTGTGAACATAAGCTATTTTCATGCCCCAAAGCTCTCATGAGATGTGGATGTGAGAAGAAATAAATATCTAGTAGTAATCTGGGCCAGATTTCTTTTGCATCATATTATGTAATCTTTACAAATAGTTATGATTAACCTGTTTGTAGGTGAAGAAGTTTGTCCAAGATCATAGAATTATGAAGTTGTAGAATTCTTCAAGCTGAGCTTTTTTAGATCAAGAAGTATTGGGTCTTTCTACTTGGTCTTCTTTCTGTTTTGTTTTTTGCTGGGAAAGGAGAAAAAAGATTCTTGAGTCTCATTTCTTTGTGCACACTCTTACATTAGAGATGTACCCTTTTCTTCTGCACTGTGCATATTTGCATTTTGAGGGAAGTGGGGGACAGAAGTAATTATTGAGGCAAATAAATGAGTTGTAGGCACTATTGTGATTGACTACAGTAGAAGGAAGTGTGCAGGTGACTCGGGGGCCTGAGACCAGACGTACAGGGAAAGGAAAGGGCAGGTAGCCTTTAGTTTCTAGGGAGACAACACAGGACTTGGGCATTTCTTTCTTCTTCAGCTCTTCAGTACAGAAAACTGAAGTTCTCCACGATCCAGCTTGAATGGCAGAGGGGAGAAGCTTCAGTGTCTTGAACACACCTGGGTAGTCTCTGTGTTCCAGTAGGGTTGGCAATGTTTAACCCGAAGAGGAAAAATGTGGAGTTTCTGTTGTTAAAGGGGGGAAATTGAAGTTCCTCAAGACCATCTCGATAATTTAAGTCTATAAAATTTTATTCACACACAATGAAACATGTATATATATATCTTTTTGCCAGTCACTTCACAGTTTAAAATGTACTTCTATATAAATATTTAATTTGGTCCTCTCATCAATTTGGGAGCTGGCAGGAAAGGAATTTTTTACCCCATTTCCAGTAAAGCAACACTGATCCAAATTCTCTGACCTAAAGCCCAGTGTTTTTCTCAGGCTGCCTGTCTCTCACTTTCCAGGCTCTGAAGCTAGAAGCCCATATCCAAAATGCTACGGGGTTATCTGGGACAGTCTCCAGACTTTGCTCTCTGATGTCTACAAATGGTCAAATGAATACATGGAGATGTGTGGGGTTGGCTAGGGTGTGTGTGTGTATGTCTGTGTGTGAGAAATGAATATGAAATTTACAAAATCACATATCAGATTTTGTCTTAGTTCATTTTCTGTTGCTAGAACAAAATACCTAACACTGAGTAATTTATAAAGAGTAGCCTTGTTTAGATCATGGAATTTGAACTGGGAAGTCCAAGAGCATGGCGTTAGCATCTGTTTAGAATCTGGTGAGGGCCTTCTTTCTGCATCATAAGGTGGCAGAAGGCATCCTACGGCAGGACAGAATAGATGTGCCAGAGAGCACTGCTTTTATTTAAAAAAAGCCACCCCAGGCCAGGGATTTAGCTCAGCAGTTTGGTGGCCTGCCTTGCAAGAGCAAGGATCCGAGTTCAATCCCCCGTACCAAAAAAAACCCCAAAAAACAAAACAAAACAAAACAAAAAAACAATAAAAAGCCACCCCTCTGACAGCCCATAAATCCATGAATAGATTAATTTATCTGTTAAGTTAATTGCATCCCAAAGGCCCCAGCTGCAAATATAATTAATGTATGGATTTGGAGATGAAGTTTATAACACATAAAATTTGGGGACACAGCTTAAATCACAGCAGTTCTCAAAGCTTCAAGAATCAATCAGCTGCACATATCATCAGTCATGTTTTAGAAAGTACGTTTCAGAGTTGAGCTCCAGTCCTGTGAGGAATGGGGGTCCCTGGATTCTCCTTTTGAGATAGTCACCATAGGCTTAATTAAGTGTGTTGAAGCTTGAAGGTGTAAGCATGCAAGTAAGCATGTTAAGCTTTGTTTAATATAACAGACCCCAAACTTCTTTAGCTCTAGAATCTCCCTTTGGGTGTGACAATCCATTAAAAAAAAAAAAAGTCAACTCAAAAGTAATTAGAATACTACTCAGCCATAAAGAATGAGAAATTAGATTCATTCATAGGAAAATGGATACATATACTCCTAAGTGAAATAAATAAGTCACACATGTGTAAATACCAAAGTTTTACTGGTGTGAATAAACCATAATAGTACATAAGATCCTAATGAGATAATTGACAATGTGAAACCAGAAGAAAAGGGGTAAAGATGTAGGGAAAGTGGGAAGGGTAGGGGAAAGGTAATAAGGGAAAGGAAAAAAAATAGGAGAAAATGAAAAAATGGGAATAAATTGTTTGTAAATGGGTAGGGGAGGAGGGAGTGAAGGGAGGACAGGGACAAGGGGAAAAAATGAGAACCAAGACCTGTCATGTAAAGGTACAAGATCCCAATGATGAATGTAACTGTACTGTATCCCTAAAATGTACCAATAAACTCAATGAGGGAAAAAAAAGTAATTAGAAATGTTTAATACATAGAACCGGGCTTATCGGAAGACCTAGATCTCGTTCTTACTCCACCAATTGACTACAATCTTGGGCCTTAACTTAATGTCTCTGGCCCTCGTGTTTTCATGTATAAAATTAAAAGACTTTGATAAGAAGATTTTACCTCTAAACATCTGTCACTCTTTTTAGTCTTAAAACCAGCATGACATCCTAGATATGTGCTATAGTCTTAACTCTGCTTCGTAATCTACTTTATAATCTAAACCCCATTTTGGTTATCTTCCCTAAGTGAAAGTACTGAATATTGCTGGGGTCTTTTCTGTCATTATAGTTCTGGGGCCTGAACATTTTTTTTTCCAACCATAAAGTTTTTTAAAACCTAAAAACTGACAGGTGCTCGGTTATCCCTTTACTGTATGACGTCTCAACTTGCCAGTCACTAGTTTTGTCTTCATCTGTTTATTCCAGAGCATTCGCTGCTTATTCCAAGTTTGAGGTTCTTTATTTTAGCCATTGCATTTTTCATATCTTATATTTTTATTTAGTTTCCTTTTGAATGACTTTTGTCCTGCCTTGAAGGAAACATTCCTCTGGGGATCCTTATTGGGCTTACTTAAAATTGCTCTGATAAATCTACTTTCTCCAACATATGCTGTTCGCTATTTATTTATTACATATATTATTTGTACTTTATATGTTGTTGATTATTTTCTGGTGGTAGCACTTCTCAGATGTCTGATTATTTTATTTGTGAGTCCTGTTCCTCTGGCGAATGTTATCTGTTACTGTGTAGATTAGGGCTAAAGCCTAAGCCCTGGTCAGTGTCCCTCTTGGCGAACTTAAAGAGCAGGAGGAGTTGAGACTCAGAGTGTCAGCACCAAGCACCACACACTGTCCCATGGCATCTAGGCAACTAGCTGTCGAGCTTAAAAGCAACACTCAGGAGAGTGTAGACTGCAATACACTGGCCTAGACTTGCATTTGGAGGGAAGAGTGGGAATGGATGCCTCTGGTTAGCCTGTCTGTTTTCATCACTGCCTGCCACAGTGGGACTTTTGCTCTCTTGTGATATGACTGCATGGATCCTAAGTGCCTTATACTATTTCCCATTGCAACAGGAATTTCTGATCACAGTGGTAATGGGGTGGGAGTTTTCTTCTGAGGGCAGGGTGGGGGTGGGCGGGCAAAGGTAGAATTTAAAAGCTCTTCTATGCTATATCAAACTTCTGTTGCTCCAAGATATTTTTATGTCTCTGTCCAATATACATATGTATGACAGCAAAAAAGGATATGAAATAAACAAAAATTTATGAAACACAGACTGATAACCCAAATACATTTAGTTTAATATGATCTTCAAACATTATATGTTCTTTCTCATTTTCTTTTCATATAATATTTTTGAAATACTGTATTTACAAAATAAAACAAAGTTACATCTTATAGTTGAGAAACTGTCCTCAAAATTTTATAATTTATAAACTCCTTGGTTTTATTAATTTGATAAATATCATATGCTTGTTGATTGTATCAGTTCCATTTTCTAACAAAACTTCCCACAGAAAAGAAATATACTTATATATGAAATCCAAAAACAACTGAGTTCACATTTTTAAGATCAGATTTTTGTTTCTTTTTTATTATATCCCATACTTATTTTTAGTATTTTTTATAAGCATAATGATAGAATTTAACACCAATACATATGTAATATTCTTCCCAAACAAATGACGATGAATTAAATCAAGCATCTAATTTAGAGAAATTGTAAGGTTGCCAGAGAAACTATCAATATGCCAAATGTGCAAAATCCTACCACATTCATGACCATGTTTCTCATTTAATAGTGCACACATGTGTGTAAAAAACACCCCCCCAAATATACACAATGCATATTTTCTACAATACAATATATACTTTGGTATAATAAAACAGTGCAGTGATGTGTGGAATGTTTGTGATTTGTGTGATTTGAGAAAAACAAATAGCATCTTTGAGGTAGTTGGAGAATTTGTAGTATGTACCTGAAACTGAATGATATTAATGATTTATTATCCATTTGTTTAAGTATAGTTATGATAGAATTTACTTAAAAATTAATATTCATTACAGTAGAAAATAGGTACAAAGATATATTGATAACATAACAAAATTTGTCTTAACAAATTTCCAACCAAACAAGCTGTAGTGACAGAAAAGAAAGTTTGCAGAACGCAGAGATGAGAGAGGAGAATGACGGATGGACCTTAACACTTTTCATACCACTCATATATACAGATTTCATAAATTCTCAAATAAAAAAGCAAAGAAAATGAGAACCAAAATAACTCATCAATTTGGTAGACCAACATATAAAGACAAAGACTGATATGTTGATAAATTTTAAAAATATAAACTATAAAGCCTGAGATTTAGCTCAGTAGTGCTGCACCTGCCTAGCCAGAGCAATGTGCTGAGTTTAATCCCCAGCACCAGGGAAAGAAAAAGAAAAAAGAAAAAAAAAAAAAAGAAAAAAGAAAAGAGAAAAGGAGCATATGTGCTTTTTAATATACTCAATAGATTGAAAGTGAATTATTTGTTATCTCTTCCTCTTGAGTTGTTTCCTTCGCAAGGATGTAGTGGCCTTCTTTGTCTCTTTTAATCAGTTTTGGTTTGAAATTTACTTTGTGAATAAGATTGCTACCCCTGCTATTTTCTGGGATGTTACATGAAGAAGTTTTCCATCCTTTCACTTTCAGTCTATGGGCTTCTTTTTGCACTAGGTGTGTCTTGTATACCACATATTATTGGATTTTGCTTCTCAATCCATTCTGCCAGTCTATTTCTCTTGATTGGTGAGTTGAGGCCATTGATATTGATGATTATAACTGATATGTACTGACTTATTATTATCATGTTTTTTCACCATTCTTTTATTGACACTCAGTTTGTCATACATTTGGCCAGTGGAACCCTTTTACAGTTGGTATCTATGTAGTTTTGATGGCCCTCTATCTTTTCTTTAATCTTCAATTATTTCCTTACTTTCCAGGGCAGTAAAACATCTCTAACTTACTTTGTATCTTCCCTGGTATGGAATTAGATATTTTTCCATGGTTGTTTTAGAGAATGATGTTCACAGAAGATGAGATAGTCGCTCAGTGTGCTTGTTGAGATGTTGGGTCATTACTTTTAGAACTCTGGGCGGGCCAACTTTAGAAGTTCTGCATCTGCATTGATGTTTCCATTCAAGTTTGACATTGGAGCTCTTCACAGTCCTGTATATCTATCGCTGTATGGGCGTATCAGTCCACAGCTTTACCTTTCAGGTTTTCGGTTGGCCTGTTGTTGGTCCTTCCCATTATCTATCATTTCAAGCTGGCATGCTGTCAAAACACAAGTGTGAGTGACATGAGATGAAGACAAGCTTTTTGAGTGGAGGCTTCCAAGAAACTACGTACTGCACACGTAAAACAATGACTACTCTTTGGGAGTGAGGCTTCGAGAAAGCTCCACTAGTGACGCACTACCTCTGTCACAGAGATGTTAACCGATATTTTTCAAGAGCTAGAGACTGAGAGATAGGACTAAGGTAAGTCAGAATGTTACAGACCTTGTTGCCTTTGCTGAGATTTAGCCATTTCTCTGCCTACATGTACCTGGCCCAAGTCTGTGGTTAATAGCCAGAATTCTAAAAATATTTCTGACCATTTTTTTTGGGGGGGGGATTTTTAATTGCTTTATGGAAGAGTGAGCTCATGGAGTCTTCCCTCTGCAATTTTTACTCTCTCAATTAATTTTTAAATTTAACATTATTTCAAAAACTCAGGGTGAATTGCACAAGTTGATTTTCAAGTTTGGATGAACAAATCATCAAAGTTAAGTTGAAAATTCCTCAAAAGGTCTAATGAGAATAGTGCCCCCTAGGATTATGATATATGTGAAAACAAACTATAGTGATTCAAATTGTGTGGCTCCAGGAAGCAATACAGTGAAAAGACAACCTAAAGAATGGGAGAAAATCTTTAGCAGCTATTTTTCCAATACAAGATCAATATCCAGGATATATAGAGAAATAAAAAAAAATTACAAAAATACTCTACCCACAACCAAATAATGCATTCAGTAAATGGGCAGATGAACGGAACAGACAGTTCTCAAACGAAGTACAAGTGACCAATAAGTATCCCCCCCAAAAAAAAAGTTCAACATCTTTATCCATCAGGGAGATGCAAATCAAAATGATAATCAGATTCCATTCCATAACAGTGATAATGGCTACCATGAAAAATGCGAAAACAATAAATGCTGGTGAGGATACAGGGAAAAGAGAAATCTTCCACTGCTGGTGGCAATGTAAATTAGTACAACCACTATGGAAATCAATATGCAGGTTCCTCAAAAAACAAAAAAGTAGAGCTCCTTGCTGATGTAGCTATACCACTCCAGTATATGCCCCCCCAAATCAAAGTCAGCCTACTATAGAGATACCTGCATAACCATATTTATTGCATCCCATTTCATAATAGCCAAGCTATGGAATCACCCTAGGTACCTGTCAGTAGATAAATGAATTTTAAAACGTGGTAAGTATACACGATGGAGCATTATTTAGGCACTAAAAGATGTACAATTTTGTCATTTATAGGAAAATGGAGTAGAAAGGAGATTATTACAGAAGAGGAAGGGAACACAGGAAGGAAAAAAAAAGGAAGCACAAGGGGGTGGCCAGGGGTGACATAGATTTAAGTGTATTATATACATGTATCAATCTGCCAGGATGAAACTCCTTGATCTTCATGACTAATGTGTTCTAATGAAAAGGAGACACGAAAAGGAAATAGAAGGGAGACTATCAGGACAGGAAGGACAAGGGATGAAAATGGTCACAGTATGTTCTATATAACCAATATAACTAACAAAAACCTATATGGATCTGGAAATAAATAAATGGAACAGAGCCAAGTATGGAGAGAAAGAGCTAAATCATTGTCATTTAGCTTCTAATGCTGAATGGAAATACGTATCAGTTAGAAAGAGACATATACTAAATTTATTAGTACCAGAAAAAAGTAAGTTGGATTTTTAAAAATCCAACATCTTAAAACAAAATAATCTTTGGTTTTACCAAAATTTTAAATATAAAACAAAATCATTACCATACCAGAAATGCTCGGAGTTACAACAGAATAATCTCAGAGAGAAAACAGCCCAAATATTCACCAAAGTTAAAGAAGTGAGATGGATAAGCAAAAGCAGTATACTTACCCCCCAAGAATGGCATAAGACAATGAAAAATCAATGAACGATAGTTGTCCACAAAAAACATGCTTGAGTTTCACACGTAACAATGAGTAAAAGAAGATGTTCACGAGTACTCTAAGGCCTCATATGGAATTAAAAATAAACTCTATATCATCTTTATGATTATTTTTATGAGTAAATATTTATAGTACCTATGTTTACTTGCCTTGTGGGGAATTGATACACGTACACACCACATATCTTAACTCAGTTCTTCATTCCCTTCCTCTTCTCATCCTATCCCTCTCCCTCGCTCCCTCACTTGGTCCCCTTCCCGCTTGCAAAAGAAAAGATCTACTTCCCTACTTTCTATTATTTCTGTCTTATTTTGTTCTTTAGATGTTGGGTTTCTCACGTAAGAGAAATTGTGTAATGTTTAAGCTTGGGTGTCTGATTTATTATATTGCTTAGCCTTATGGTCTCAGGTACATTCATTTTCCTACGAATGACTCAAGTTTATCTTTATGGCAGAGGATTATGTGTAAATGCCATTTTCTTTATCCATTCATTAGTTTGTGGATGACGCATTGGAGTTTGCAAGGTTTAACTATTGTGAATTGTGCTGCTATAAACACGGGTATTCACGTATCACCGTAATATGATGCTTTTAGCTCTTTTGGGAAGAGACCTAGAAGAGGAATAGCTGGGTCAAATGGAATTTCTACTTTCAGCTTTTTCTGGAGCCTCCATAATGATTTCTAAAGTGGCTGAACAGTTTACATACACTCCTCGATTGAAGAAGGGTTTCCCACCCCCCAGGCTCACTGGCGTTTATTATTTGCTTCATTTTTTATTTATTAAATTTGTTGGTACATTCTAGGTATACAATACAATGACATCCATCATTGGGACCTTTACATGATATAACTTGGCTCTTATTTTTTTTTTTATTCCCCTGCCCTCCCTTTACCCCCTCCACCCCTCCCTATTTACAAAGATTGTTTCCATTTTTCATTTTCTCATATTTCTTCCTTTCTCTTCTTTCCTTTCACCTTTCTTATTTCTTTTCACTCCCTCTTCCCCTTTAGACCTTTTCTTCCTATTTCACATTATCTATTATACATTTGATCCTTACTTACACTTTCAGTTTCTCACACCAAAGAAACTATTCGGTATTTACACTTCTGTCCTATTTATTTCACTGAAGAGTATCACCTCAATGTGCATCCATTTAGCTATAAATCTCTCTAGTTTCTCATTCTTTATGGCTGAGTAGTACTCCATTTTATTTAAAAAAAAAACCCACATCTTCTTTGTCCAGTCTCCAGTTGATGGGCAATTGGGCAGTTTCCAAGTTTTAGCTGTTACAAACTGTGCTGCTATAAACATGGGTACACATATATTGCTGTGGTATGATTCTTTTAATTATTTTGGGAAGATACCCAGCAGAGGAATAGCTGGGTCAAATGGGACTTCTGAACCTAGTTGTCTGAGGTGTCTGCATACTGATTTCCACAATGGTTGCACCAGTCTGTACTCCCACCAACAGTGGAGAAAAGTTCCTTTCTCCCCACAACCCTACCAGCATTTGTTATTGGTTGATTTCTTGATAGCAGCCATTCTTTTTGGGGTGAGATGGAATCTGAGTGTTGTTTTCATCTGCATCTCTTGAATGACCAGTGATGCTGAACATTTTTTCATATGTTTATTTGCTATTTCTACTCTGTATGAGAAATGTCTGTTTCTTTCAGGTGACCATTTTTGGATTGGGTCTTTAAATTTGAGGGGTCTGAGTTTTTAAAGTTTTGTATGTTCTAGATAGTAGTCCTTTGTCTTAGGAGCAGCTGGTAAAAATTTTTCCCGCATTGTAGGTTGTCTCTTAGCTCTGTTGGTGGTTTCTCTTGCAGTGCAGAAGCTTTTTAGTAAGATGAGATCTCAGTTGCTGTTTGTTTGTGCTAGTTTCAATGCTACTGAGGTTTTGTTTATAAAGTCTTTTCCTATTCCAATGTCTTCAAGAGTTCTACCGAATGTATCTTCCATCCAGTTTAGTGTTTCTGTTTTAATATTTAGATCTTTGATCCACTTCAATTTTAGTTTAGTGCATGGTCAAAGACATGGGTCTAGTTTTAATCCTCGGCAGGTTGAAATCCAGTTTTACCAGCACCATTTATTAAGAGGCTGTCTTTCCTCCAGTGAGGGTGTGGAATCTATGTTGTTTTAATTTGCATTTCTCTAATGGCCAGCAATGTTGAACATTTCTTGGTGTATTTATTGGTCAATTCTGTTTCTTCTATTAAGTGTCTATTTCATTTGTACATTTTTAATTGGGTCTTACATTTTAGGGGTCTAATATTTTTAGTTCTTTGTATCCTCCAGAAATTAGTCTTCTGGGTGAGGAACAGCAGGCAAACTTTTTTCCCATTCTTTAGGTTGTCTTTTCACTCTGTTGGTTGTTTCTTTTGCTGTTGTGAATTTGATATGATCCCATTCACTTCTAGGTACTATTTCCTCTGCAACTGGGGTTCTGTTCAGGAAGTTCTTACCTATGCCTATGCCTCCAAGAGTTTATTTATGTTTCAGCAGGTCAAGCGTTCCATTTTAATATTTAGTTCTTTGATCCATTTTGATTTTAGTTTAGTATGTGGTGAGAGATATGGGTCCAGATTCAATCTTCTGTATGTGGATGGCCAGTTTTCCCAGAACCATTTATTAAAGAGAACATCTCTCCTCTAGTGTATGTTTTTCTCCTGTTTGTCACAGATCAAATAGTGGAATGTGCTTGAGTTGTTTCTGCATCCTCTGTTCAGTTCCATTAATCCTTTGTCTGTTTTTGTGCCATGCTGTTTTTATCACTGCAGTTTTGTTATATAACTTCAAGTATGGGATTGTGATGGCTCCTACTTTGTTCTTGCTACCCAGGATTGCTTTTACTGTTCTAGGTCTCTTCTTATTCCATATAAATGTTTGGGTTGCTTTCTCCACCTCCATGAGGAATGCTGTTGGTATTTTGATTGGGACTGTGTTAAAACTGGATGTAAGTTTTAGAAGAATGCTCACTTTGCCTGTATGGGTTCTGCCTCTCCAGGAAGTGGAGATACCTTTCCATTTCCTGATGTTCTCTTTGATCTCCTTTTCCAGAACATTGCAGTTTTAAAAAAAAACTTTCTTGGGTTAATTACTAAGTATTTAATTTTTCTTGGTGCTATTGTGGACAGTATTTTATTTACTAATTTCTTTTTTAGTGGGCTCATTATTGGTACACAGGAATGCTATTGATGTGTGTGTGTGTTGAAGTTTTGTCCTGCTACATGGCTGAATTTGGTTACTCTAAGAGTTTTAGTGGATTTTGGGGGGGTCTTCTATATCTTGTAGACATATCATCTGCAACTAATGATAATTTATTCTCCAGTATCAGGAATTGAACTCAGGACCTTTTGCTTGTGAGGCAGATGTGGTGCCACTGACATGAATCCCTGGCCTGCAAATAATGGCAATTTGATACCAGGGATCGAACTCAGGATCTTGGGCTTGCGAGGCAGGCAGCAACACTGCTGAGCTAAATCCCAGGTCCAATAATTTGACTTTTTCCTTTCCTATACTTATCCCTTTATTTCCTTTTTTAAAGTTTTGCCTAATTGGTCTTGTTAATGTTATGAGTACTATGTTGAACAAATGTGGTGATAGTGGACATTTTTGTCTTTTTCCTTTCTTAGAGGGAGAGCTCTCAGTTTCCTCTCATTTAATATAATGTCTATTATAAAAGGTTTATCACATTGAGATAAGATCCTCGTATACCTATTTTCTTCAGGTTTTGTTTTTGGTACCAGAGATAGAACTCAGAAGCTTGTGCTTGTGATGCAGGCGGTGGAACCACTGAGCTAAATCTCAGGCTCCTCTTCAGTGATTTTTTTTTTTAATGAAAGTAATTGGATTCTATCAAAGGCATTTCCTGCATCTGTTGAGATGGTCATGTGATTCTTCTCTTTCTTCTGTTCATGTGATGTATTACATTTATCAGTTTGCATATGTGGAGTCATTTTTGCACCTGTGCAATAAGCCTTCTTGCTCATCATGTGTGATTTTTTGATGATTTGTTGCATTCCATTTGCCAGTATTACATTGAGGGTCTTTGCATCTCTGTTCATTAAATAGATTGGCCAATATGTCTCTTTTTGGTTGGATCCTTGCGTCGGTTTGTTTGTTTTTGTTTTTTGAGACAGAGTCTCACTATGTAGTGAGATTGCCCTGGAACTCACTATGTAGCTCAGGATGGTCTCGAACCCACAGCGATCCTCCTGCCTGAGCCTCCCAAGTTCTGGGATTATAGGCATGTGCCACCACGCCCGGCTCCTTGTGTGGTTTTGAAGTCAGGATAATGCTAGTTTCCAAGAATAAATTTAGAAGTACTTTTTTAAAAATTTCATTAAATGTGAGGAGTATAGGTGTTAGATCTCTCCTGCAGTTTTTGTAGAATTCAGCAGTGAATCCATTCAGATCTGAACTTTTTTTAGTTGGTGTCTTTTTATTTATTTATTTATTTTTGGTACCGGGGATCGAACTCAGGTCATTGAGCTTGCAAGGCAGGCAGTGGGAACCACTGAGCTAAATCCCCAGCCCTAGTTGGTATCTTTTTATTACTACTTCAATTTCACCGCCTGTAATTAGTTTATTCAGGTTTTTATGTCTTCTTGGTTCAGTTTTGACAATTCATATGTATCTAGGAATCATCAATATCTTTTGAATTCCCCAATTTATTGGTTACAAGTTTGCAAAAGAGTTGTTAATGATGTAATTGATTCTAGTAGTGTCTGTTTGTTGTGATTTCATCTTTTTCAATTCTAATTGCATTGACTTGGATCTTTCATCTTTTTTGGCTAGACTGGTGAGGGCTTGTCTAATTTGCTTATTCTTTTGAAGAATCAACTTTTCAAATCATTATTTGTATTTTTTTGGTCTCAATTCCATTGATTGTTTTTCTCTGATCTTTATAATTTCCTTTCTCTGTACTAGCTTTGAATTTGGGTTGTTCTTGTTTTCTAGAACCTTGAGGTATATCATTAGGGTATTTATTTGGGCTCACTCTATTTTTGTGATAATTTTGTAGGCATTCCTAGCTATGAACTTGCCTTTTAAAACTGCTTTCATTGTGTACCATAAGTTCCAGTATGTTGTATAGGCATTATAGTTTAGTTCTAGAAATTGTCTTATTTATTTCTTGATTTCTTCTGTGACTTATTATTTGAGTATGTTGTTTAGTTTCCATGAGTTTGCATACTTTCTGTGTTTTCTTTTGCCATTGATTTTTAGTTTCACTGAACTATGATCTGGTAATGTGTATGGTATAGTTTTAATTATTTTGCATTTACTTAAGCTTGCTTTTGTAGGTAGTGTGTGATCTACTTTGGAGAAAATTCTATGTGCTACTACTAATAATGTGTATTCTATTGTTGGGTGAAACACTGTAGTCATTTTAACTCCATTTGTTCAAAAGTGTGGTTCAACTCTGATATTTATTTGTTGATTTTAACTAGTTTTTCTGTTTGTGATAGTGGGGTACTAAGGCCCCATACTATAATTGTGTTAATCTTTATCTTGTATGTTCAGTCATACTTGTTTTATGAAGTTGGTGCTGTTGGTCAATACATATATGTTAATAATTGTTATTTCTTCCTGTTGGATTGTCCCTTTAACCAATATCTTGTGGCTTTTCTTTTGCCTTCTTTGATCATTTTTGGCTTGAAGTCCATTTTGTCTGAATAGAGGATAGCTGCACCTTCTTTTTTCAGGTTCCCATTGCATGAAATATTGTTTTCCATGCTTTGATTTTGAGTTTGAGTTTGGGTTAAATGTGTTTCATGAATTGAGTGTACTGTTGAAATTTATTTCTTGATCCATTCTGCCAATCTGTGTGTTTTGATTGGGGAATTGAGCCTATTCACACTAAATTATTGATTTATTTTACTGTTCTTTATTTCCTGTCTATACCTTTTTAAAGTCTGATATACCCACTCTATTAGTCTTTTTGTTATAGTTGGCTTAATTTTCACTTTTTTAGTATATCCATAAGAATATTTTGGAGTTTGGGTTTGGGGGCTCTGAATTTCTTTAGGTGCTCATTATCATGAAAATATCTTATTTCTACATCAACTTTGAAAGATAGTTTTGCAGGATAGTCAGCCCAGATGGGAAATTGTTTTCTTTTAAATAATTTTATTGGTACATTTTTAAGTATACAATACAATGACATCCATCACTGGAAATTTGCACCTTTACATAATTCAACTTGGTTCTTATTTTTTTTCCCATTCCCCTGCCCTCCTTTCAACCCCTCCACCCCTCCCTATCTACAAAGACTTTGTTTCTATTTTTCTTTTTTTCATATTAATTCCATTCCCTTCTTTCTTTTGCCCTACCTCTCCCCCTTCCATTTCCCCTTTGCACCTTTTCCTTTCTATTTCACATTCTCTATTATACCTGTTAGTCATTTTTTTTTAACACTTCCAGTTTTCCAGATTAGAGAAACTGTTTGATATTTACACATGTGTGTCCTGTTTATTTCATTTAAAAGTATCACCACAATGTGCATCCATTTAGCCATAAATGTCTCTAGTTTCTCATTCTTTATGGCTGAGCAGTACTCCATATAAATCCACTCTCCTGTTGATGGGCAATTGGGATGCTTCCAAGATTTAGCTCTTACAAATTGTGCTGCTATGAACATGGGTGCACATAAACCACTATGTTGTGATTCTTTTAAGTCTTTGGGGAAGACATCTAGCAGGGAAATAGCTAGGTAAAATGGGACTTCCAATCCTAGTTCTTTGATGTATCTCCGTACTGACTTACACAATAGTTGCACCAGTCTACACTCCCACTAGCAGTGGAGAAGGGTTCATCTTTCCCCTGTATTTGTTATTGGTTGATTTCATGATAGCAGCCATTCTTTCTGGGGAGAGGTGAAATTTCAGTGTTATTTTCATTTGCATATCCCAAAGGACCAGTGATGCTGACCACCTTTACATATGTTTATTTGCTATTTCTACTTCTCTGTATGAAAAATGTCTGTGTATGTCAGATGCCTATTTTTGGATTGGGTCTTTAAATTTGGGAGGTCTGATTTTTTAAAGATCTTTATATATTCTAGATAGTAGACCTTAGTCTGAGGAACAGCTGGTGCAAATTTTTCCCCACGTTGTGGGTTGTTTCTTCACACTGTTGGTCATTTTTCTTGCTGTGCAGAAGCTTTTTAATAAGAAGACCTCCCACTTGTTGATTGTTTGTGTTAGTTCATGGGCAACTGAAGTTTGTTAATAAAATGTTTTCCTACACCAATATCTTCAAGAGTTCTACCTAACGTCTCTTCCAGCCAGCCAGTTTAGTGTTTCTATCTTAATATTTAGATCTTTATTCCATTTTGATTTTAGTTTAGTGTGTGGTAAGAGATATAGGTCTAGTTTTAATCTTTGGCAAGTTGAAACCCAGATTTTCCAGCACCATTTATTAAAGAGGCTAACTTTCCTCCAGTGAGGATGTTTGCCTTCTTTGTCAGAGGTGGCTGTGTTGTTTCCGCATCTTCTAATCTGTTCCACTGGTCCTCAGGTCTGTTTCTTTGCCAGTACCATGCTGTTTTTATCACCGTAGCTTTGTATTATAGTTTCAAATTGGGGATTATGGTAACCCCTACTTTGTCTTTATTGCCTAGAATTGCTTTTGCTATTCTAGTTCTCTTATTGTTCCAATGAATTTTTGGATTGTTTTCTCAAGGTCAGTGAAGTATGCTGCTGGGATTTCAATTGGGATTACATTGAATCTATATAACAGTTTTGGAAGTATGGCCATTTTTACTATGTTGATTCTTCCTATCCAGAAGCAAGGAATGTCTTTCCATTTTCTGATCTTCTCTTCCATCTCTCTTTTCAGAGTGCTGGAATTCTCAGAGTAGAGATTTTTTAATTTCTTTTGTTAAGTGGATTCTTAGGTATTTCAATTGTTTGGATGATACTGTGAAAGGAATTGATTGCCCCATTTCTCTCTATGAGTCTGTTTTTCATGTATTGATTCCATGTATTGATTTTTGTGTGTTGACTTTGTATCCAGCTAATTTACTGAATTTGGTTATTAAGTCTAGAAGAGTTTTGGTGGTGTTCTTGGGGTCTTCTATATAGCGTATCATGTCATGTGCAAATGATGACAATTTGACTCCATTTCCTATTTTTATTTCTTTTCTTTTCTAATTGCTGCAGCTAATCTTTCCAAAACTATACTGAATAGGAGTGATGATAGTAGGCACCCATGTCTTGTTCCTGATTTTAGTATGAAGGATTTCAGTTTTTGACCATTTAGTATACTCTGTTATTTTTCCATAGATGGCTTTTATCAGATTGAGGTGGAGACCATCTATTTCAGTTTTTTGTAGGGTTTTTAAATCATACATGCATGTTGGATTTTGTCAAACGCTTTCTTTGCATCTATTGAGATGATCATACAGTTTTCATCCTTGGCTCTATTAATATAGTGTATTACATTTGTTGATTTGCATATGTTGAACTATCCCTGCATCCTTGGGATGAATCCCACTTGGTCAGGGTATATGATCTTCTGCATTCTATTTGCCATTATCTTATTAAAGATTTTTTCATCTGTGTTCATTTGTGAGATTGGCCTGTAGTTCTCTTTTTGTTTGGGTCTTTCTCTGCTTTGGGGATAAAGGACAGGGATTGATTTGAGAAGTTGTTTTCTCTATTATGAAAATGAGAATGTCTATGAGTCATTAGAGAATCAAAGGCCGGGACACAACGATATCAGGAAGACTTAATGACCCAGACATTGAATCAAGGACAACCCAACAGCAAAAATAAAGATGAGAAAACACTTTAGCAAGCCACAAATACAGACTTCCAGTTCACCAAAGGCAAACAATACGGGAAAGGAGGATGAAAAGCCTGATAGTGTACCTCCAGGACACTCAGAACTCACAGCACAGGAAGTATCAAAACAGATCAATCAAGCTCTAGAAAAGTTCAAGATAGAAATAATTTCCCAGATAACCATAGAGATAGTGAGCAAAATGAAAGTCATGCCTCGTGACTCTAGAACAGAAAGTGACAAAAAAATAGATGAGCTCAGGAACATAATAGAAACCATGAAGGCCCAGCATAAGAAAGAAATGGAAACAATAAATGCTCAATATAGGAAAGAAATGGAATCCATTAAACATATTCAAAACAGATATCCAGGAGATTAAAAACTCTATTGAAAGTGTACGCAACAAAATAAAAGACTGCAAAGATAGAATCTCAGATATAGAAGCTAGGATCACAGACAGTGACTGTGAAAAGAGAGGTTTCTTAAAAACAGTAAGGGATCATGAGATATTGACCCAACAACTCCAAAGAAGAATAACATAAGACTGATAGGAATCCATGAAGTAGTAGGAGAAAATACAAATGACTTAAAAAAGCTGTTCACAGAATTAATGACTGAAAACTTCCCAAATAGAGGGGAAGAATTTGACATTCAGATAAGTGAGGCATATAGGACGCCAACTAGCCACTATAAAAAAACAAACAAACAAACAAACAAAAAAACTACACCTAGACATATAATAATCAAGATCCCAGAAACCCAACAGAAGAACAAAATACTACAAGCAGTATGAGAAAAGAAACAAATCACATGCAAAGGAAAGCCCATCAGAATCACAGCAGACTTTTCAACACAAACCCTCAGGTCAAGGAGAGCCTGGAGTGAGGTATTTCAATTCCTAAAAGAAAACAACCTCCAACCTAGACTGATGTATCCTGCAAAACTCTCTTTCAAAATGGATGGAGATATAAGATACTTCCATGACAAAGAACACTTGAGAAACTTCATGAATACTAAACCAGCACTACAAGGAATTTTAAACAATATCCTAGAAAAAGACAATGAACATCACAACACCATGAGGCCCAACAGAGCAAATCAAATAGTCAAGGCAAGAAACTAAAAGGAGAGGGCAAAAAATTAAAAAGTTAAAAAGGGCCAAAAACATGACAATAATAAATCAATACATATCAGTTATAACCATCAATGTCAATGGCCTCAATTCACCAATCAAGAGAAACAGATTGGCAGAATGAATTAAGAAGCAAAATCCAACAATATGTTGTATACAAGAAACACACCCAGTGCAAAAAGAAGCCCATAGACTGAAAGTGACAGAATTGAAAACAATTCTCCATGCGACAGGAGCCCAGAAAAAAGCAGGGGTAACAATCTTATTTGCAGACAAAGTAAATTTCAAATGAAAACTGATTAAGAGAGACAAAGAAGGCCATGATATCCTTGTAAAGGGAACAATTCAAGAGGAAGAAATGACAATCATTAACATATATGCACCAAATCTAAATAGCCCCAACTATATAAAACAAATATTAAATGACACGAAAAACCAAATAAGCACTAATACAATTGTAGTAGGGGATCTAAATACCCCACTATCATGAATAGTCAGATCATCTAGGCAAAAAATCAACAATGAAATACTAGAACTGAACCAAGCTTTTGAATGCATGGACTTATTAGATGTCTATAGAGTGTCCCACCCCACAAAATCAGGATATACATTCTTTTTAGCTTCACATGTCATTCTCCAAGATCACGTATTAGCTCGCAGAACAGGTTTGAATAAATGCAAAAGAATTGATGTTATTCCCTGTATATTATCAGATCACAGTACAATAAAGCTGGAGATCAATAGTATAAGAAACCATAGGAACTTCACAAACTCATGGAAATTGAACAACACTCACCTGAACAATCAATGGATCACAGAGGAAATTAAAGAAGAAATCAAACAGTTTTTACAAATAAATGAAAATGCCAATACAATATACAGGAATCTATGGGACACAATGAAAGCAGTTCTACATGGAAAATTCATAGCACTGAATGCCCACATTAGGAAAACAGAGCAAGCTCAAAAAACCTAACAATGAATCTTAGACTCCTAGAAAAACAAGAGCAAGAAAAACCCAAAGCTCGACCAAGAGAGGAAATTATAAAGATTAGAGCAGAAATCAATGCAATGGAAACTAAGAAAATGATACAAAAAAATAAATGAATTGAAAAGTTGGTTTTTTAAAAGAATAAATAAAATAGATAAACCCTTAGCAAACTATGTCAAAAAAAAAAAAAAAGAAAAAAAAGAAAAGAAAGGCTCAGATCCATGCACTCAGGAATGAAAAAGGAGAAATCACAACAGATCCCACAGAAATCCAGAGGATCATTAATACCTACTTTGAGAACCTGTACTCTAATAAAATGGAAAACACAGAAATGGACAGATTTCTAGATACTTATGAATCAGCAAAGTTGAACGAAGAAGATAAAAACATTTTAAACACCCCAATTACAATCAGTGAAATTGAAAATGTAATTAAAAACTTACCAACAAAGAAAAGCTCAGGTCCTGATGGATTCACTGCTGAATTTTACAAGACATTTAGAGAAGAACTACTGACATTACTCTTCAAACTTTTCAATGAAATCGAAAGGGAAGCAATACTTCCAAATTCATTCCTGGAAGCAAGTATCACTTTGATTCCGAAACCAGGGAAAGATGCAACTAAAAAAGAGAACTACAGGCCAATCTCCTTAATGAATATAGATGCAGAAATCCTTAATATGATACTAGCAAACAGAATAGTGAGGATGATCAAGAAGATCATACATCCTGACCAAGTTGGATTTATTCCAGGGATGCAAGGATGCTTCAACATATATAAATCAATAAATGTAATACATTATATTAACAAAGTCAAGGACAAAAACCACATGATCCTCTTGATAGATGCAGAAAAAGCATTTGACAAAATTCAACACCCATTCATGATAAAAACCCTGCAAAAAATTGGAATAGACAGTCTATATCTCAACTTAATAAAGGCTATTTGTGAAAAACCAACAGCCAACATCATATTAAATCACGAAAAACTGAAAACCTTCACATTAAAATCAGGAACAAGACAAGGATGCTCACTATCACCACTCCTCTTTCATATAGTTCTGGAAATATTAGCCATAACAATTAGACAAGAGAAAGAAATTAAAGCAATAAAGATAGGAAAGGAAAAAGTTAACCCATCATAATTTGCTGATGATATGACTCTACATTGAAGACCCAAAAAACTCCACCAAAAGACTTCTTGACTTAATTGATACTTTTAGCAGAGTAGCAGGATACAAGGTCAACACCCAAAAATCAATAGCCTTCTTGTACACAAATAACAGACTTACTGAGTGAGAAATTAGGGAAATAATTTCTTTCACAATAGCACCCCCAAAAATGAAGTATCTGGGAATCAATCTAACAAAAGAAGCAAAAGACCTCTACATTGAAAATGACAGCACTCTGAAAAAAGAGATCGAAGAGGATATAAGAAAATGGAAAGATATTCCCTGCTCTTGGGTAGGAAGAATTAACATAGTGAAAATGGCCATACTACCAAAACTGCTCTACAGATTCAATGCAATGTCAGTTGAAATTCCAACACTATACTTCACAGAACTAGAAAGAAGAATCCAAAAATTCATTTCGAACCATAAGAGACGTAGAATAGCAAAAGCCATCCTAGGCAACAGACATGGCAGTGGGTATAACAATTCCCAATCTGAAACTATACTACAAAGCCACTGTGATAAAAACAGCATGGTACTGGCAAAGAAACAGACCTGAGGATCAGTGGAACAGACTGGAAGACACAAAAGCAACTCCATATGTACTCAGCTACCTCATCTTTGACAAAGGAGCTGCCAGTCCCCACTGGAGGAAAGATAGCCTCTTTAATAAATGGTGTTGGAAAAACTGGATCTCAACCTGGAAAAGATTAAAACTAGACCCTTATCTTTCACCATGAACTAAATTAAAATCAAAATGGATTAAAGATCTAAATATTAAAACAAACACTGAACTTGCTGGAAGATAAATTAGGCAGAACTCTTGAAGACATTGGCATAGGAAAAGACTTTATGAACAAATCCTTAGTAGTGTGGGAAGTAGCAGAATGAACAACTGGGATCTCATTTTATTAAAAAGCTTCTGTGCTGCAAAATAAACCATCAACAGAATTAAGAGACAACCTACAATGTGGGAAAATTTTTATCAGCTGCTCCTCAAAGGACTATTATCTAGAATATATAAAGAACACAATCAGCCCCCCAAATATAAAGACCCAATTCAAAAATGGGTATCTTAAATGAACAGACATTCCTCAGACAAAGAAGTAAAAGCAGCAAGTAAATATATGCAAAATGTTCCACATCACTGGTCATTCGAGAGATGCAGATGAAAACAACACTGAGATTTCACCTCACCCCACAAAGAATGGCTGCTATCAAGAAATCAACCAATAACAAATGTTGGCAGGGTTATGGGGAGAAAGGAACCCTTCTCCATTGTTGGTGGGAGTGCAGACTGGTGCAACCACTATGGAAACCAATATGGAGATACCTCAAAGATCTGGGACTAGAGGTTCCATTTGACCCAGCCATCCCTCTGCTGGGTATCTTCCCAAAAGAATTAAAGTGAATATACAACAGTGATATATGTGCATCAATGTTTATAGCAGCACAGTTTGTAATAGCTAAAACTTGGAAACAGCCCATTTGCCCATCTGTTGGAAACTGGATAAAGAAGATGTGGTTTTTCTATAAAATGGAATACTACTTAGCCACAAACAATGATAAATTAGAGTCATTCATAGGAAAATGGATACATATTAAGGATATACTCTTAAGTGAAATAAATAAGTCACACATATGTAAGTACCGAATAGTTTCTCTGGTGTGAAAAACTATAATAGTACATAAGATCCTAATGAGATAATTAACAATGTGCAATAGGAAGAAAAGGGCTAAAGGTGTAGGGAAAGTGGGAAGGGTAGGGGAAAGGGAACAAGGGAAAAGAAAATAACATGAGAAAATGAAAAAATGGAAATAAAGTGTTTGTAAATGGGGAGGAATGGAGGGGGTGAAGGGAGGGCAGAGACAAGGGGGAAAAGTGAGAACCAAGACCTGTCATGTGAAGGTACAGGATCCCAGTAATGAATGTAACTGTATTGTATACCTAGATTGTACCAATAAACTCAATAAAAAGAAAAAAATAAAATAAAATGAAAGGAAATGTTTATTACAAAGCTACTGATGTTATCTCTGAGGTGGTGATAGTTCTGTGAACAGACAGGGCACACAGGAGTCTCAGAGTGATGTCCTGTTCTGCTTCTTAGTTACTAACCGAGTGTTTATTTGATATTTATTCATTAAATTATTCACTCAAGTTTCTGTACTTTCTTGACTGCTATGTTGCACCTTAAGAATCACAAAGGGATGTAGTTTGTGATGTCATATTTAGCAATATGTCTTGAGGAAATTTTTATTCTGAAAGTATTTGTATTTTTAAGGCTCCAGATTCACACTCTCCGACATTTAAAGAAGCATCTCTTTTCTCAAGGTATCCTGCAGTCCAGTTTTTAGGAGATGCTATAATATCAGTAAGCAACCATTTTAGAGGAACATGGAAAGGCATATGATCAAGAGGCTGCTCTGAAGGTGCCATCCTGCTTGGCTGCTCTGCTCTTTTAGTGTAAAATAGATTTTATTTCTAAATTTATGAAAAGCTAATCTCCATTCTTGGGCTTATACCATATAATTTACTAGATGGCTGTTGTGAGAATATAATGAGATAATAAATGGTAGCTACTGTGGCTTTTTATAAAACAAGAAAATAATAGCATAAATGATTACTCTAGAACCAGAAAGTGTTTTTTTTTTTTTTAAATTATTGCTTCTTTGTTTTGTTTTTGTACCAGGGATCGAACTTGGGTCTGTGCACAGAGAGTGATTTTTAATTGCACAAATTTTGGGAAGAACTAATGATAGTTTAATATGGTTTTCTATTTGGAACATTTTCTTGTTGTTTGTTTTCTTTTTCTTTTCTTTTTTTGACAATGGATACTAACCTCTCCCTCCTCTACCTCCTTATATCCCAGGACTTTTATTTACTCATTTCTCACTAGAGGGAGGCCTTATCCAGCAGTGATCCTTTTCCAAGGAATAGTCTTCTGCATTGGAAATGGATTCCTTCAAAGCTACTATCTGATCTACTGTGCAGAATACCCTGAAGAGTGGTTCACAGATATCCGGTTTAGCTTGGGTAAGTGAACCTGACCGCTTCTCACCCCTGTCCAGCTAACATCCCCTACTTCCATATAAGCCATCATTTCCTCTCCCCTAGTGACCTCCTAGTGATCCCACACTCCTCTCACCCTTCTACTAGAGTCTTTTTTTTTTCTGTATTGCAGCCATAGAGATCGTTCAGATGTTCTTGATCTTGTCTGCATACATAACGGTGTTTCATCTTTGCAAACAGTGCAACACCTCCTCCACCTGAACTTGGGACCATATCATAGGACCCTTCCTCGATTTAGAAATTAAATATTCCTCCCTTCATTTTTAGAAGGAAAAAAACAAACCACAAAGCTAAACTTAACTTGTATAAAAACCACTGGAATTGGAACGCATTTTTCTTTTTCTTTAACATTTCTCCTCTCTCTCCTTTGCCAAGGTGTCTTCCTGTTTATTTTGGGAATGGGAATCAACATTCATAGTGACCATACCTTGCGCCAGCTCAGAAAGCCTGGAGAAGTCACTTACAGGATTCCACAAGGTAATGTCCCCCTGCTTCCCAGATTCCCATTCCTCCTTGGAGCCTGTCCTAGGCATAAACTAGAGCAACAAATGAACAGGGGCATCAAAGGCACAAATATACAACGTGTGCTGCCTCGCTGCTGACTTCCCTTCCACACCTGGCCCTCTCCATGGTACATCTGCGTTTCTCATCTGAACCCAGAAGCTCAAGAGAGCTAAAGAGTCCCTAGGAAGGAAGAGTACAGCACCCCGAAGATGGGAGAAGTGTCCTTATTCAGCACACCACGATACACTTTTTGGAGATAAAGACAGAGAATGTTTGCGATCCTAACTGTTCCCAAGAAACTCAGGTGTAAGTCTGACAAATAAGCATGTGGCAAGGAATCCAGTTCAAGGAATCCTTTAATGTATTTAGGTGGGTTAATGGTTCTTACCGTTCTTAATGTAAACACTTTATTTACAGTAAAAACAAAATCCCTCAGTTATGACATTGAAACGGCAGACTTGCCGTTCCGTTGATAACAGCTCCTTCCCACTAGTCCAGAAGGATGGAAAGCTCACCAGGAGACACGGAGACAAAGTAAAGCTTTATTTAACACCGGTGGACCAGTCTTCATTGGCACCCGGGATACTGGCGCCGTCCACTGCTCAGCAAAGGAGGTTACACTCTTTGGGAGGGGTCGGGTTACAGATAAGGCACATCTGACCTACATTTATTGGTTACAGAGTTTGAATATTTATTAGCAGGGGGGCTCAGTCATGGTTTGCCTCACACATGATGCTGGCAACATGCTTAGAGGGTAATTTAGGATATGAGGCTTATATCTCATTTGCATTCTGGTGAAGTGACAAAATTCTTCTAGAGACAAAGACATTCCTGAGCTCGGACATATGTGAGGCAGGACAGACCCGGACATGTTGAACAAAGAAAATTTCAAGTAGGGAATTTCCCCTTAGTAAGCCCAGCTTGAACCATGGAGATTTCCCCTTTCAATATGCTAGTATAAATTGATATCCATTAATTGAGAAAATAAGGAAAAAACTACTAAGAGTTCAGCGATACATTTAAGTAATTTGACTATTTTTAATACCCTGTTGGTATCTACCTTAAAATTAATATAGCAGGTAGAGAAATACCCTTTAGTATATCTCTAGTTGTAGGTAGGGAATCACTGATACACTGTCACCCTAAAGCAAAATAATTTTAAGGCACCTTGATATTTTATAAGGTCTTTCTTTACTCAATAACTAGACAAAGAAGAGCGTAGAAAATTCTTAAATACCATATTGAACTTTTGAGTTATGATAGAAAATAAAAATATTTCTGTAGAACTATAGGAAGAAAAAATTGTTTTGGTCAAGATTTCCCAGTTTAATATGAGTGCAGATATATTGAATATCATTAGAAATGTTCTGATTTCTAGATACAGTTTGGACAGAGGAAATACCTGGTTGGGTGGAAAGTGAAACACAGCAAAAGCAGACCTCAGCAGTGCCTGGTGGGACAAGCAGTGTCAGAGTCCAGGGCTTAACGGAGATGCAGGAGTGGCAAGAGGGGGTAGGAGCAAACGCCAAAAGAGACTCTGACTACTTCTCACGTCAATCCAGATTTTTACTATTTTAAAGCAGTGTCATTTCACTCAGTGTGACTAAGAGTGTGCGGTATGCTGACTGGCAGTGGAAGTATCTGAGAAGGAGTGGGAGAGTAAGAAATGCCCATAAGCTTCCCTTAATAAAAACAAGCAGGCCACCACAGTTCCGCCACAGTTCTTATCCAACAGTTAGCCACTTGGATAGAGCCCATCAAGCAGGTGTGGCCACTCCTCAGGATTCCAAATATTCTATGGGCAATCATGCTATTGCTTTGTTTTCCCTTTTTCCCAAGAAAATTTCACTAAATTCCTACGGCTGTGCAAGGAGGGTCCAGCCCCGTTCTTGTCCTGGTTGCCTATGTTTTGGCACGGTGGGGGTCTAACATCACAGTGATTCGGTTCTGAGTGTGGAATGTGATTCTTGTGCACACAGGTGGCTTGTTTACGTATGTTTCTGGAGCGAATTTCCTTGGTGAGATCATTGAATGGATCGGCTACGCCTTGGCCACTTGGTCTCTTCCAGGACTTGCTTTTGCATTTTTCTCACTCTGTTTCCTTGGGCTTCGAGCTGTTTACCACCACAGGTAAGGCAGGCTTCCTTTCCCTTTTTTCCTTCCTCCCCTGTCCTTCCTTCCTGGGGATCAAATCCAGGGCCACTCTGTCACTAAGCTGCATCCCCAGCCCCTTTTTTTGTTGTATTTTTATTTTTATTTTGAGACAGGGTCTCACTAAATTGCCTAGGTGAGACTTGAATTTGCTATTCTTCTGCCTCAGCCTCCCTGGGGGCTGGGGTTACAGATGTGCAGCAACTACACCTGCTAAACTTTTCAATAGAGGTGGCAGGATCCATGTAGTTTTCCAAACAGGTGTTTAGCAATGGAGTCAGAGTTAGAGACCTAAGGCATTTAGTTTCATAAGAGAAACATGATACAATACTTTGGATTGTTAAATTCTGACTTTTTAAAAGCAGTACATTTTTTTTTTTCTCCTAAGACGAAAAATAAGCCCAGGGAGACAGGCACCCAAGGTGACCACTGAGGAGCTCATTTAAGACTTCCCAGCGAGGGGTGCCTCTTATCACTTAGGTTAGTTAAGCCAGGCTTGGGTCTGGTGATAGTTACTGTTTGGCACTCAGCAATAGATAACAAAACAAATTAAAAGGTAGAAGAAGAAAATTCCATTCGCGTGCTCCCATTCGAATCCCTCCCGCCACTTTTCCACAGGTGAGTCCATGGCCAGCATTTTCCAAAACTTCACTGATAATTCTGAGGTGCCGACTGGATGTAGGACCACTGGGAATAAGTGTGAGCCAGGTGCCTTACCGCTGCTCTTTTTTTTTGGTGGCAGTGGTGAGGTTTAATTTAATTGGAAGTTTGGTGCTAACAGTTCAGGTAATCACAGAGCCCTGGAAGGATTATTTTAGAATCCGTGCAATACCAGGGCTTGTTCTGATGCTTCTCTCTTTCCCCCACTGCCTCTCTCCCTAACTCCCAGCCAAGGTCTTCGCTGTCCACCTGGGGAACGCAGTGGGTAAGCAGTTGGTGTGTGCAATTGTTTTAGGATTGCCCCCTCTTCTGGTATGAGCCGGGATTGCAGGCACTGAGAACCCTCAGAAGGTTAGGTCTACTTGCTTCCTTGACCCCTTCTAATCAGGGATGGGACAAAAGAGGTAATTGAAAGTATCATAAGAAGGGAAAGGGTAATGTACTAAGTTGTTGTCGGGATTTAAACCTATGCATGCATTTCAGATCTTGGTCCAAAATTGGCTTTTGGGGAAAGAGAAAGCCTGTGGTTACCGGAGACTGAGGGAGACTGGGTGCCAGAAGGGAGACGGACTAGCATCTAGGACTCTGGGGAAACCCCTCAAGCTCTTGCTTTGTTGTCTCAGCCTGGAACACAGTTCACTTATAGTTTTGAAGGTTAAACAGAAAGCAGGCCTTCTGTGTGGAATTTATGGCCCAACTCAGAGATGAATGAAGCCAGCATTCCCCTGCCAACCTCTACTCTCAGCCGGCATGGGTGACAGAGGGATTGCCTCACTGTTTAGAGTCACACAACAGCTCTCCCCCACCACAGGCAGCGGGGGTGGGAGAGAGGACGGGGTGTCACCTAGCACCTAGAGGGGCCCTGAAGAGCACGGACCCTTGTGTTTGCTGTGGCAAGGGACAGCAGCACCACCAAATGTTTTCAGCTGGTGCAAAAACACAATCCAAATGGATACCATCTGGTTATGAAAGACTGCCCGGAGAGAGGGCCAGAGGATGTCTCTTTTATAGGACTGAAGTGGCCTTGTGACAGCACTTATGAAACGAGGTCAGGCATTCCCAGCAGAGGCCACACACACTGTCCTCTCAAACCAAAACCCGAAAACCAAGCACCTCCTGCACACAGTGTTACTGATTGTCCTCCAGTTCAAACTCAGGTACTTCAACAGACTGTATCATCTTGATTACACCCTGCGCACAACCAACATCGCCTAGTGTACAGTGCAACCTGGTAACCGCAAGTGAAGGCTTTCTATGAGATGCATTTGTCTCGTAGGGCTGCTGTAAGAAACGCCCGCCATCTGAGTGGCTCAGAATGACAGGCAGTTATTCTCGGATGGTTCTGGGGTCTAGAAGTTAGAAATGAAGGTGTAGGCAGACCCCTTGCTCACTGTGACAGCTCAAGGATCCTTCCTGCCTCTTCTGAGCTCTCGTGGAGACTGGCCATCCTTGGGATTCCCTGGCTGACAGCTGCCTCACTCCGATCTCTGCCTCTGGTGTCACAAGTTCTCTTCTCCCGTGCATGTCTGTCTCTGTGTCCCTGTTTCTCTTCCTTTAAGGGTACCAATCATACTGGATTAAGGGCCCATCTTGCTTCAGTGTGACCTTATTTTAAATAATTATTGCTGCAATGATCCTAGCTCCAAAATAAGGTCACCTTCTCAGGTACTGGGATTTAGGGTTTCAGTCTATCGTTTGGGGGGACCAAATTGAACCCAAATACTGCGGTGTTCCTAGGCTTCATGAAGGAATATTTCACTGGGATTCTCGGAGGTTAACTTTGCTCGTGGCCTTTGGGAGCCTCTGCTTCTGTATATTTCTCAGTTGAATCCAAAGGAGTACTTCTTTCCGGCTACTGCACTAGAAAATTCTGCTAAAATATGCGTAACATGGGATTTACCATCTTAACAACTTTTAATATAAAATTCAGTGGCATTAAGTGTATTCATAATATAGTGCAACCATCGCCACTGTTGGCTGTGACTCTATTTCCCAACACAAGAAGAATCAGCATTTAAAAGAGAGGCTGGGGGCAAGAGAAGGAATGCAGGCAAGTGGCCACACCCGGAGTAGCCAGGCCCTGGTAACTGCAGGTTGACTTGTAACGAGTACTTCAGGCAGTTGAAAACTTCACCTGATGAGCTGCTCTGTTATATTCTCGCTACTCCTTTCTTGTCTTCTAGGTTCTACTGCAAGGTGTTTGAGGACTACCCGAAATCTCGGAAAGCCCTCATTCCATTCATCTTTTAGAGAAACCCAGTGAAAGCGGAGCAGAGGTCACACAATACCAGTGGAAACTGTCAAGCTGCTGAAAGTGTGATTTGTAAAGTTCCACCATACACATATATTAAATATACACATACACGGATGCATGTAACTATACTGATATCCATATAAAACACACATAATATCAGGTCTCCTGTTCTGCCTGCTGGCGTGAATTCTGAATGGTGCCTGCTTAACATTCTCCCTCCCTGCCGGGGACTGTAACCTAATTTCCCATTGGAGCTTCAGAGAAGCTTTCTCCAGATGAAGACCGTTTCTTAACTATCCCTAGAAAGTACAAAACTCCCCTCATGTGTTTTTCTCATTGGATGATCTGAGTCCATGTGGCTTCTTCCTGCTCTGAATCCTTGTGGGCCAGCTCTGTAGTTGAGACTGTTTTGGGTAAGGCAGTGCTCGTGAGCTTACTAAAGGTGTATATATTCTGTACTTACACACAACAGTAGAGATTTAAATTCTGAATCCATGTAATGTCAAGCATAGCCACTCCTAAGTGAAAACCTAGCTATTCCTTCTCTTTCCTTGTCAATTAGGAGAAATATAAGACCAGATGTTGAATAAAGAAGTCTTCCTTATGTGGGTGAAAAGGTACTGGCACCTTGACTCCGGTTAAAATCTGTGTCTTCACTGATGAACACCGTGGTCTTCCAGAAGATTCCGCAATCCCCACTATAGACAACATAGCCTGATCCAGAAGACTGGTGTGGGTTTTCTTAAGGACAAGGCTTTAATGGCCACAAAGAAAAAGACATGGACCTGAATGGCTCCTGAGAGAATTAAGGAATGCTTTGTGGGGGACACTGCAAACTCTAATGTTCTAGGAGACTGATGGGAAATGTCACACAGGAGAAGCCAGTAAGACTCATGACATTTGTCTTGACGAGGTGTCTACGATGACATGACATCTGAAGTACTGAGCAACTTTCCTCTTCTAGAATTTCGTCCCCACGGTCCTTAGGAACACAAGTCCCAGGGGTACCTGAACTTCAGCCCTCAAAGGTCTCAACAGAAGAAGCTGAAAACTACAGACAGAGACCCAAATCCAGTCTGAAAACCTGCTTTGTGTTGGTCAGTGTTTCACACATAGCTTGATTTTTTTTTGCATTTAAAATTTTCAAAAATCTAAGGATTAGGATGTTTCTGTGGAAAACTTTGACCTTCTAATTTCCTTTAAAAAGCTGGAGGACTTCAGTACACAAAAATCCAAGTTTCTATATGAAAATCTGGAACGGAGTAGTAAGTAAGCGTTGCGAGGTTTTAAGGAGGGCTCACCCTGCTGTGGGGCACTGAGGTACTGGACTCTTTGTGGAAGGGATCAGAATACAGGGAAGATCCTGGTCTGTTCAGGCCCAGGTTGTGGTTGAGATTGGTACTATTTAATAAACCTGCTTGGGAACTGAGCACCAGTTTTATCAAATGTGGTGCTAAGTACAGAAACTCACTATGTCACATGCACAGGTAACTGGAAAGATCAAAGGTTGGTTAGAGGGTAGATTACTAAAAAAAAAACAAAACAAATTATAATTACATAAATAAGTGGTTCATTAAACACCTGTCAAATCATAGATATTAAATAAGTTTATTTGAATTAAAAGATCCTAATGGGCCAGGGATGTAGCTCAGGGGCTGTGCACCACTGCCTGGCAAGCACAAGATCCTGAGTTTGATCCCCGGTACCAAAAAAAAAAAAAAAAAAAAAAAAAAAAA
>NW_022900914.1:12208360-12230345 GCF_012274545.1 Fukomys damarensis | reverse complement strand
TTTTGGGGATTTATAATGCATTGAGCTATTGATTTTCCTTCTTTCTCACCATGTTTTCTTGGTGTTGCTTTCTTCTTTGTCTTCTCTCTTCATTTTGCCAACTTGAAACTGGGGGCTGTGTGCAGAAAATAAACTGACTTACAGAGCTCAGTCACAGCTCCGTCACAGCTCAGAATTCCAAGGAAGTGCAACACATAAAGGTGCAAAGAACGCACTGCGGTTTCTGCCGCCCCTGAGTTCAGAGATGGCCAGAGGGAAAACGCCCTTGGTGCGTTTCTCAGCCTCCTGACACTGTAGCAAACATCCGAGATAAATCCGTGTATAAAGAGAAAGACTTATTTCGAGTCACAGTTTTGGACATCCGTGACAGACTGGCCCTGTTACTTTGGGCCAGCCCGAGAGGGCGTGTTATGATGAGGGCCCTGGGGTGGCAGTGCTGCCCACCTCCTGCTGGGAGACAAGAAAGGTAAGGACAGGAGGCAGGAAGGAGAAGAGAGGAAGGGGTGAGCAGGTCTCGGGCATGCGCCCAGGGACCTAACATCAGCCACATCGGTCGGATTTCTTCACCTCCCAACAGCACGATGCTGAGGACCTCGCCTCTGACATGGGAGCCTTTGAGGACCCTGAGGGTGTGAGCCACGGCACTCAGTAGGGCAAATCTTCAGTAGAGATTGAGTGCCCCTAAGACAAAAGACTTTTAGTTCCCTCCGTGACATAGAAAGTCACCTTTCGTAGGTACTTTATCTTATCAGCGTGTAAAAAACCCAAGACAGTCCTTCAAAGTCAGAAGTGCCGGCTACCTACCCTTTATCCGGCATTCTCAAACGCAAGCCAAAACGATTTCGCAATTGCATGCTTTTGCCACATGAGGGCGCTCCCTAGAAATAGACGGGTCAAACTTGAGCACAAACAAAGCAAAACAACCACAGAATTCCAACAGTATTGTCATTTCGACTTAGTATGATTATAGACCTTCCTGGTTTAAATATAACGTAGCCAGAACTCCATGGGATCTGGAATTGAGGTATTCCTAGGGCTCTATGACTTGTTTTAAGCTACCTTTCTTTGTTTGGGGCTGGGATATATACATATATATGTATATGTATTAAATATAATAAAATATGAATATGTGCTCATGCGTAGACATATTTCTTTCCAACTTCTAAAAATATAGTGCACCAAAATAAGGATTTTGGAGGTCCCTGAAGAGTGGTTTTGGTTTTGATACTATAAGAGTATCTTAGCTAACAAGGTTATCTGTCTCACTCTTGCTGAAAAAGCTTTCACACAGGAATGCTTTCCAGTGATCTTGTATTTATTTATGAGTTTAGACTTTAAAACCTGGTGTCTTTCAGCTGATTTCATGCTTTCCAACTGTAGGTGGAGACACTGAGACCCACAGAGTTAAAATGGTTTCCCTGAGGCTCTCAGCCTGAGTGCAACCTCTCATCTTGTCCCTTTGAGAGTCAGTAGTCCTTTTCTTCTTCAGGTGCAACAGACTTTCAGAAGAGAAACCTAACTGAGCCCTGAGTCTGAATACTTTTCTTGAATTGGCTCTTTTACTAAATGAAAAACATTAGTGGGTGGGAGGATAGTTTTTGGGTGCAAGGAGGGTGCTAGGGATTGAACCCAGGGCCCTGTGCATGCCAAGCACATGCTCTGCCACCGAGCTACAAACGCAGCCATGAAGATGTTGCTGAATTGCTGTTTGGGCTTCTGTAGAACTCACGCAAGAGAAAAATAGCCTGAGCTTAAGTGCGGGGCTACAACTCAAGATATATGCCGGTTGGCTTGTGAGTATCTGTGAGTGACCTGTTTCTCTCATTCTGTGGGAGGATCTGGCAAGATACCCAAGTAAGAAATCTGTTTGAGAAAATGGGCACTTTCCAACTTTGCTGTGGTAAACATGACCTTTGTGTCCAGCGTGGAGAAGACTATTCACAAACTTCCCTTAACTTTGACTCTGGCAGGGAGCAACAATAGTCTCACTGTGCTGTAAAAGGAAAAAAGGATCTCTAATGAGAAATTTGAAACTAAAGGTGCTTACTCGGCCTAAACTTTTCCAAGAACAAATAAATCAACCTATAGTTTCAAAGTCCTGTAGAGTTACAGCAGCTGTCTTAACCATGGTTACCTCAACGGAACTCTCATTGGTGTATGAGGAAAGGGGCTAAGAACCCTCATATCATTTTCTGCTTGGCCTTTGGTTCTCAGCCTATGGACTGAGGTCCAGGAATGGCAATTAAGCAGGGTAGCAGTGAATCCTTTTACAGAGTGGCCTACTGATTGTTTTATAGCCTGAACACTATGGGATGATAAGAAAGAGGCCTGGAGCTGGGTGCAATAGGGGTGCTTGAATGACTTAATAGGGCATTGACTGGATTTAGTTGCTAATTAAGACACATGTTCACTTTTGCTGCAGTTCCCCTGACTTGTAATCTTATAAGAGCCTGTGTTTCTTTGTATTGTGTTTCATTTCTTCCCTCCCTTCTTAGCTTATGATTTGGGTGGCTGAAATGGATGGTTGAGGACGGTTAAAATGGGCACCATGCTCTGTTGATGCCTTGAGTCATGCGCTTTTTAGGTTCTGGGTTTGGTTTTTCCGAGCAGAGCCTAGCTGGCAGTTGTCTTGCACCTTTTCCCACATGGCGGGTGGCTGGGAGGAAAAATATGGAGAAAAGGGAGGCAGGTAGGACCCCATAGAGGGCAGGCAGGGGGAAGGACTTTGGGAGGGACTCCCTGACAGAGAGGGGCCTCTTCCTTTTCCTGTGTCCAGATTGCATATGCCTGATCCCTTTCTTTTCCCCCAAGGAAAGAGGTTCCTCTGAGAGAATGAATACACTCTTTGCAGAGCTCCATTTTCATAAGAGGAAACGCTGAATTTCCTTAAACACAAGCCATATGTCTGTGCCTCACAATAAGTAATGTAGTTGTATCTCTGTCAGCTCACCTTGTAGAGATGGTTTTTTGGCTTGCGTAGTAGTGCCTTTGTGAAAAAGTGAAGCAATGCTTCGGAGAAGTGTGTGGTGGTATCCAAGAGCCAGGAGGCCAGCGGAAGGTGAGTGCTCCTGGCCTGGCCTCAGTTTCCTTTACTTCAGGGACTCCAGAAACAAAAGGTTTTTGTTTTTTTTTTTTTTCTTAACTGGACACATTGTTTTTAGTGTATACCAACTACATTTCATCAATTCACTAATCAGTGCTTTCGTTTTGTCTCAAGTTGTCTTTCAGATGTAAGGGGCAAAGGCTATGAACAAAATCTATTATCTACATTAAAAGCCTTCCCAAAGTGTGAAGCTGGGGGAGGGCAGGGCAAAGGGGAGACAGGCCGGTGATCACAGTGTGCTCTGTGCGAGGATGAACCTGTCAGACAGAAACCGAGCAATCCGGATAGCCAATGACGAAGTGAAAAATGTTCTTTGCAATGGTTTATAACAGGAGAAACTATCAATAGATAAATAAGTGGAGAAAAACAAAAATAGGAGCGCTAAATAAAGCCAGAGATAATGTTACAGTGTAAAAATGCATGTCAGAAAAGCATGGGCAGTAGTTCAGACCTAAGCTTAAATTGATGCTGAATCCTCAAAGTAAAGAAATAAATGATCAGTTGTTAAAAATCACAGAATTCCCGAGATTAAAAGGAAAAGAAAAAAGGGTGTGGACTGTGAGGGGAGCACAACCATTGTGAGTTCTGAAACTGACAGCACCTGTCTCTACCCTGTGACGCGGGGCATCTTTGTAATAAAGAGGAGGGTCACTTTGATTGCGTTTCTTACAACGCCTTTCCAGAAGGACGGTAATCTAACTCCAAAGCTCGGTGCTATAAAAGCCAAGGGCCTGAGAAATTTTGTTGCCACTTAGCATACAGAAAGCCACAGAAATAATCAGTCTTCCCTTACTGGGAAGAGAAGCCATGCAGGGTACAAAATCACGGCTAACGGTGAGCCTTTTAAGGAGCAGATACAGGAAAGCAACTAAGAGAACTGGATTCCCAAAGGTGAGCAGGGCAAACAGACTGTTTCGCTTCAGGCAAAGTATGGGGAGAAAGACCGCCACGAGAGCAGGAAAGAAGGAAAAACGGCCATTCCGATGAGTCCTCAGTAGTGGGGCGGCAGAGGATATCTACCAGGTTGACTAATCATCTTGGTCTGCCCAGCGGTAAGGGATCCCTTCTCTGGGACGCAGGGCTTTCATACTTACTCCAGGAAAGCCCCAGGCCAATCGGGAGGAGACCTTCTGGTCCCTTTACTCAGAATTCCGCTTGGAGTTTGCCGGACAAAACAGGGACGCGGAAAGATACTGTGCTGTGCACAGTCCCCAAAGCTTATCCTCCTCCCAGGCCTTTTTGTGTCCAACCAAACCAAGGATGTCGCCCCCTATCCAATTCTTTTCCTCAGCAAATCCAAATTGCTCTTGTGGTCCTGCTTGAGACTCATTTCCTCCTTTCAAGCTTCCTGATCTCGCATGGAAGGAAAGACTTTCTTTTGGCTGATTTGTTGCAAATGGTTTTGTTAACGTTGGCTGATGGTCCTGACGTTGCGCTGTCTGGGATGGTTCCTTGGTCATTTTGGGGGTGACTGTCTCATCTCCCCTGTGGCCCAGGGCCCATTTCTCATAATACATATGTGTATCTTCTAACGCAAAGCGTTTTGAGAAGTCACGTGGGACTCAGTAGCTCTTGTTGGTTTGATAGTTTCCTCCCGAATTTCCTTCACTCACCCTTGGTTCCCTTGACTCCTTTGCTCCCGTCTTTTTTGCACCCATAAATCCGGGAGGATTCATAATCTCAAGTTCAGACTGATTCAGGCTAAACCTATAGTCAGAAATTTTGAACTCACCTTTAAACTCTAGGTGTCAATATAGGACGACATTTTGATGAGTTTGAAAACTCAGGAACCCTTTGCTGCAGAGTTCTCGGCTAACTACGTGTAGGGAGAGTGAACATCTGGGGAAGCCTGGGTCCCGCACCTGACGGAGTGGTGAGTGGGATGGCACAGCCGCTGTACAGGCCATGAGTTGTTCCATCCGCTTCACTGAGAACCTGGAATCATGCAATCCTGGGGGGTCTCCTTTTCCCCAAGCTGATCTCTGTAACAAGTAACCTGCCTGCTTTACCTGCCTGGAAGTTTATGCCCAGGACAAAACGGATGTTTAAAGGGCTATGCATATCTTTCTGAAGGCTTTCTCCTGAGAAACGACAATGAAACAAAACAAAACCCTGAAATGTACAGAGAGAGCAAGAAGAAAGGGATTTAATAAGGGGAGATCGAATAATCCTCCAAGCCTTACTTCCATTAAATTGACATTCAATATTAGAAACAGAGTTCATATTTTGTGCAAAGAAAATAAAAACCAAGTGGGCAGCTAATTGATTCTCCAAGCCTTTTCTTTGACCCTACATTCAATCTGCTGCGGTCTGACATTAAGAAACACTATATAATGCTGGTTTGCTAATTGATCTTCAGAAGGATCAGTTTAGGGCCTTATGAATGTGTATGAGGCTGTCTAACCCGCTCTTCCCTGGGATGGGCAAGGGAAAGAAGGTTCTTGGGAAAGAGATTGTCTACTCTTGGGTACTTGTCATGCTGTTACTGTCCTCATGGTGTCTGTATTGTCGTAAAAGTAGGCAAGATCCTGGGGAATGAGATGAATTTGTACATCAGCTGTTTATTCAGCTGATGATCGATGATCTTATACCACCCTGCAGGGTCCGCCAATATTAGCCACCATGGCCACTGCAGGTTCTCCAGGGAGCTATGCAAAGGCAACACTGCAAGCAACAACACTGTGACTGTTGTACTTTTTCTTTCAAAAGCCAGCTTGATCACAAAGCGGCTTGATCATAAAGAGATGAATGCTTTATAGAGACCTTAAAGGAATATACTTGAAGAGAATTTAAAGGAAAATTTATTCAGGGGAATAAATGAAGCGATGTGTTCTGCTCCTATGTGAGAACTCTCAACAGTATAGCTGGGTCAAGTTCCCATGTACCACTTTACAAATATGGTACATCTTATTTATTTATTTATTTGGTGTTTTGAGAGAGGGTCTCACTATGTAGTTGAGACTGACCTGGAACTCACTATGTAGCCCAGGTTGGTCTCAAACTCACAGCGATCCTCCTGCCTCAGCCTTCCAAGTGCTGGGATTACAGACAGGTGTGTGCCATCATGCCTGGCACATTTTTTTTTTTTGGTACCAGGGATTGAACTCGGGACCTCATGCTTGTGAAGCAGGCAGCAGAACCACTGAGCTAAATCCCCAGCCCTGATGCATTTTAGATCAAAATCCAAATAGAAAGTATTCTAGGACTTCACATAATGATCATGCAGGAGGTGTTGGTGGTATAGTGGTTAGCATAGCTGCCTTCCACATAATGATCATGCAGTTTATGGGAAACAAAACAAAGTTAAAAAGCCAATAAGAACAAGTCTCAAATCACTTCTTAAGCAGAAATAAAACATTTCAAACATATACATTTTAAGATAATCTATTGACTGGGAGAGAAACAATTAGACTTTTGGCAGGAGCCTACATTTATAGTTCCTAAAACAACAGATTCACCACCATGAAGATGTTGTGTATGTGTGTGACTGTGTATGTCCATATTCATTTAAAGTTTAAGTTCTCCACAGAAAAATAATAAATGAAGTTTATGCACATACATGTACAGTGAACATATAAAAGCTCAGGGACGATACAACCAATTTCAGAATAATTATTGCCTCTGGAAGTAGGCAGAAGAAAGTGAGGTGAGGAAGAGGTACGTTAAGAGTTTCAATTGTATTATTAATATTTTATCTTTCAAGAAAGATTAAGAAAAATGTCAAATTGTCAGAATTTGTTGAAGGTATAAGGGTGTATGGAGATATAGTTTATTATTAAAAAAACTCATCATAAAAACTAAATGAGAAACTATATTCGCCAAGGTTGTTTTTTAAAAAAAGACAGATTGGAAACACTTGATAAAGACATTACAGTATAATAAAAGTAGAGGTAAGGGGTCTTTGCTCATTGCCCTTGGGTTGGAAATACAGGCTGAGTATTTGAGTTCATTTTCTGTTGCTGTAATTGAATACCACAGGCTAGGAATTTGTAAAGAAAAGAGATTTATTTAGCTCACTGACCCGGAAGCACCAGGGCCATGGGGCTGCGTCTGGAGAGGGCCTCCTTGCCGGCAGTGGTTCTCTGCAGAGTCTCAAGGATGTACGGCATCTCATGATTAGCCAGGGCCAGCTGGCCAGAGAGCTTGTTCTCAGAACAAATCCACTTTTGATAGCCCATTGACCTAGCACTCTAGGAACAGACGGGGGGCAGAGTCCTCATGACTCAGTTACCTCCTAGAGAGTTCACCTTTCAAATGCTATTAACATGTGCTTTTAGGGATTGCATTTCCAACCCATGAAACTTGGGAGGCTCATTCAAACCACAGCCCTGATGTGGTAAATACTAAACTTTTGGAGTGAGGCAGCTTGGGTTCAAATCCTAGCTGGGCTGCTTTTTAGCTACATAACTTTGAGCAAGTAACTCAAGATGTGTATTGGTCAGCTTTTCTTTGCTAGGGCAAAATACCTGACATATATAACTTAAAGGAGAAAAGGTTTATTTTGCCTCATGGGTTCAGAGGTTCCGAGGCCGTGGTTGGCGAGCTCACACATAGAAACATCATGGAGAAAGGAAATGGAGGATGACAACTGCTCAACATGGCAGCCAGGAAGCAGAGTCAACAGGAAGTGCCAGGAACGGATTGAGAGGACGGGGCTGGGGACAGGGTATACCTTCAAAGGCTGGCCTTCAGTGACCTACTTCCTCTGGGTCCATGCCGAGGCCTATGCCTCTGAGCCCATCTCCCAATGAGCTTGTTCAGTTAAGCACTCATGACGGACTAGTAATCTATTGACGAAGTCTGCGCCTTCATGATCTAATTCCCTCTCTCAGCCTCATCTCTGAACATTGCTGCACAGGAGATCAAGCCCTCGAGATGTGTCTGTGAGAGACATTTTATATTTAAATTTTAACTTGATGATTTTTCACATTTGTGAGATACAGATTACAGTATTTTCCTTACAGTGTTGTGAAGCTCGAAGTGTCCTTGCACTGCCTGGTGTAGTCGGCATTCCGTAAGCTCTGGGTTTCTGTCGTTACTACAGGTTTTCCTTCCTTTTCTTTATACCTTGGATCTTTCATATAGCCCTTGGTTTTCCCCTCCTTCAAAGTCCGTGGAGGATCTGCCCAAATGAGTAAAACTAGAAATGTAATTGGCTTTTCCCTAGGAAGAGTGAGTGGGCATTAACATCACTTTGGCAGAATGCAATTTCACCAAAGTTGTATTGTGCACTGAACTGACGGATCTCACACCGTGGCTGTGAATGCTAATGCTGTGAGAAGTGTGGAAGTGTCTCCTGATGCTGAGTCTTGCTTCACAGGCAGCACTGACTGCTGGGAATTTTCTTCATTTTGGCAGGTTTGAGTGGAAAAGTCTCAACCCCAGGGGTGTCTGACACCCAGACTGGTGCCGCAAAGATATTGGATGCTCGTTATTGTCACAAGGCCCTAAAACCAGTTCCTGATGAATGACTGTAAATTGTCAGAATTGACAGTGATCTTCAGGGCAGTTGTCTCAAGTGCTCCCCACTGATGTGCAAAAATGAAGTACTGAGGCACATGGCCCTGTGCTCACTTGGGTGCTTCTGAAACAGGCAAAATTGTCTGACTTCCTTTGTGAGTCTACCTGCCTGTCTGTTTACATTTCATCCTTCCAACCAGTCAAGAGGGAAGACATAATAAAGGGGAACCCAGCATGTATCCAGTGGTACGTTAAGTACATTTTACACACAGTCTTGTGTGACCAGATTCTTATCTGCTGGGTGTTACACTGAGTACAAAAAATACTGAGGTCAATGAGACCTAGCCACTGAGTGAGAGGTGTTGATAGAATAACTAGGCAATATTCTAAGAATAAAAACAACGAAAGAAGCACCAGGAAAAGCTACAGGAGTTAGGGAGCAGTGTTAGGAAGCAGAATGAAGTGGGTTTGGCTGTAATTTAATCACGCATAGCCTGGCAAAAGATGGGATGAAGAGCGTATTAAATGGGGGAAACACGAATCAAAAGCATGAAAGAGAAAATTCAGAATTATCATAAAATCTGAATTAGTGGGGTTGAAGCATGAACCCCGTGTCTTTTCCTGAGGGGCATAATTATAATGATCACAAGGAAACTTTCACCTTCTGTACAGAACCACCCTAAAAGAGCCCGGCTTCTACACTCAGGCCTATCAAGGACTAACCATGTGAAGTTCTGTGCTTGGAAGTCATCTAAAATTGTCCCGGTTGTGAATTTGCTTCTGACACTTTGATATTCAGGGTCTCCGAGTTTTTTCTGGGGGGAGTTGGGAAGACGTAAACATTCTGGGATCTTGAAAAGACTGGGCAATTTAGAGATGGCAGGTGTACAGCAATGGCCCAGAGCCAGCAGGAGATAAAAGTCATACAAGCTGGAGCCACCAGCCTTTGAGATTCCCACTGCTTTAGTTTTCTGGGCCAAGAGGTCCCCTTACCCGTCTTTGTGCAAATGTGTCTCTCATTCCTCTGCCTCCTCAAGGACCTTGATCCATCAGCTTCCCCAGGTGACCCTTATCATCAAACTCTTGTTCTCTGCTGCTTCCCTCCTAAAATAAAAACGTAGCTTCCGTGTTTGAAGAACAACGACAAGTTCTTCCCTGGTGCCAGATCTTTGCTATTTTTGACGGTTGCTTGTCAATTACTCACAGTCAAGGTTGGAGAAGGAGTTCTTTTGTGTTTCTATATCCTATTTCCTTTTGTGGAAATTACCACTTAGTCCAGCCTGCCTCCTGGGTACTAGTCCTTTGACCTGTGAAGTGGCTCTCACTCTGTTGGTTACCGATTGCTGCTCAAATACTTAGCAGTTTGCAACAGTAAACATTTGCTATCTTACATCTTTCTGAGGATGAGGAATTTGGGAGCTGAGATTCAGCTGGGCAGTTCTGGCTCAGGGTGCGCCTGTGCTATCTACTGTAAAAGCTGCCAGTTGGAGCTCCAGACATCTCAAGGATCCAGTGGGCTTTACCCACTACCTCCCCATTCCCTCAGCTCACCACTCCCCTGTAGCCCCGCTCTCTTGAGGTCTGTGATTTTCTTCTCTCTTTGCCTCCTGAATCTTAGGCTGTTATTCCTCACTTTCTACCCCTCCTCCCTACTTACCTCCTACAAATTGGTGTGTTCCCCAGGAGAATGTCCTTTTGAACCTGATTTTCTCTTTCAAAGTTATCGGCCCCAAGGAGGACTCTTAAAACCTCTCTCCTACCTTGTCCTCCTGTGTTGGCCACATTACTAGAGACAATTAAGTTAGGTAGAAATATTATAGGCGGTCAGATAGGACTAGGCCCTTGAGAGAGTCAGGACAAAGGTGAAACACATTATCATTGTGGCTGGAGAAGCATCCGTTGGAGACCAGGCAGGAGATGACCAGGCCTGCTTACCTCCCCAAAAGACAAGATAAGTGGTAACGCCTGGCCTAAAAAGTCTAGAAAGACACCAGTCACCCTGGTGACAAAGACAAAGTCTTTGTTCTTTCCCTGCACACTTGTTATGTGACTCGTTTCCCCATTGGGTCACTGTTACCTAAGCTACTATACTTGTGACCTTATTGGTTGTTCATAGCTGTAACCCACGTTGTACCCATGTGGGTTTTGCTCTATAAAACTTCCCTGAAAAGTGGGGCCCTCAGCCATTCAGTTGGGACCCTCCTGCGTCACAGGAGCTATCCTCTCAATAAATATTTTCCTACTCTTAACCTCTGTCGTTCCTAGGATTCATTCTTCGATTTTACAGCACATGAACTCGGCATATCGTCTAACAGGTTGGGAGCAATAACATTTTCATAGTTCATCTCCTCTTTGAACACCAGTGATGGCTCTGGGGGAATAACTGCCCCCCAACTTCAGTGGTCTCAGGAATCCCAGAATGATTGGCTGAATAAGAGGCTGCAAACTGTGGAGCCTCAGTCATGCTTTACTTTTAAAAAACTAAATAGTATTTACAAAATCTGAAAAACACAGCAAAAGTCTAGACTCACCTATTCTTGAAACCTGAAGTTTTGCTCTTGAAACCTGAAGTTTTGTATGACAACAATAATTGTGAGCTGAGTAACATCTGCCCTGTTTATTCTGAGGATGTGGCATCATGCAGTATGCTGTATTGTTCGCTATCAAAACACCTGATACGTTTTGCCTTTTTTTTTTATATCTGCACTGTATGGAGTAAAATATGTCTTGGCATCATCTGGAAACACAATGATAGTTTTTTTTTCTTAATGTTTAAGAATTACTCATTGCGTGTGCAAAAAATAGACACATATTGCAAGAGTGCAGGAAATGTAGACTCTGCATTGTTCCAGATCATCCTCTAAATAAAGGAAAGGAAGTCAAGTTCCCTTTAAAGCCAAAACTGATGCCTGTTAGCAGGTGTGGTAGCAGCTGTCTGTCCTCTGCTGCTGTTAATAGCAGCATAGAAAATAATTTGCTTGATGAGCTTAGCCTTGTGGAGCAATCAGAAAGAAAACTTAAAACATGTTTGCCCTGAGGCCAGAAAAAGGCCCGACCCAAACTTAATTTCTGCGTCACCCTTCTACTTCATGAACTCGTCCCAGTGGAGGTGCAGTTGACCCTTCAGAAGGCTGAGCACCCACCTTCACCTTTCCTGGGGGTTCATCTTCTTCCTGAGCTGTGCCTACAGGTAAGGGGTACAACCAGGCTTTGGAAAAAGTGTTTCATTGTCATGTGGCCCCAACCTCATAGAACAATAATCACACAAACAACATCAACAGCTGCTTTTTTATAAACCAAGCTAAACCATGTTTTTGAAAACCTCAAACAAACAAATATTATATCGCTAAATCAGGTATCAGTCACATGTAGAAAAAATATAAGAGAAGAAAACTACTAAATAGTAGTAGATGATTTGTTTCATCTGTTTTATTTCCTTGATCACATCCTGCAGGTGCAGTCCTGGCTCTCCTCTGATAAACCTAGACTGCAAATCGCCCCAGCAACCTTCTGTGCCTACAGTTTGTTGGTTGTATTTGTGGTCATAGTTTTCCACATACAAAAATCTCCAGGGATCTATTTTCTCCAGGGCTCTTCATTTTCTTGCAAAAACTGACCTACAGTTTCCTCTCACAGATGGGGTGGGGTGGGGAGCGCAGTGAAAGACTGGGTTTTAGAAGGACTTTGCAGAGCGCCTTCTCCCCACGATCATAGACTATGTCACATAAATCAAAATAGCAGGATCCAAATGCACTCCCATTGTGACAAAATAATTCCGCGGCAGACATTGAGATTTGAGTATTCCATCAAATGAACCAGCTTCACACTGAATTCCCCTCTCTGAGCCATTATATTTCAGAGGTCTTGTTGCCTTTGGTACTGGGGATTGAACTTGGGTCCTTGTGCTTGCAAGGCAGGCAGCTAAATCCCCGGCCCTAGAGGTCTTGTTGCTTTTGGGAACAGAAGAAATTGGTCACTCCTACATTAATTCAGGTTGGACAGAAAGGGATTAAAACCACGTCTTGAGTGAATCCAGAGAATCAAGTAAGCCTCTAACGGCACAAGTTGCTGTTTTAACCTGAGGGTCTTAGATCACATTGTTAAAAGTAGAGTTTGAGGGGAGGAAATAGGAAAGAAAACAAACGCTGAAAACTAAGCAAACCAAGTATTTTGTGTATTTTATCATATTTGAGGTCATGAAACCTTGATAAATAGGTATTGTGCCCATATTATTATTATTTTTCTTTCTTTCTTGGTACTTTTTAGGTATACAATACAATTACATTCATCATTGGGATCTTGTACCTTTGCATGATATATCTTGGTTCTTATTTTTTCCCCATTCCCCTGACCTCCCTTAATCCCCTCCACCTTTCCCTATTTACAAAGACTTTGTTTCCGTTTTTTCCCTTTCTCTTATTTTTTCTTTTCCCTTCTTACCTTTCCCCTACTCCTCATACATCCCCTACACCTTTAGACCTTTTTTCCTATTACACAATATCAATTGTTTTTATTCTTATTTACACTTTTAGTTTATCACACTAGGGAAACTATTTGGTATTTACATGTGTGTATCCTTTTAATTTCACTTAAGAGTATGGCCTCAATGTGCATCCAAATGTCTCTAGCTTCTCATTCTTTATGGCTGAGTAGTACTCCATTTTATGAAAAAAAAAACAACCCAACAACAACACACCTTTATCCAGTCTCCAGTTGATGGGCAATTGGGCTGTTTCTAAGTTTTAACTATTACAAATTATGCTGCTATAAATATGGATGAGTATATATCACTGTGGTATGATTCTTTTAATTCTTTTGGGATGATACCCAGCAGAGGAATAGCTGGGTCAAATGGGACCTCTAATCCTAGTTGTTTGAGGTATCTCCATATTGATTTCCACAGTGGTTGCACCAGTCTGCACTACCACCAACAATGAAGATGAGTTCCTTTCTCCCCACAGCCCCGCCAGCATTTGTTATTGGTTGACTTCTTGATAGCAGCCATTCTTTCTGGGGTGAGGCAGAATCTCAGTGTTGTTTTCATCTTCATCTCTCGAATGACCAGTGATGTTGAATTTTTTCATATGTTTATTTGTTGCTTTTACTTCTTTGTTTGAGAATTGTCCCTTCACTTCAGATGCCTTGTGCCCATATTACTGATGAAAGCCCAAAGACTCAATGACTTGCTAGGATTCGACCCCAGCTCCCAAGCCCATATTCTTTCTTTCTTTCTTTTTTTTTTATTGAGTTTATTGGTACATTTAGGGATACAGTACAGTTACATTCATTGTTGGGATCATGTACCTTTACATGGCAAGTCTTGATTCTCATTTTTTTCTCCTTACCTCTGCCCTCCCTTCACCCCCTCCTCCCCTCCCCATCTACAAACACTTTATTTTCATCTTTTCATTCTCTCACATTTTTTTCTTTTCCCTTTTTGTTCTTCCCCTACGTATCACACCTTCCCTACACCTTTAGCTCCTTTCCTCCCATTTCTAAATGTCAGTAATCTTATTAGAATCTTATGCATTGTTGCAGAATATTCACACCAGGGAAACCCATATTCTTTACCTTGTCCTATATTGCCTAGAAAATACGAGACAGAAGAAATCAGTTTGAGGGACTATGACTCATTTGCTTCAGGGATCTGTGGGGTTCAGGAGATAAGATGAGGAACACAGGCTACGAAGTATCTGTTTAAAAGTCCGAAAATAAAATAAAAGACACAAAGATATCTGACATCCCCCACAAAGGACTCTGCTAATGCTTTGATGGATTTGTATGGCTTTTTAAAAAGTTTTAAAAATTTGTACATTTTTTGCACTATATAATAATTACATTCATTGTGAGGAGTTGGCATATATAGAAGAAGCTTTTTTGCCTCCTCAAGGACCTTGATATATCAGTATCTCTACATGACTTTTGTCATCAAACATTTGTTCTCTATTGGCTTCTCACTCAAAATATAGACATGATCTAATTTTCCCCTTTGAAGAATAACAATAGGATTCTTCCTGCTATGAATGGTGAGTGTGAGAGAAGGCACTGTGCTCTCCCAGGAAGGAGGAGGAGTAGGAAGAGCGCAGGCATGATCTAGCTCAGATGTTAAGTGGACGGTCCTATTCCCTGATGGGTTTCCTTCTTGGTCTGAGTCTCGGTTGTCTATCTCTACACAGGAGGGAGTGATAAGTGATAGGTGGTTGGGTGTAGATTGTATTTTACAGTAGAGCAGAGGGTACTGGCTCCTGAGTACCTCAGTGGCTGTGACAGAAGTTCCAGGGCATGGTGACCTGGGGATAGCAGAACAAAGCCTCAGAAGAGTGTGGATCTCAGGAGTCTTTTGTGTGGTGGTGGAGGATCCTGTGGAGGTGGCGCACAGACCTCCATAGGTTTCTGTTGAAGTGGGAGGTGGTGGACCAGTGTGGGCTTCTTTAAGGATTATGGGCTACATTGTGCTCTTCCAAAATTCATGTGTTGAAGTCTTAACCTTGTTTCCGCAGAACGTGACTGTATAGGAAGACTGACTTTTTAAAGAGGTAATTATGTGGAAAGGAGACTGTTAGAGTGGGTCTTTAAAAGAAGAGTACATGGGGACGGGGACGTAGCTCAGTGGTAGATGCTTGCCTAGCATGTGCAAGGCTCTGAGTTTAATCGCCAACACTGCGAAAAGAAAGAAAAAAAAGGAAAAGAGGAAATGTGGGTGCAAATATAAATATACACAGATGGGAGAACATATGGAAACACTGGGTCCTGTGGTGCCCAGATGGCTGGCAGGCAGATTATTCCTGGTGAGCCTGTGATGTTTCTGGATGAAGTCAGCATTTGAGTCAGTAACCTCTGGAAGCAGATTGCTCTCTCCTGTGTGAGTGGGCCTCATTTGATCCAATGAAGGCCTAAATAGAACAAAGCATGGGGTGAGGGAGAATTCATTCTGTGCCTGCCCATCTTTGAGCTGGGACATCAATCTTCTGCCTTTAAACGTAGACGCGGAACTCACACAGTCAGCCCCAGGTCCTCAGAGTTTTGCACTCAGACTGGAACTATGGCTCAGTCTATCTGAAGCCCATCCATCCTATTGGTTCTAGTTTTGTTTTGTTGAGAACCAGACTAATACAGTGGTCACTTGCAAGACAAGGAGAGAGGCCTTAGGAGAAGTCAATCCTGCTTACACCTCGGCGTCAGACTTCCAGCATGCAGGAGTGTGAGAAAATCAATTTGTGTTGTTTAAAGCACCCAGGCTATGGTGCTTTGTTATGGCAGCGCTAACCCTTTGTCAAGGTGGCTTCTCACAGCACCTGATCTCTGGTAACATATCTCCCCACCATCCTCACCAATCCCATTCCTATTGTATTAAATTCCTTTGTGCTGAAGATACCTAAGATGTTTTCCTTTCTCTGACTCAACCCTGACAGATGCAGTATTTGCTACCAAGGATGATGATAGATCTAACTGTAATTATCGATATGGGCATATATTAGCTTTCTGTTGCTATAACAGAATACCTGAGGTAATCAATTTATGGAAGATATTTATTTTGGTTCATACTTTCAGAGGTTTTAGTCCATGGTTACTTGGCTCTGTTGTTTCTGGGCCTGTGGTTAAAGGCTTGGTGGAGGACAGCTGCTTATCTCACCGGGGACAGGGGAGGGAGAGAGAGAGAGGGAGAGGGAGGGGGAGAGGGAGAGGGGGAGAGGAAGGGAGGGAGGGAGGCAGAAAGAGACAAACCAGGCTTTCAATATACCCTTTAAGGGCACAATCCCAATGACCTACTTAATTCCTGTAGGCCCCACATTCTAAAGTTTCTGCTGCCTCCAAAAATAGTACTATCAGCTGTGGACCAAGCCTTTAGCACATGGCCTTTGGGGGACATTTATGATCCAAGCCATTATGGGGTGTCAGAGATTTTGAAACTGATGTATTATCATAAGCCCCTGACGTGCATGCTATCAGTTTGTTTAATCAACTAAGAACTGGACTCTACAGTGGCCTAAGTCAGTAAAGGTGCTTTTCTGGTATAGTGGAAAGAGGCAATCCAATGGATTAGAGAGAGAGAGAAAGATGGGAATAAAATTTGCAGCTGTGACTCCCAACTATGTCCCTAGAAAGACCCAAAGGATTACAGCAGCAGGTGAAAGTGATAGGTGCCACTATTACAATATTCTCCTGGAGTGGCTGAGGCCATGTGGCAGCACTTAAATGGCTAGAACATTGTTGTCCAGCTAGTGGAATGGTAGCCAGAGAGCAGCAGGAGGTACCCAGCTGTGCCTCATGTGGCTGACCAGTAGTGTCTTTGGGACTGATAGCTGGGCAGCCAAGTAAACTGAGAAATAGAATCATAAAAACTGGCAGTTTGGACAACAGACATGAGCACTGGCAACTTGTTACCATGCTATAGAGTTGGGTCCTTTCACCCCTGCCACAAGTCAGTTCAGATTTGTGAAGCCTTTGGAGTGGAGAATAGATTGAGTTTCCTTGAGGAGGGTGCTTATGGCCCTACCACACTTTGCCGTAAATATTCCTCCAACATTTCTTCAAAGGAACTGTATTCATACATCAGCATCACTGTGAGCTAAAGAAGGAGAAACAACGTCTTTAGGGGTCATAGACAAAAAAATTTAAATTCATGTTAATCCCAGGGAACCTGAAATGTACGCACGATCTACCAGACTGAGGGCTTGTGGGAGTTGGGGATCAATGGAGTTTTGGTCTAAATCTCATTGCTGACTGCTTGCTTGGAATAGCTCCATCGGTACCTAGCAGGAAGATGCAAGCGGAAGTGCGTGGAGCCTCCTCTCCCCACCAATAATAAGACAAAGTCAATGTCATACAAAAGCTGGTGTCACCATCAGAGGCTTAAAAGATGGAAGGATGTTGATCCTGGACTATCTCCTTTGCCTTGCTTTTCAGCCTGGCCAGAAGGCAGCTGTGCTGTGCAGACTGACTGTATTTTTGAAAAACTAATCAGCTGTGATTCCAGTTTTAGCCGTGATAAAGGATGGAGGTCATAGGAGATGAGCCAACTGTTCATCCAATTGACTTATGTTTCAGGACCATGTCTACTTAATTATGGCGTGTTACTATGCATGCCCACTGCTGTAAACTGAGTCTCAGGTAATACCTAGCTCGAATGAATGGCTGTGGTTAAATGGGATTTTGGGTTGCATGGCCAGGAGCTGGTTCCCAAAGGAGAATACCTTGGCTTTGATCTAGGGGGCATCTGTGTCACTACTGCTTCTCAGGGAGCTCACCAGTGTCCTTATCTGCCAAAGACACTGTGAATGTGACTGGATCTTCTGAATTGCAGGGCCCAAGTGGTTGAGCAGTTTTCACTAATTGGACGAATCGCAGTCTTCTTTGCTTTTAGGCTAATTTATATCTGGCAGGTTTCTAGGTCCCCAGCCAATGAGTGGGAGTGACGCGTTTAAATGTGGTACATTGTAACATGACCTGACGTCCCAATCTGCTCAGGCCAGTCCTAGCTGATTCTAAAGAATGAAACAAGGAGCTCCTTGGGGTTTTATTCCTCTGGACAGATGGATGCTTCACTCTTATCACTTAGCTCTCCCGCGGCAGGGGGGTGTGGGGGGGGCTAGGGCTCTTTCACAGAGCTTGGACAAACACTGTGAATTTTTTTAGATCTTTAATATTTACTGGGCAGATAGATGTATTCTCTTCTGAGAGCTCATTTCAAATAACCCATTTGGAAAGTACTGCATCTATGGTGGCAAAGTCCTATTCTGCATTCTGCTGAGATCTCATTTCCTCTTCAGGGACTTGGCCTCCGATGAGTTAAGGGAATTTAAAGGGATTTTTGGCTTAGCTTTGTACAAGCAAGAAATGCTGATGCATTAAGGGTGTGGTAATCAACATCCCAAACTGGTACACACCCTTCTTCCTTCCTAAAAAATTCCGTAAAAGCAGTTTCTACAAAGGAGAGTCAAATGTTTAAATTCCAAGTCTGTGGTCCTATATTTCTATAACAGTCTCTACCTGCTGTTATCACCAGAGGCTTTTCTGAGCCTACTGCATAAAAAGTCTGGGCTGTAAGGTCACACAGTGGACCCATTTGATGTAGAAATGAAGGCCAGCAAAGCAAATATTAAATGTGACAAGAGAAGGAGGCTGGGAACTTACCTGAAGGAATTCTGGGCATATGCTTAGCTCAGTTAACATTGTATTTCTTGTAATAAATTATAATTACATTTCCTGGTAGGGCATGATCATTTATTGGGAAATGTCTACCAAATATTCAGTCCACTATTGTAAACAGCACAATGGCCAGGCCCAAGCCACATAAGTGCCTCTGTAGTAGCACCTTCCTTCTGTTTCCTCCCACAGTTGTCTACTACCTCTTGCTACCACTTAAAACCCTGGGCTGGGGATTTAGCTCAATGGTTCCAGCATCTGCCTTGCAAGTGCAAGGGCCTGAGTACCAAAAGAACAACACAACAACAAAGAAACCCTGCTTACCAAGAGCAAAGCTGTGATTTAGGTGAAAATGGGAAAGTACTTGAATTCACTCTGCTTGGAAGGAAGGGAGCGAAGTCATTGCTGAGATTTCTGCAGTGCAGGAATCTTAACAGATGCCTGCTGGATACGGACAAGGACTTTCCAGGGACAGAAAGAGCTGAGTTAGATGGGGGAGCCTTGAAATCTTTCTGAGGTGGTCCTAACCCTCAGTGCCTGTCACGGTGGGGAAGGTAGTCCCATCTAGAGGGTGGGACGTGGCCTCCTTGGCCTCTTCTCCTGAGGATAAGCTGGCTTTGACCACTTCCTCTGGGATCCAGGCACATTATGATTCTGTCTCTGTGAGGAGTGCTGTTAAGAAGGTGGACAGAATCAGTACTGAGGTGAGCTGTGGACAGATCTGTCTTTCTTGTGAGGTGCTGGGTTCCTGGAGGGGTGAATGGACACCGTCTTGGTCCTGTTGGAAGCATTCTCTACCCAGTCAGCAGAGCAATCATTTTAATAGTCTATCAAATGCTCTAAGTTAAAGAGCACATGCTCCTCACTGGAACTTATTTCCCTTTGCACAGCCTCCCTCACTGTGTTGGTCTTCTTCTATGCAGTTTCCTCCCTTCTCTGAGTCTTTATACATGTTGTTCCTTTCTCTAGAATGCTGTCTTTTCCTCTTTACTTGGGCAATTCTCATATTTCAGCTGTCAGCTTATGTGTCCCTTATACTGGCTGGGACGTAACTAAGCTAGCCGCTACACTTCTCTTTGTGGTGCCTTTCGCTGTTGTAATTTAAGTGTTTAACTGTGAGATCAGTTATTTATGCATGGCTTTTACACTCGACCAGTGATTCTGAGAGAGCCAGAACTATGTCTGGTTTTGATACATTGTTGTATCACAGTATACAATATTTGGGAAATACTAAACAAGAGATTGTTGGAAGAATGAAGGGAATGGTTTCGAATCTTGGTAGCTCAGCAGCAACTATAGTACTGCGAAGAACAAGAGCACCCCATCGATGGCTATGAAATTGGTGGGGCTTTTGGTCATCGGGCAACTCCGAGAGTGCAGTGGCCATTTCTATTATTTGGCTTTCTTCTCTTGGCTGCCCTAGAACACTGCGGACTCAGCTTGGCCTTCTTCACTGTGTTAGAAGGTCTGAGAAGTCTCTTGACACAGGCCTTGAATGGGAGCCAGGGACCTGGGTTCTGTTCCCTCTGCCCAGTGGAGCCATGGACAGGGCTGAAGGAATGCCTCACTCAAGGGCCCATTGTGAGGCCAAATGCCCTAGCTGGACAGAACAATGCCCTATGAAGAACACATGAGTTATTTCAGTCACTCAGCAAGGCTCTGCCAGCATCGAGAGCTGTGCCATCTGGTGTTTGGGCACAGCAGTCTTTCCTCTCCGTGCCCTCCTTGAATCCTCACGTTTCCGGACTCAGCCCAACCACCGACTCTTCTATAGACCTCTCCAGACGCTGCCTTCTCCCTCCTCTCTCCAGGGGCTGATCACTGTTACTGTACCTGCTCCTCTCCACATCCAAAATGGATGGCTGCCATTGTTCCTAGACAAACTAAGGGGATTGGCGAGTGCCTGGACCAATCCCTTTTAAGAATGTTTTTGTAGTCAGTGTTTCCCTGTTGGATGATGAACAAAACAGGTAGAGAGTCTAGCTTGGTATTTCTCAGCTTGGGGCTCATTTAGTACTTCATAAGTGCATGAATGTGCCTTGTAAATGAAGTGAAAGACATGTCATGGATGCCATCTGGGGTACAGGCTAAGAGGTGAGCTCCAGCCGGATCACCTAGATTGCCTAGATCTTGCCTCCTTTACTTCATGGTTCTGGGACAGTGGGTGAGTTTGGGTGTGATTTGATTGTGACTGGAGCCTCGGTCCCCAGGGTGGCGGTACTATGAAGTGTTGCGGTGTGGGGCCTGTGAAAAATGGGGTCGGAAGTCCTCAGGTCAGTCAGAACATGCCCTTCAAGGCACGGTGGGGCCCCAGTCCCTCTCTGCTTCCTGTTCAAGAGAGGGCCACTTGCTCTGCCTACCATTCATTCCACCTCACCGGAGTCCAGAACATTGGAGTTGCCCAATCTTGGTCTTCAGAACTTTAGAATTGTGAACTCAATAAACCCTTTTGTGTTCTTAAGTAGCCTATGCCAGATATTTCGTTATAGTGACATGAAGGCGATTAATATATTATGTTACCTCTATATGCCTGAATTGAGCCAAGATGAGGGTAGAAAGAATACCGACTTCATATTGAAGCTTGCCATTAAGACTAATGAGTCATGTATGCAAAAAGCATTTGCTTTTGTTTTTTATGATTATTATCTGGTCCACATGGTTAATTAAACCCTTTTAACTACATTTCACAATCTATTTACCAGTAAGTGATAAGAAAATATGGTGCAATCCTGTTTTCCTGGAGCTAAAGTCTACAAGGGAAGAGAGACAGCTAAGTAATTACAGAGAAGCCCTTGGGGTAAGCTGATTTATTTTTCTGACAGAATGAACCTTCTTAAGCCTTGTAAGATCAGACAGTGTTGGAGATTTATCTCACTTTTTCTCACAGGTCTTTTTGCAGTGGCTTCTGATACAACTCTCTCCAGATCTGTATAGGAAATCTTTGGCCTCTGCTATAAACTTTTACAGGGTGGGGTTCCTGGGCTGTGGCAGGCAGCCAGGCACCAGAGCTTAGTCCTGTTCTCACAGCTTTGCTCTCTGATCCCAAGCAAGAGGTGAAGTTCCTTGACCAAGGGGTGGTTGGTGAGATAGCATGTGAATGGGTTTCTTAACTTTCCTCTGTCCTTTCCTTCTAACCCTTACACACACACACACACACACACACACACACACACACACACACACACACACCTTTGCTCCTTTTTATGGCTGCATATTTTCCCACTGCATGAGTATTTCACATTTTGTTTGTCCATCCATTTATTGATGGACAGTTGG
>NW_022900914.1:12171635-12208003 GCF_012274545.1 Fukomys damarensis | reverse complement strand
ACACACACACACACACACACACACACACACACACACACACACACACACCTTTGCCCAAATATGCCACATTGCCTCAAAGAAATTATCAGATCTGATCTTCACCAGTCTCTTCTGGGTCCTGAAATGTCCAAGCCCCAGGAAGTCACTCAGGGTGGCTATCACCTGCTCATGTATTCTTGGTCCCCTTCATGTGATAGGGTAACGTGGAAATCTCAGGGCTAATTCCCCTACTTGGGGCCTAGATTGAAAAGGCCAGTGAGGTCAGCAAGCATTTTTTGTAAAGGGCCAGATAGTTAATATTTTAAAATTTGCTACCTATAAGATCTCTGTTGCAAATACTCAACTCTGTTACTGTAGGACTAAAACATCCATAGAAAAAACATAAATGAAGATGGCTCTATGTTCCAATAAAACTTTATTTGCAAAAGCAGGTAGAGGACAAGATCTGGCTTGCAGGCTCTCATCCTAATATCCTAAATAAGATAAATTCTGTTGTCACAAAAATTAATCTGCTTTAAAATTCTACCTCCAGCTTATCCCACAAATTGCTCTAGAACAGGTCTCTGACCATTTTCAGATCTGCCCCCTCCCCGCGGTCCCATTTCCTCTCATTCCCCCGTGGCCCCACTTTGCTTCTTATCCCACTTGGTTTCACTGACTGTCACTGACACTATAATTAGGTCTTTGTTCACACTAGTGATTTTCTCGCTATGCTTCCCCATCACCACCTCATTACATGTCTGGTAAACCAGACACGAACAAATTGTCCCGGAACAAATTTACTTCTGGCTTTCTCTGCGTCTGCACTCCCCTCCAGAATGGTTTTATTCTAAATCGATGTCCTCACATTTCAAATGGCTTCTAGCCGTCCTCCTGGGTTTTCCTTATCAGTTGTCGTCCTACTCTGAGTCAATTTGTCCACATCTGTTCCCCTCCACATGCGTTTAACCTTCAACACCCTACTCATTCTCTATCAAGGGCATCGAGTCTTATTTGAAAACTCCCTCATCTTCCTACCACCAAATCCACCAACCCACATGCAACATCCTCCCTCCTGCCATGGGGTGTGAACAGCCCCTGCTTCTAGGTCAGGCTTCCTCCTTTCAGAAACCCTCCCTGACCCCTGTGCCATTTTGATCATGGCCTCCTATTTCTGCTCCTTAGCAGTGATACTCATTGTAATGCTTATTTATGCTTTATTTTCCTACACCTTCACTTTCTATTATCTTCTTATCTACTGAAAATCAACAGTCAACTTTTCCTCTGAAACTACTTTGGGGAGGCCAACAAAGACTTCCATCTTCTTACTGTTAACAGTCATTTCTCTTTTCTTGTCTGATTCAACCCTCAACAATAGTTTTCAAAAAGCACACCTTCACTTTTTTTGCGGGGGGCGGATCTTGTGCTGTTTTCTCTCCTACCTTTCTGGTTCCTGCCTGTCTTAAGCCATAAATGCTAGCATTTCCTAGGACTCAGTCTCAACACTTCTCACTTTCTAGGTGATCTAAAAAAATACGGCATGATTTAGAATATTGTTTTTTGTTGGTAACTCCTAAGTTTCTATCTCACATTTTGACATCTACCTTTGTTTCCAAACTTGTAAACTTATCTACTCAAATAAGCCAGCCTGAATCTTTAATAGGCATCATAAATGTAGCAGGGTAGGGCTTGATCTCTCCATCCTCCAGACTCCTTTATTTCTCATCAGAAGGAGATGCTTTTGGAGTTAGGCATAGATGGGTGAATCCACGGAAAAGGCTCCGTACGGTTAGAGCTACTGATATTAGTGTATCAACCCTTCATTCCTCCTCTGTATCCCTAGATCCCACTTCTTTGTAGTGGTCCAAGGAGAAACAATTCCGCAGAGTGCTGTACCTGCTCTGTGGCAGTTACCTTGGGTCCAATGAATAAGGCTCTTTGCAACAACGAACTTCCCAGATATGTGCACATCAGGTGGTAGAACAAGAAGAATGTGAATTAGATACCCATTTTCAGGTTCCATATCTCCCACTGACTCCTGGAGAGTTCAGATTAGTGTCTGCTCTGGATGCTCTGCATGGGGTCGCTGTCCTCCTGGTCAGCAGTCCTTACTGGAGGGGCTAGAAGACTAAGAACTACGTTCCTTATACTTTGCTGTATCCAGGCTTCAGGATGTGGTTTGGTTTTTACTGATTCTACAGTTTGGCACTTGTAAAAATTTTATAAAAGTTAGGGGTGAAATGGAGGCTCTTCTCCTGCAAAGAAAGTTGTGGAGACCTATGGCATTTCTCTTGGTGATACCAAGGCTCATCACCCTGGGGGAAGAGGAAGAGTGGGATTGTCCATAGCTTCTCTCTTTCCTTTCTTTTTAAAACAATTTAAAAATATTTCTTATATTTTTATATATTTTTTATTCATTAAATTTATTGGTATATTTTAGATATACAGTATAATGACATTCATCATTGGGAATTTGTACCTTTACGTGATATATCTTGGTTCTTATTTTTTCCCCATTCCCCTGCCCTCCTTTCAATCCCTCCACCACTCCCTATTTATAAAAACATTTTTTCTGTTTTTTTATTTTCTCATATTTATTCCATTCCCCTCTTTCTTTTCCCCTACCCCTTTCACTTCCCTTTCCCCTTTGGCCCTTTTCTTCCTGTTTCACTTTATTTATTATACATTTTGATTCTTATTTACACTTTGAGTTTTCACAGCAGAGAAATTATTTGGTATTTACATGAATCCTATTTGTATCACTTAAGAGTATGGCCTTGATGTGCATCCATTTAGCTATAAATGTCTCTAGTTTCTCATTCTTTATGGCTGAGTAGCACTCCATTTTGTTAAAAAAATCACATTTTCTTTATCCAGTCTCTACTTGATGGGCAGTTGGGCTGTTTCCAAGTTTTAGCTATTAGAAACTGTGCTGCTATAAACATGGGTACACATATATTGCTTTGGTATGATTCTTTTAATTCTTTTGGGAAGATACCCAGCAGGGGACTATCTGGGTTAAATGGGACCCCTAATCTTAGTTTTTATTTTGATATTTCCATAGTAGTTGCACCAGTCTACACTCCCAGCAGCAGTGGAGCAGGGTACCTTTCCCCCTGAAGTCCTGACAGCATTTGTTATTGGCTGGTTGATTTCTTGATAGCAGCTATGCTTTTTTTTTTTTTTTTTTTAATATCAGCCATTCTTGTCCATAGCTTCTTGATCTGGCTTCTAATTTTAAATACAGTTTAAGGTACCCACACTCCAACTGCCTGAGCATCAGAAGAAGCTGATGAGGTGGATCTGTGGTTTTACAGCTACAGTGACAGTCTCAGAAGAGTAGTTCCCATGATGAATCAGTTCTGTGTCTCTGGAGATTATCTGAAAGGACTGGTCTGGAACTTGACTGGTTCCTTACAGCCTTTTAATAAATTTTAATTAAATCCTTCCTGCTTGAAATTATCAAAGTAATTTCCATTTCCTCCTCTGAAGAAGAGGCCCCATAGAAAGGCAGGAGGGGTGTGGCCTGGGAAAGGCCAGGTGACTTCTAGTGAAGACACTTGACACTATGTGTGGCATTTCCTTTGGTGAACCCACTCATGCCCAGATTAGGCCCTTGGCTTCTCATCTTAGAACCAGATGTTCTAGAGTTTATGGTGCTAGAATGCTGACTTGAGAGCTCTCAGAAAGAGGATTTATGAAACCAGAATGTTCATTTCATAATTAACAATGAAGAATGCACTGCCAAGAAGGCCAAAGGCAAGAATTAGCATGTCAGTACTTTTCTTGACTGTGGCCCATCTATACAGGAACTCCAATTGTCAGTCTATTCAGTGAGTGGGCACAGAAGTGTTACAACAAGGATGAACTTGCCCCCAGATCAAGCTAACCAGGGTCCTGGACACTCTCTTCTCTGGATAGTGCTTGAATGGATTTTCCAAAATGGTGTTTCTGAGTTCCTGTTTTCTGAGCTTCTATGGAGACCAACTTCCCTTCTGCCTGAAATGTGAAATGTCAGGCAAGCCGAGGAGGAAACTGCAATGTGAACATAGATTGTTGGCTCTCTAGGCAATCTTCCAATCAGGGTGAAACTGGAGAGTTAATCCTTGAAAAGGACTTTGTGCTAATTTGGTCTCTTTATCATTAATAAAGAGTGTAACAACTGAGTAAAGATCAGCTCTGGTTAAGGAGCATAGGCTTAATATTGATAATGAAGTCTGAATTTTCCCCTTAGGGAACTGTATTTGCTATAATATCTCAAAATATGCTATATTTTGAAATATTAAAGAATAGCCTTGGGGACTAGGGTTGGTTAACATTAATCAAAGATAACAATTCTACACAAATAATGGAAGCAGAATTTTGAAGGTTCAAGGGTAATATAAGAGGGGACAAATTGAGGATAGCACTTGCATCCCCTCTGTCCTCTTTCCCTTACTAAAGCCACAAGGATTGATCTTAGAGAAAAGGAGAGGGTATGTTGTGGAGCGAATTTAGCAAGGTTCTTGGAACAGATAAAAGAAAGCAGGTGAGAAGCTCTATATACAGTCCTGTGGCTTCTCTGCTAGTATCCCGTTAAGCCTATTCTCCATGCCTGTCTGAGTGAATGTTGCACTGGGAAATGAAGGGACAAAGGACTGAGCTCCACTTATGGATTTATGTGCAGTGGTGAAGGGGAGATGTAGCAGATTACAAGAATTCTGTGAAAGCAGGAAGTTGGACCAGGCAATTACCAGGAGAAATATGTCTCTAAAATTTTTAAGCAATTAGAAAGGAGGAAGAAAGAGTACTGCTTACTTGTCCTGTGCAGAATCTAGCTTGATCTGCTTTTATTTCAATCTGAGAGGTCAGGACAGTCAGTGGGTTGGAGAGATTGGGACAGCCAGGATTCATGCAATCAGGAGCTGTAAAGTTTGGCTTTAAGAATAAGGAGGATGGGCCACTGCTGCTCCAATGCCAGGAAGGTGAAATTCAGGAAAGTGGCTCTCACATCAGATCTCCCTCTGGCCTGCCTGGGCCCAGTCCCCAGGTCTGGGTAGCCACGCCCTCCCTTGCAGGTGCCTCCATTGCTGCAACAGAAGGGTAGCTGAGTGGGCGCTGCTGAGCACCCGTCAACCCCCACTCTCAAACCTCCTGATTGTGCCAGTCCTTGGACCCACTCTGCAAAGGCATAGCTGGATATAAAGGCTAATTTTCTGAGCTCTCATATTTGAACATCTTTAAAGAAAGGGTGGGGGAAACCTGTAGTAGAACTGTCTGGAGTTCAACCCTGCAGGAGGTCAAGGAGCTCAATTTGGGCCTTGCAGCCTGAGGTCAGTCTGTGTTGCGGGGGTCTGCCATTGGCTAGCTGAGATGGGATTCAGTTCTGTACATGGCTGCACATGATGTGTATTATGACAGCAGAGATGTAGTCTGAAAAGTCCCTTCAAAGTCATTTTTTGGTCCTTTTCTTTATTTTCCTCATTTCACTCTGTAAATTCTTTTTTCTGTCCTCTTTTACCAACTCAGTCTCTTGCTTCACCATATTGTCCCTCATCTCCCTTTCTGTTCCTGCTCCTGCCCTGACTCAGATTTCTTCTTTTATCATTTTTTCTTTTTTCTTAATGTTCTTTTTTTCTATCACTGTGCCTCACTCAAGAGTCAGTAGTTTCAAGGGACAGTGAGCCCCTATTGCTGTTAAAGGGATATATTCTTGTCCTTATACTTGTACTCTGTCTATCCCTTTTGAGTTTAACAATTCTTTGTTCTCTGGCTTCACTTGAAACCTTCTACAGTTCTTTTACTTATTTACTCTTCTCGTCCTAACTCTGTCTAGGCCCCCATCCAAAATGGTAAATATGCTGTGTTGAGGAGTTTGTTCACTGCAAACATATTTTGGGCTGCTTCTTGATTTTAATTTAATTCACATGGTTTAAAGGTGATAGCTTAATGACTACCACAAGTGGTCAATTTGCATGGAGTGATTGATCCTATTGTGTTTCTGATTGTATCGATTGGGATAAAGGATAGGGATTTATTTAATAAGTTGTTTTCTCTGATGTTGTGAAAATGAGAATGTCTATGAGTCATTAGAGAATCAAAAGCTAAAATGCAATGATATCAGGAAGATTTAATAACCCAGAGATTGAATCAAGGACAATCTAACACTCAAAAATCAACACTCTCAAAAATGAGAAAACACTTAAGCAAGACATAAAGACAGACTTCCAGTTCACCAATGGCAAACAGTAGGGCAAAGGAGGTTGAAAAGTCTGATAATGAACACCAGGACACCCTGAACTCAAAGCACAGGAAGTAACAAAACAGATCAATCATGCTCTAGAAAAATTCAAAACAGAAATAATTTCCCAGATAACCATAGAGATGGTGAGCAAAATGAAAGTCATGATTTGAGACTCTAGAATAGAAACTGACAAAAAAATAGATGAGCTCAGGACCATGATAGAAGCCATGAAGGCCCAGCATAAGAAAAAAATGGAAACAATGAACGCCCAACATAGGAAAGAAATGGAATCCATTGAACATATTCAAACAGATATCCAGGAGATTAAAAACTCTATTGAAAGTGTACGCAACAGAATAAAAGATTTTGAATATAGAATCTCAGATATAGAAGATAGGATTGCAGACAGTAGCCATGAAAAGAGAGGTCTCTTAAAAACAGCAAGGGATCATGAGATAGATATCCAACAACTCCTAGATGATGCAAAGAAGAATAACATAAGACTGATAGGAATCCATGAAGTAGTAGGAGAAAAATGCAAATGACTTAAAAAAGCTGTTCACAGAATTAATGATTGAAAACTTCCCAAACAGAGGGGAAGAATTTGACATACAGATAAGTGAGGCATATGGGACTCCAACTAGCCATGATCAAAAAATATCTACACCTAGACATATAATAATCAAGATCCCAGAAACCCAACAGAAGAACAAAACACTACAAGCAGTATGAGAAAAGAAGCAAATCACATGCAAAGGAAAGCCCATCAGAATCACAGCAGACTTTTCAACACAAACCCTCAGGTCAAGGAGAGCCTGGAGTGAGGTATTTCAAGTCCTAAAAGAAAACAAATTCCAACCTAGACTGATGTATCCTGCAAAACTCTTTTTCAAAATGGATTGAGAAATAAGATACTTCCATGACAAAGAACACCTGAGAAACTTCATGAATACCAAACCAGCACTACAAGGAATTCTAAACAATATCCTAGAAAAAGACAATGAAGATCACAACACCATGAGGCCCAACAGAGCAAATCAAATAGTCAAGGCAAGAAACTAAAAGGAGAGGGCCAAAAATTAAAAAGTCAACAAAGGGCCAATAACATGACAATAATAAGTCAGTACATATTAGTTAAAACCATCAATATCAAAGGCCTCAATTCACCGATCAAAAGAAATAAACTGGCAGAATGTATTAAGAAGCAAAATCCAACAATATGTTGTGCACAAGAAACGCACCTAGTGCAAAAAGAAGCCCATAGACTGAAAGTGAAAGGATGGAAAACAATTCTCCATGCAACAGGAGCCCAGAAAAAATCTTATTTGCAGACAAAGTAAATTTCAAACCAAAACTGATTAAGAGAGACAAAGAAGGTCATGAGGACATGATATCCTTGTAAAGGGAACAATTGAAGAGGAAGAGATGACAATCATAAACATATATGCACCAAATATAAATAGCCCCAACTATATAAAACAAATATTAAGTAACATGAAAAACTAAATAAGCACTAATACAGTTGTAGTGGGGGATCTAAATACCCCACTATCACAAACAGACAGATCATCTAGGCAAAAAAATCAACAATGAAATACTAGAACTGAACCAAGCTTTTGAATGCATGGACTTATTAGATGTCTATAGAGTGTCCCACCCCACAAAATCAGGATATACATTCTTTTCAGCCGCACATGGGTCATTCTCCAAGATAGATCACATACTAGCTCACAGAACAGGTTTGAATAAATACAAAAGAATCGAAATTATTCCCTGTATATTATCAGATCAGAGTGCAATAAAGTTGGAGATCAATAGCATAAGAAACCATAGGAACTTCACAAACACATGGAAATTGAACAACACTCACCTGAACAATTAATGGATCACAGAGAAAATTAAAGAAGAAATCAGACAGTTTTTACAAATAAATGAAATTGCCAATACAACATACAGGAATCTATGGGACACAATGAAAGCAGTTCTACATGGAAAATTCATAGCACTGAATGCCCACACTAGGAAAACAGATTGAGCTGAAATAAATAACCTAACGATGAATCTTAGACTCCTAGAAAAACAAGAGCAAAAAAAACCACAAAGCTCGACCAAGAGAGGAAATTATAAAGATTAGAGCAGAAATCAATGAAACTAAGAAAATGATCCAAAAAATAAATGAATCAAAGAGTTGGTTTTTTGAAAGAATAAATAAAATTCATAAACCCTTAGCAAACTATGTCAAAAAAAAAAAAAGAAAAGAAAGGAAAGGCTCAGATCCATTCCATCAGGAATGAAAAAGGTGAAGTCACAACAGATCCAACAGAAATCCAGAGGATCATTAATACCTACTTTGAGAACCTGTACTCTAACAAAATGGAAAACACAGAAGAAATGGACAGATTTCTAGATACTTATGAATTACTAAAGTTGAACAAAGAAGATAAAAACATTTTAAACACCCCCAATTACAATCAATGAAATTGAAAATGTAATTAAAAACTTACCAATAAAGAAAAGCCCAGGTCCTGATGGATTCACTGCTGAATTTTACAAGACATTTAGAGAAGAACTACTGACATTACTCTTCCAACTTTTCAATGAAATCGAAAGGGAAGCAATACTTCCAAATTCATTCCTGGAAGCAAGTATCACTTTGATTCTGAAACCAGGGAAAGATGCAACTAAAAAAGAGAACTTCAGGCCAATCTCCTTAATGAATATAGATGCAGAAATCCTTAATAAAATACTAACAAGCAGAATACAGAGGATCATCAAGAAGATCATACATCCTGACCAAGTTGGATTTATTCCAGGGATGCAAGGATGGTTCAACATACGTAAATCAATAAATGTAACACATTATATTAACAAAGTCAAGGACAAAAACCACATGATCTTCTCGATAGATGCAGAAAAAGCATTTGACAAAATTCAACACCCATTCATGATAAAAACGCTGCAAAAAATTGGAATAGATGGTCTGTATCTCAACTTAATAAAGGCTATTTGTGAAAAGCCAATAGCCAACATCATATTAAATGGCCAAAAACTGAAAACTTCCACATTAAAATCAGGAACAAGACAAGGATGCCCACTATCACCACTCCTCTTTGATATAGTTCTGGAAACATTAACCATAGCAATTAGACAAGAGAAAGAAATTAAAGCAATAAAGATAGGAAAGGAAGAAGTTAAACTCTCATTATTTGCTGACGATGTGATACTCTACATTGAAGACCCCAAAAAATCCAAAGGACTTCTTGACTTAATTGACACTTTTAGCAGAATAGCAGGATACAAGGTCAACACCCCCCAAAAAATCAATAGCCTTCTTGTACACAAACAACAGACTCACTGAGAGAAAAATTAGGGAAACAATTCCTTTCACAATAGCCTCCAAAAGAAATGAAGTATCTAGGAATCAACCTAACAAAAGCAGCAAAAGACCTCTACACTGAAATCTACAGCACTCTGAAAGAAAAGAGATCGAAGAGGATATAAGAAAATGGAAAGATATCCCCTGCTCCTGGGTAGGAAGAATCAACATAGTAAACATGTCCATACTACCAAAACTGCTCTACAGATTCAATCCAATGCCAAATGAAATTCCAACACTATATTTCACAGAACTAGAAAAAGAATACAAAAATTCGTTTGGAACCATAAGAGACCTAGAATAGCAAAAGCCATACTAGGCAGCAGACACATGGCAGTGGGTATAACAATTCCCAATCTGAAACTACTACAAAGCCACTGTGATAAAAACAGCATGGTACTGGCAAAGAAACAGACCTGAGGATCAGTGGAACAGACTGGAAGACACAAAAGCACCTCCAGATGTACTCAGCTACCTCATCTTTAACAAAGGAGATGACCATCCCCACTGGAGGAAAGATAGCCTCTTTAATACAATGGTGTTGGAAAAACTGGATCTCAACCTGCCAAAGATTAAAACTAGACCCTTATCTCCCACCATGCACTAAATTAAAATCCAAGTGGTTAAAGATCTAATTATTAAAACAGAAACACTAAACTTGCTGGAAAGTAAGTTAGGCAGAACTCTTGAAGACATTGGCATAGGAAAAGACTTTATGAACAAATCCTCAGTAGCACAGGAACTAGCAGAAAGAATCAACAACTGGGATCTCATCTTATTAAAAAGCTTCTGCACTGCAAAAGAAACCATCAACAGAGCTAAGAGACCATGCACAATATGCAAAAAAATTTATACCAGCTGCTCCTCAAAGGACTATTATCTAGAATATATAAAGAACGCAAAAACAATCAGCACCCCCAAGTATAAAGACCTGATTCAAAAATGGGCACCATAAATGAATAGACATTTCTCAGACAAAGAAGTAAAAGCAGCAAGTAAATATATGAAAAAATGTTCTACATCACTGGTCATTCGAAAGATGCAGATGAAAACAACACTGAGATTCCACCTCACCTCACAAAGAATGGCTGCTATGAAGAAATCACACAATAACAAATGTTGGCGGGGTTGTGGGGAGAAAGGAATCCTTCTCCATTGTTGGTGGGAGTGCAGACTGGTGCAACCACTATGGAAATCAATATGGAGATACCTCAAAGAGCTGGGACTAGAGGTTCCATTTGACCCAGCCATCCCTCTGCTGGGTATGTTTCCGAAAGAATTAAAAGAATCATATCACAGTGACATATGCGCACCTATATTTATAGCAGCACAGTTTGTAATAGCTAAGAATTGGAAACAGCCCATTTGCCCATCAGTTGGAAACTGGATAAAGAAGATGTGGTTTTTCTATAGAATGGAATACTACTCAGCCGTAAAGAATGAGAAATTAGAGTCACTCATAGGAAAATGGATACATATTGAGGAGATACTCCTAAGTGAAATAAATAAGTCACACATATGTAAATACTGAATAGTTTCTGTAGTGTGAATAAACTGTAATAGTACATAAGATCTAATGAAATAATTAGTAATGTGAAATAGGAAGAAAAGGGCTAAAGGTGTAGGGAAAGTGGGAAGGGTAGGGGAAGGGGAATATGGGAAAAGAAAAAATAGGAGAAAGTGAAAAAATGGAAATAAAGTATTTGTAAATGGGAAGGGGAGGAGGGAGTAAAGGGAGGGCAGGGACAAGGGGAAAAAAATGAGAACCAAGACCTGTCATGTAAAGGTACAAGATCCCAGTAATTAATGTAACTGTAGTGTATACCTAGAATGTACCAATAATCTCAGTAAAATGAAAAAAAGAATAAGGAGGATGTCAAGTACAAGGGAACACAATGTAGAGCTTTGTGTCCTGCACATGGAGCAATACATAGTTCGATTTCTTGGTATTCTTTTGTCCTATGGGAAGGTGTTAATATTTTAGCTTTCCAAAAGCAAAGACACAAACTTTGCCTCTGCTGTCCCTTAGAGTTTTTTCCACTCCTGACATGAGGTTTGGCCCACAGAATTTCCTTCTCATTCCTAAGGACAACCTTGCATTCTTCTAACTGTCCATAACACGAGGTCGTGTTAATTTATGCTTCTCTTGTTTTAAAAGAAAACAGGGTATTTCTTCTTTGTTCCTAAACCTTAAAGGAATTTTAATGAAAAGCAATAAAATCCCAATAAAGATGGTGATTGCTGGCTATTAAATATTTGATGAAAGACTCATTCCCCCACTCCCATGAAAGGAGAATATCTTCTTCCAATTAGAAAAAAGCCAGATCCAGGCACACTGATTCCTGCCTGGTGATAAGAGCTCCAGTGGGTTTGAAGTACTGTGATATAAACAATTTCTCATTGTGAAAGAGCACAAGTTGGGCAGGGAAATAGGCATAGGAAGGGGTGTGTGCTCTCTGCAAGGTTCTATGTAGCTGCCAGATGCTTTCCTTCAAGAGGTGTCTGTGAGAAACTGTGACCCTAGCACGTTGAAAGCTTTTATTTACAGCCAAAAAGTTTTATTCATCAGAAAAGACTTTGTGGGAGAAAAGGTAATTTTGACCTAAATATTTTCTACTTCATGAATAAACCCAGAGTGGAATTAATTTTAAATAAAGTTTAGTGGGTCATAGCAGCATTTTTCTCAATGGCAAAAGTTGAAAGCAACCCAATGTCCATTACACTGGGTAACAAATGGATGGATGAACAAAGTGTGGTGTCTCTGGTGGGACATCATTTAATTTAGGAATAAATTTTGGCACATGCTACGAAATAGATGAGTCTTTGAGGACATCATGCTAAGTGAAACCAACCAGTCACAGAAAAACAAATATTGTGATTCCACGTATGTGAGGATATAAAGTAGGCAAGTTCACAGAGTCAGAAAGTACAGTAATGCCACAAGCTGGGGTGAGAAGAGTGGGTTGTGATGATTTCAGTGGGTATGATGCTTCAGTTTTGCAAGAGGAAAAAAGTTCTAGTGGATGATGATGATGGTGGTGGTTTCACAACAATGGGAATGTGCGCAATGCCGTGGATTAGTACATTTAAAAATGGTTGAAATGACACATTTCATGCTACGTATATTTTAACACACACTCGCACACACATGCACAGGCTTAGTGAGAAAGATACTGTGTTAATTGTAAAAGTTTGCTTTTCTTTATGTTTTCGATGAAAGTACTCACGAGAAAGATTCTTTTGTTTGGTTCAGCTAGTGTCTTACTATCTTACTGCTAGGACAAAATATCTGACAGCCACATGTTAAAGGAGGAGAGGTTTATTTTAGCTCACAATTAGTAGAAATATCATTCTGTAGTCAGCTGGCTCCAAGGCAGGGCACAGTGGCAGAGGGGCATGTCAACGGAGAAACAGTCCACGGCATAGAAGGCAGGAAGCAGTAGCCTTCCTTCTGCTTTCCATTTTTATTCCACCCAGGCTACAAGCCCATTGTTTAGTGTCACCCACACCCAAGGTGGGTCTCCTTCGGTAAATCCACCATCCACACCCAGAACTGTGTTAAGCCAGTCAGTAGACTAGTTCAGTATCATACACCCATGGATCAGTGTCACCCATTCATGATCAGTCTCTCCCTAAGGCTCCACCTCTGAGTGCACGAGATTTTAGCGAGGACATCTAGATATAAGCTGTGACCGGGAATCCTCTTCACGAAGCACCTTAACTATAGAAAAGTCTCTAAGAAGACCCACACTGGAGGTTTTGCAACCATTTAGCCTAGCATTTTATATGTGTATTTAACCTTAGGATTCCCCCCACCCCCCAAAGATCCCTTAAATACCTGTTAGAACTGGTTTTCTGCACAATATCCATTTGGAAACACTATTACATATCACCCTCCAATCTATATGGTACATGTAACTAGAAAACGATGGATGGTTCTCATTATGGACTTCGGTGCCTCAATTCCTGATACGTTTATTAAGTGAACTTTGTGATTCGCCATTAGAGGTCACTTTCCTATGCTTTGTTATTTCAAAAAAGAGACCATAAGCTTAACATTCAGTAAATTGACTTGCCTACTTGGAAACTAGTCGCCAATTTGCTGGTCACCACTGTCACCCTGAGGGCAGATGCCAAGATTGTAGATATGTGACTTGCAAATAAAAGTCAATCAAGTGACAGCAGCTCTCCAACAACTGGCTTTTCTTATCTGATGGAGGGGGTCTAGTGGTTCTGCTGTGATAGAAGGCTTCTGTGAGAAACAGTGTTGCTCTTACAGTTGTTATTTTGTGCTTGGATCTTTCTCTGCACCTCTGTCCGTGAATAATCCTAGAAAAAAAGTACTCTGTCACTCTTGTGTATCTCATGCCCACAAATCAACATTTTGGGCAAATTATTTTTACTTTTTGGGAATGAAGAACTGTGATTAGATTACAAAAGTCCTTGCCAGGCTTTAAAAAAAAAATCACTTTTTTTTTTTAAGGTAAGAAAGTTAACTTTTTCTTGGCAAGTCAACTTTTCTGTGTTTACCCCAGGAAGACTTTGAAGCATTTCCTGTTTTGCAGTATTTGAAATTTGCATATGGTTTATGTTTCATACCAGCAAAATGTTTTCTTAACAGTTTCCTTGTTCTTGTACCAATTTTATTGTCAAGTTTCTGACAGACTGTTCTTACAAAGGTGGCAGTTTTCATCTCCTTCAGAAGAGAACAGAATCTAAAAAAAAATGAAACAAAGTTTCAAAACACCACAAATGGTAGCATTCAAGGACAACCATTAAAAGAGTTGAAATGGAGGGGCAGGGATTTAGCTCAGTGGTTCCACCACCTACCTGCCTTGCAAGCAAAAGGACCACAATTTGATCCCTGGTACCAAAACAAAAACAAAACAAACAAAAAAGAGTTGAAATGGAATGCAAAACTTCCAGGCTAGAAAAGAAAAATAAATGAAATTAGAATATATACATGGCACAGATGGAGTATTAAAAAATAAGAAAGGAAGAGGGGGAAAGAGTCATATAAAAGAAAGTACAAATTAAAATATCAGGAACAGGCCCAAACACTTTAAGAATAAATGTATATGAGTTAAATGGAAACAAAATTCTGCCTCAAAAGACACATCTAAAACTTATGGATCAGGAAGAGTAAATTACCATAAAAAGACATAAAACACAAACCCAAGCTGAAGCTGACAAGATATTAATTTCAGATAAAACACATTTTAAGACAAAAGAAATATGCTTAGGAGAGAAGTCTCTATATAACACTTGCAAAGCTGAAATCCCCAGGGGGGTGCTCCAATGTAGTTCTAAAACCATAAAGATTGAAAAGGTACCTAGAACTACCAGGAGAAATGACAAATGAAGAATCAAAGTAGAAGTTTTTGAGAAAACGTATTTCATTTATTGAGAGGTGAAACATGAAAACTAAGGTTATGGTTAGGATGAACTGATAATGTACATCATTTAATGTTTAAATTTGCTGTGTGCCTAGTTAGTGCTAGCCACTCTTCTAGACTTCAGGGCTGACGTAGAGACAGTCCCTGGTCTCATGGGTCTGGCAATCCAAGACCTGGGCAACTCAGACGGGAGGGCCAGGATACCTCACTGTAGGGCAGAATTGGAAGGTACAGTTTACTTGTTAAGTTTGAACAGTTTGGACTTAGGCTTTCATTTTAATTTTTTTGGTTTTGTCTCTAGACCTCAGGAATTGTCTGCCTTTGAACAGTAATTTCATCGCAAGCTACTCATCCATCCCTAAAGCTGAATACAATGACTGTGTCCAATTTTGGGGAGATATTGTGATATAAATATTTGAAGTTCTTAGCTCAATGTCTGGCATAAATTTTCAGTAATTGGTTGCACTTCTTACCTGGTATTTTGCAAAAATTTTGAATCAAGTTGTTGCTGTAGTTTATAAGAAAGCTTTAATAATACTGATTGTTATGGTACTTTGTGGGTGAGGAACAGTTAGATGAATTGATTTTTCCACAAATCCTAGCTTTTTTAGTTTCTTCTTTTTAATCAACTAGTTTTGCAAACTTGGGACTCAAGAGTTGTTAAACGTGAGCACTATCACTACTTTTAACAAATCTTTGTGTGCTCAGGATTTCAGAATTAGAATAATGCATTGTGTCTTACTTCACACCTTGGTCAAAATGGTCATCATTCTCTGGCTATGTCTGGACATAATGTGATGTTTGCATAAAACACAGAATCTGAAACTATTAATTTTTTAAAAAAGTTTTTTCTATTTTGGGGGGATTTTTGTTCAAGTTGGACTTGCACTCACTAAGTAGTCTAGGCTGGCATTACACTCATGGTAATCCTCCTGCCTCAGCTGCCCAATTGCTGGGGTTACAGGCGTGCACCACCATGCCTGCCTAGACATTTTCTATAATTAGCAGCTGCCTGTTTACGAACTCCCACTTTGTTTTAATAGGTCAACATCAGATGTGTTCAGGAATCAACTCAGAGGCTCCAAGGCATTTCTGCTATCTGTAATTCACTTCCTTTGCTAAATGCTTTGGAAATGTCAGACTTTTTTCTATGTCAGGTATAGTGGTGAATACTATTATGAATAGGTTTTGATTTCCACTCTGAAGGATTTTGCTATATAGGTAGGCAAATAAAACAGATATTAAAAATCATTTTACTTTCTCTGCAAGCAAGAGCAAGGCATCTATTCAACATTGTTCTGGATCCTAACCAATATATGGGAAAAATTACAAAGAGAAATAAAAGATATTAATATTGGAGATGAATAATTAAAGCTTTTTCTTCACGGGCAAAAAAATAACTAGAATAAGTGAATCTACCAATGTTACAAAGTTCAAGGTCAAAATTGATTGCATCACTATGTAAAAATCAATTATATTACCATACAAATAACTATTATTTCTTTTAGTGATGAAGCACTGAAAAATTTAAGTGGTATTACTTATAATAACATCAAAATATAAACACTTAAATGTTAGCTCTCCCCTGTTCTACAGAAATACAATCTCAGACAAAATTCAAATAAACTTTTGTATTCAAATTTATCAGCTGATTTAAAAACTTACATAAAACTATTACAAAAGACCTAGAACAGCCAAAGCGATCTTGGAAAAATGAAATTAGAGGATCTCTGCCTACTAATGCCAGTCTTTTGAGCTAATTAACATCAGCTCACGTGTGCAAAAGAATGACAGAAAAATGGAGTAGAAAAGAGAGTCCAGAAATAGAGCCACACATATAAAGTCAATTGAATTTTAAATTGTTCAGATGCTACAGGAACTCAGTGGTATACAAAGTTATGAAAGCTATTTTAACAAATGATGTTGAAATGACTAGATCATTGATTAGGAAGACACGAACCTCAGTCCTATCTCACACCATACAAATAATTTGATATAGATCATATACCAAAACAAAACTATACAGCTTCTATAAGAAAATGCAGCATATTTTTATTATCTTGGGATACACAAGAATTTGTTAAACAGAGCAAAATTCACTGATCATAAAATAACTGATAAATTATATTGAAGTAAAATTTAAATTTCTCATCAAGGGACACTGTTAAGGAAATGAGTAGAAAAGCCGGAGTGGGAAAAGATACTTGAGATTTATATATACCTCAATCAGGTAGGTACTGAATTCAGAATATATACAGCATCTCTACAACTTAATAATACAAAGAAAACTTCAATTTAAAGCAGACATTACACACAACAAGATATATGGAGTCTGTTTAGGTTTCTAGGTCAAATGAACATGAAGTGATACTCAGCATTGCTAGTCATCAGGGAAGTAGAAATGTAAAAGCAGAAGACAGAACTTTGGAAGTCCAAATGGTTAAAATGAAAGTTTGATAGTATTAAATATCAGGCAGGATGTGGAGTATCTAAAACTCTACATTGCTAGATGGAGTATAAAATGTTATCCCCCCACCTCGAGGAGCAAACTAGAAATTTCTTCTGAAGTGAATCATACATCAATTCTATTGCCCATTATAATAGAAGAAAGGACAAATAAATTGTGGTATATTCTTAAAGTGAAATATCATTTAACAATAAAAAATGAGTTATAAAGCGCACAAAGGCATGAATCTCAAAATCATTATTCTGGGTGAAAGAAAATAGATACAAAAGAGTACATAGTGTGATGCCATTTACATGAAATATGAAGCAGGCAGAGCATTGTAATTTATAGTGATAAAATCCAAAACAGTGGTTGCTGCTGTTGGGGGTAGGCAGTGAGGACTATTGAAAAGAGGCATAAAAGAACTTTCGAGAATGATAGAAATAATAGGAGTAAAAATGTATGTACACACTTGTCAAAAATTGTTGAACTTTACACTTAAGGTTTATGCATATAATGGTACATGAATTACAAACTAAGAACTCTATCACAAGGCAATCACTTGTCATTGCCTCATCTCCTAAGTTGCAAATTCAACTATTCTACTCTTGGAGTGTGTTGTGTCTTGTGTCTCACTGTCCGCCTAAATCCTCATGCGATCATAGTGGGGGCTTTCTGGAGGTGCAATGTGATGCTGGGAGCAAGGATGTAATGCTAGGATTAAACCTGCCTCTTCCTGGGTGTGAGTGCTACCTGCTCTAAGGATGGATAACCTGGATAAGATCTGAGGAACAGAAGGAGGGTCTCTGCTGGTCGCTTGCTGCTTACTGTTTCATTCCTTTGCTAGCTTCTGCCTGCCATGAACTGCTTCTCTGCAATGCCCCTCTGCCACGCCACCCTGCCTTGGAGCCAGCCAGCTATGAACTGAAACCTCTACAGACTGTGAGCCAAATAAACCTTTCCTCTTTTATCTTTGGGTGTTGAGAAAAAAACAACCTAGACAGACTACATTCTCCTCGTGGAGCCCTCAACTTTAATGACTGCGTTGCTTTTTCTGTATCTGCCAATGTTTGTCGTCTTTATTCTCTTCTTATCTAGGCTCAATCCCTCCTTTGCACGAACCCTCAATCCTATAGTTTCCTTTATTCCATTATGACATCTGTGAGTTACAACTCCATTCTGCATAAATCTAGACACTGACTTTTTTTGTGTCTGGCCACCTGCACGCTGCTGAGGGTTTCTGAATGGAAATCCTACAATCGGGTCTCTCCTGTGATAACCAAGCTTACTCTAGGCTCATGTGAGAGGCTGGCACTGCCAGTTGTCATACTGCTGATATAAGATCATTCTTCGATTCTCCTCAAAGAATATTTGTACATTTTCCAGTTTTCTGTCTGAAATTATCATCACAGCTAATGACCTTGCCTCATTTTAATTAAAAACAAAACAAAGAAAAATCCCTCCCCTAAGTCCCTAGTGTGTAGTAGAGAAATTCTGCTTCAACCCACTACCACATGCAAGGACTTGGCATCACCATGTAAACTTTTCTCCCTGCTAGTATCTGGGAGGAGGTGTTCCTTCCTCCCCTCCATGAAGTCCCTACTCGTTTATGCTCTGGTTCTCATTACCCTTTTGCCACATCAGACAGTTTGTTCCATTGTTAGCATTTCTGCTTTCACTGTTTATGTATCCATCCATAAATATTCAAACATTTGTTCCCACCGTTAGCCTAATTCCCTACAACTACTGCCCCGTACGTCTGTCTGCTTTAGTAAGAGTAGACTTCAGACACATCTTCACCTCTTACTCACTGTGAAGTGTATTTTGCTTATGCTCCCTCCACTCCATAGATAAGGATCTTACTAAGATCACTGCCCTTATCTTACTAGACCATTCTGTGGTATTCCAGGTTAACTATTTCTCCCTCGAAACACATTTCTATTCTTGGCTTCCACAACACCAGACTCTCCTATTTTCTCCTAATTCCCTGTTTTCTTAGATTCTTTTATCCATACTACCCACCCTCTAACTGAACTCCCACATTTGAGGTCCTCAGGCCAAGAAATCTTCTCTCTTCCTTTTTGTCATCATTCCATCCATTTTATGACTTTGGATTTTATAATGTATTATGATCCTTAAACAAATACCTGCGTCCCATATCCCAAAAAACTTCTGCTTTCCCCATTTCCATCCTCTCAACCTTATCCCGCTTCTGGTTGGATTGGATCCAAGGAGAACCCACACTATCATTCTTAGTTCCTTCTTTTTGCTTACTGCTCACTGATCATAATTCATGAGAAATTATTATTTTTAAAAAATTAATTTTATTGGTGCATTTAAAGTATACAACATAATGATATTCATCATTGGAAATTTGCACCTTTACATAATCCATCTTGGTTCTTATTTCTTTCCCTGCTCCCCTGCCCTCCCATCGACACCTCTAACCCTCCCCATCTACAAAGACTTTCTTTCCATTTTTTTCTTTTTCCTATATTAATTCCATTTCCTTCTTTCTTTTCCCCACCCCTTCCACTTCCCCTTCCCCTTTGGACATTTTCTTCCTATTTCACATTATCTGTTTAGACCATTTTTACTCTTTCAGTTTCTCACACTAGAGAAACTATTAAGTAATTACACATGTGTGTCCTATTTATTTCACTTGAGTATGGCCTCAATGTGCATCCATTTAGCTACAAATGTCTTTAGTTTCTCACTCTTTCTGGATGAGTAGTACTCCATTTTATTTAAAAAACACATCTTCTTTACCCAGTCTCCAGTTGATGGGCAATTGGGCTGTTTCCAAGTTTTAGCTATTACAAACTGTGCCACTATAAAGATGGGTGCACATATATCACTGTGGTATGATTCTTTTAATTCTTTTGGGAAGATACTCAGCAGAGGAATAGCTGGGTCAAATGGGATTTCCAATCCTAGTTGTTTGAGGTAACTCCATACTGATTTCCACAGTGGTTGCACCAGTCTACACTCTCCGCAGCAGTGGAAAAGGGTTCCTCTTTCCCCATAGCCCTGCCAGCATTTGTTATTGGTTGATTTCATGGTAGCAGCCATTCTTTGTGGGGTGAGGCGGAATCTGTGTTGTTTTCATCTGAATCTCTAGTGACCAGTAATGCTGAACACTTTTTCATATGTTTATTTGCTATTTCTACTTCTCTGTAAGAGAAATGTCAGTACATGTCAGATGCCCATTTTTGGATTGAGTTTTTTAATTTGGGAGGTCTGATTTTTTAAAATTCTTTATATATTCTTTTTTTTTTTTTTTGGTACTGGGAATTGAACTTGGGTCCTTGCGCTTGCAGGCCACTGAATTGCTGAGCTAAATCCCTGGCCCTCTTTATATATTCTAGATAGTAGACCTTAGTCTGAGGAACAGCTGGTGCAAATTTTTCCCCACGTTGTGGGTTGTTTCTTCACACTGTTGGTCATTTTTCTTGCTGTGCAGAAGCTTTTTAATAAGAAGACCTCCCACTTGTTGTTTGTGTTAGTTCATGGGCAACTGAAGTTTGTTCATAAAATGTTTTCCAACACCAATATCTTCAAGAGTTCTACCTAATGTCTCTTCCAGCCAGCCAGTTTAGTGTTTCTATCTTAATATTTAGATCTTTATTCCATTTTGATTTTAGTTTAGTGTGTGGTAAGAGATATAGGTCTAGTTTTAATCTTTGGCAAGTTGAAACCCAGATTTTCCAGCACCATTTATTAAAGAGGCTAACTTTCCTCCAGTGAGGATGTTTGCCTTCTTTGTCAGAGGTGGCTGTGTTGTTTCCGCATCTTCTAATCTGTTCCACTGGTCCTCAGGTCTGTTTCTTTGCCAGTACCATGCTGTTTTTATCACTGTAGCTTTGTATTATAGTTTCAAGTTGGGGATTATGATAATCCCTACTTTGTCTTTAATGCCTAGAATTGCTTTTGCTATTCTAGTTCTCTTATTGTTCCAATGAATTTTTGGATTGTTTTCTCAAGGTCAGTGAAGTATGCTGCTGGGATTTCGATTGGGATTACATTGAATCTGTATAGCAGCTTTGGAAGTATGGCCATTTTTACTATGTTGATTCTTTCTGCCCAGGAGTAAGGGGTGTCTTTCCATTTTCTGATCTCCTCTTCGATCTCTTTTCTCAGAGCTCTGTTTTTCTCAGAGTAGAGGTCTTTGATTTCTTTTGTTAGGTGGATTCCTAGGCATTTCAGTTTTGGGGATGCTATTGTGAAAGGAATTGATTGCCCCATTTCTCTCTCAGTGAGTCTATTTTTCTTGTACAGAAAAGCTATTGATTTTGTGTGTTGACTTTGTATCCAGCTAATTTACTGAATTTGGTTATTAAGTCTAGAAGACTTTTGGTGGTGTTCTTGGGCTCTTCTATATAGAGTATCATGTCATCTGCAAATAATGATAATTTGACTTCTTCCTTTCATATCTTTATTCTTTCATTTCTTTCTCTTGTCTAATTGCTGTGGTTAATATTTCCAAGACTATACTGAATAGGAGTGGTGATAGTGGGAATCCTTGTCTTGTTCCTGATTTTAGTATGAAGGATTCGGTTTTTGACCATTTAGTATGATATTGGCTGTTGGTTTTTCATAGATGGTTTTTATCGCCTTGAGGTAGAAAATGTGTATTCTAATTTTGTATAGGGTTTTTATCATAAATGAGTGTTGAATTTTGTTGAGTGCTTTCTCTGCATCTATTGAGATGATCATATGGTTTTTGTCTTTGTCTCTATTAATATAGTGTATTACATTTATTGATGTGAATATGTCAAACCATACCTGCATCCCTGGGATGAATACCACTTGGTCAGAGTGTATGATCTTCTGCTTTCTGCTTGCCAGTATCTTATTAAGGATTTTTGCATCTGTGTTCATTAGGGAGATTTGCCTAATTCACTTTTTCAGTAGGGTCTTTCTCTGCTTTGGGGATCAAGGTGATGCTTGCTTCCAGGAATGAATTTGGGAGTATTGCTTGCCTTTATATTTCACTGAAGAGTTGAAACAGTAATGGCAGTACTTCCTTTCTAAATGTCTAGATTTCAGCAGTGAAGTCATCAGGACCTGGGCTTTTCTTAGTGAGATTTTTCCCCCATTAATTTTATTGGTACTTTTTAGGTATATAGTATAGTTACATTCATCACTGGGATCTGGTGCCTTCACATGATGTATCTTGGTTATTATTTTTTCCCCATTCCCTTGCCCTCCCTTCATCCCCTCTACCCTTCCCTATTTGCAAAGACTTTGTTTCCATTTTTCCTTTTATCATATTTTTAATTTTCCTTTCTTTCCTTTCTCCTACCCTTTCTACTTCCCCTACTCCTTTGGCCCTTTTCTTCCTATTTTACATTATCTATTATACACTTTGAAGCTTATTTACACTTTTAGTTTTTCACACCAGAAACTATTCAATATTTACATGTTTCCTATTTATTTCACTTGAGTATGGCTTCAATATGCATCCATCTAGCTAAAAAGGTCTCTAGTTTCTCATGCTTTATGGCTGAGTAGTACTCCATTTTATTTAAAAAAAACACGTCTTCTTTATACAGTCTTCCATTGATGGGCAGTAAGGCTGTTTCCAAGTTTTAGCTATTATAAACTATGTTGCTATAAACATGGGTGTGCATATATCACTGTGGTATGATTCTTTTGAAAAGATACCCAGCAGAGGAATAGCTGGGTCTAATGGGACCTCGAATCCTAGTCTTTTGAGCTTTCTCCATATAGGTTTCCACAGTCTGCACTCCCATCAACAATGGACAATGGTTCCTTTCTCACCATAACCCTGCCAGCATTTGCCATTGGTTAATTTTGTGGTAGTAGCCATTCTTTCAGGGTGAAGTGGAGTCTCAGCTTTGTTTTCATCTGAATCACTTGAGTGACCAGTGATGTTGAACATTTTTTTCATATGTTTATTTGCTGCTTTTACTTCCTTTTTTGAGAAATATCTGTTTACTTCAGATGCCCATTTTTGAATTGGATCTTTATATTTGGGGGCTCTGATTTTTTTTAGTTCTTTATATATTCTTGAAAGAAGATTTTTGTCTGAGGAATAAGTGGTAAAATTTTTTTCTCACATTGTGGGTTGTCTCTTAGCTCTGTTGGTGGTTTCTCTTGCTGTGCAGAAGCTTTTTAATAAGATGAAATCCCAATTATTGATTCTTTGTGCTAGTTTGTGATAAGTTTTTAATTACATTTTTAATTTCATTGATTGATATTGGGTTGTTTAGAACTTTTAGGTCATCTTGCTCAACTTTGGTAATTAATAGGAATCTAGGAATCTGTCCATTTCTTCTGTATTTTCTACTTTATTGGCATACAGTTTCTCAAAGTAGATATTGATGAACCTCTGGATTTCTGCTGGATCTGTTGTAATTTCACTCTTTTCATTCCTAATTGCATGGATTTAGCCGTTTTCTTTTCTTTTTCTTTTTGAATAAGGTTGGCTAAGGTTTTTATCAATTTTGTTTATTCTTTTAAAGAACCAACTCTTGGCTTTGTTGATTTTTCATATCATTCTCTTAGTCTCCATTGCATAGACTTATGCTCTGATCTTTATATTTTCTTCCCTTGTAATAGCTTTGGGCTTGTTCTGCTTTTCTTTTTCTAGAAGCTTGAGGTTCAGCATCAGGTTGTTTAATTGCGCTTGCTCTGTTTTCATAATATGCATATTCACTGCTATGAATTTCTCTCATAAGACTGCTTTCATTGTATCTCATAGATTCTGATATGTTGTATTACTCTGTGACACATTGGCTATTCAGAAGTATGTTGTTCAGTTCCCATGTGTTTATGAAATTCTTGCAGTTTCTTTTGCTATTGATCTCCAGTTTCATTGCACTATGGTCTGATAACATAGAGGAGGTAACTTAAATTTCTTTGCACTTACTTAAACATGTTCTATGAGCAAGTATGTGGTCTATTTTGGAGAACGACCCATGTGCAGCTGAAAAAAATGTGTATTCTGATTTTGTGGGGTGCAACACTCTGTAAACATCTGTTAAGTTCATTTCTTCAAGAGTTTGATTGAGTTCTAGTATTTCATTATTTATTTTCTGTCTAGTTGACCTATTTGTGACAGTAGGATATTGAGGTCACCCACTACTATTGTGTTAGTGCTTCTTTGATTTTTCATGTTTGTTAGTATTTGTTTTATATGGTTGGGTTCACTAGTGTTTGATGCAAATGTATTAATGATTATCATCTTTTCCTCTTAGATTTTTCCCTTTACAAGGATGTAGTATCCTTCTTTGTCTCTCTTAATCAGTGTTGATTTGAAATCCACCTGATCTGCCAAGAGGATATCTACTCCTGCTTTTTTTTTTTGGTTCCTGTTGCATGGAGTATTGTTTTCCACCCTTTAACTTTCAGTTTATGAGTTTCTTTTTGAAGCATGTTTTTTGTATGCAGCATACTGTTGGATCTTGTTTCTTAACCAATCCTGCCAGTCTGTTTCTTTTGATTTATGAATTGAGACCATGAACATTCCTGCTTATAACTGATATGTATTGACTTGTCCTTGTCATGACTTTTTCTTTTTGTTGGATTCTCCCCCTTTGTGTTTAATTTCTTGTCATGCCTGATGGATTCATTCTGCTGGGCTTCCGGGGATTGTGATCCTTATTGTCTTTTCCTAGGATATTGTTTAAAGTTTTTTTGAGTGTTGGTTTGGTATTCATGAAGTTTCTAAAGTGCTTTTTGTCATGAAAATATCTTCTTTCTCCATCAATTTTGAGATATCGTTTTGCATGGTACATCAATCTGGGTTGGAGGATGTTTTCCTTTAGGGTTTGAGATAGGTAACTCCACACTGTTCTTGCCTTGTGGTTTTGTGTTGAGAAGTCTACTGTGATTCTGATGGACTTTCCTTTGTATGTGATTCATTTCTTTTCTCTAACTGCTTGCAGAATTTTGTTCTTTTGTTGGGTTTCTGGAAACTTAACTATTATATGCCTATGTGTAGATTTTTTTTATTATGGCTAGTTGGAGTCTTATATGCCTCACTTATCTGTACGTCACTTATCTGCTCTATATTTATTGATCATGTCTTGCACTATGTACACAATCCCTGCTGTTATCTGAGTAATTATTTCTGATTTCACTTTTTCCAGGTCCTCTTTTGTTGACTGTTCAGGGAGTCCAGGTGGATGAGTATCAGATTGTTCCATCTCATTGCCTTTTGGGGTTGCCTTAGGTGATCTGAAAGTCTGGTTTTGGGACTTGTTTCCATGTCTTCTCATTTCAACAGATGAGGCCTGCTGTACCTTTGTTGAGGCAACTTTTTGTTCACCCAGGGACCTTTATTCCTCATCAAGCCATCAAAAGGCCTTTTCTCTGCTGCTCACCAGTACACCAATTCCTGGGTTCAGAATGGTGGCCTTCTGGATCCCTGAGCTCACCTGTCTCCTGGGAACAGGCTTGCTACACAGCAGGTTAGCATGGCAGAGGGGCATTACAGAGAAGAAACAGTCTTTCCAGGCGAAAGGCAGCAAAGCAGCAAAGCAGCCATGACAAATTATTGATTTGGCCTCTAAATCATGTCTTGCATTTACTGCACCCATCTCCACGGATCTAACCCAAGCTACTATTTTCTCTTGTTTGCCTCACCTCCAAATTGGTCTTCCTGCTTCAATTCTGGCCCCACTTCAATCTACTTTTCAGCTTGTAGCCAGAACAATTAAACAAATGGGTGCAGGGTACTGTCTTCTCACACAAACTCCTCCAACCATAGAAATCTACCCATGCCTTCTTTCATATAAAACAAAATTGAAAATTCTTAACATGATCTCAAGTGATCTATCTTTCCTCACCAGTCTGTTCTTGAGGTTATATTCCACTAATTGCTATGATTGACCTTCTCCCCTTGACATTTTTGGTATGCTATACTGCTTTCTATCTCAGAGTTTGTACCACCCATTCTTTATGCCTGGAAAAGTTGCTGCACAACTCTTTGCCTGGCTAACTCAGCATTCACTTTCAACATTGCTCCTTTGATGTGTAGTCTCTTTATTCTATCTGGATATGTTTCTAACAGCCCAGTCTTTTCTGTTGTAGCTTGTAGCCCAGTTTGTAAGCATATATTTATTTATCTGTTTACTGATATACTGCCTTCTTTCTATGTAAGATATTCAATCTCTATGAGGGCATAGACCTGGTGCATTTTGTTGACCATTGCATAACAGAGGGTGATGATGATAAATTCTCTGACCCAGGCTCAAATTAATTATATTTTTCCATGTTATTATCCCTAATTCCCTCCAGGCAGCACATACCATTTCCTCTTATAAATTCTACTTTATAGCTCTTTGTGTTTACATTTATAATGCTACTAATATTGGACATTAGTAGTACATTCTAATACCCCATTCTCTTCCACTTTGAGTTTAAAAAGGTTTAAGTACTCCTACTGTGTAAGATTAAGTTGTTTCCAATATCAGATGTCCTTCCATGTGATAACATTATTGTGCTTTCCAATGCATTATCCTCAGGCTTGGCCATGTGGCTTGGGGTGGGTGCATCTCCATATACAAGGATTATACTTCTGTGATGTCAGTTACTGGCCATGTGACTAACTCGATCTAAGAGTAGAAATGAGGCATGCCATTTCTAAGCAGAAGCATCAGAGCCATTACATAGACCCACAAGCTTTCTTCTCTTATTCTGAGAATGACAGTGTTCCATAAAGGGGCTGCTCCTTCAGCTGGTACCCATGTTTTAGGTGACCTGGAGGGAACATGTTTCATGAAATCATTGTTTATGTAAATCCTTGAGATCCAAGGGTTGGTTGTTCCTGTAGTTTACACCCATCTAAGTTAACCGATAGATTAAATCTGTTGATGTTTGGGGCCATGAGGCTGGTTCTTCCTACAATATATGAGTAGAACTAATGTATACTGCTTCCACACGCTGTAGTTTAGTCAGATCTCTCCAGGCTTTAGAAGTCAGGGCCTCTGAGTCAAAATGCAGCGAGGAAGCAAAGAATTAGGAACACAACCTAAAGCAGATTGGATATTTATGAACTGGAAGAGAGAGAGAGAGAGAGAGAGAGAGGGAATTTTTGCACCTAATACAAAAGTACTGTGATTCTTTAACTCAAATCCTTAATGCTGGGCTTTGGGCCATTAAACCTTTTTACACATTAAACCTTTTCTTGTAAAGTCTTGAAGCCTTGGATGCCAGAGCGCACTTAGTCCCATTCTGCTTGGCTCCCTAAAGTGAGGTTAAGGGGCGCTGGGTACTTACCTCTGCAGTAGCACTCTAGACAGGTCTGGTGGAGAAGCCCCTATTCACCCCCAGCCTGGAAGGTCACTGGTGTGTTGAATTGTGGGACAAAGAGACTTTTCCCTGGGAAAGGCTTAATGGACACGATTGATTTATTGCTAGATGTGCATGGCCAGGAAGTTCTTGAGAGAATGGCCTAAAATGCAGTATAATTACTACCAGTTCAGTTTTTCCTATACTTTTCTTGAATACCTGCTACCTTGCTGCAAAATAACAAATATTATCTCCTTTCAACCACCAGGTAAGAAAAAATAGTACTATTTCCATTATACAGATGGGGGCATAGATTCAGAGAGTAAAACAATCTTCCTTTGGGTGCAGAGCTGGTGAGTGGGAAGCCGTGATTTACAAATATTTGAATTCTGTGCCCCCTCACAGCATATTGGTGACGAGAACAAACATCTGTCCTTATACAGATCTCTTAATATTCCCACCTCTAAATCTCATCCCTGGGACATTTTTCCTTGAAAACTCTTCTTACTGGCTGATATTAAAGGGCAATGTCTTTTCAGTCTCCCCAGAAACCGTTTCTTGGTGACACAGTTTTACAAGTGTGATAGAAGAGTTCCCATGACTGACATTTAGGAATCAAAATGACACATTTCCCAACTCCCATCAGTTTCTCTAGCACAAGCTGTGCCAGCAAAACCAAGCCTCTGGCTACTATAAGAAGCCAGCAGTGCGCAGAGATCCCATCAGAGTCCCTGCCTGAGACTTCAGGGAGGCTCCTCTGACGCCAAGACATCCCTGGTCTCTTTCTGAGTATACAGATGATGGCTCAGAGGAGGACAAGCCGACTCCAGGGCCTGATCCCAGGATGCTTCCCAGGACTAATTATGGAGCAGCAGAGCAACATCGTCATTAGTGGGACATGCTGGGGCAACGGCTGGCACCCATTTCCCAGGCAGTGCCACCCACCGCTCCTCCTGCTGCGGCCACATTTGTTCTTAAGCTACGTTACCAGCTCTTGTGGGTGATTCATCTTCAGCTGGTGCCTCTGCTGGGCCTTTCAGGGCCTGCAGTAGCTGGCACTGAGCTTGAGGACACTCGAGGTTGGAGTTTGAATGGCATATCTGTGTTCTGTGAAGTTTTGCCAAAAACAGGGTCCTTCCACCTCATGTTTTGATGTTTCTTTTCCCTTCCGTGGACGTAGGTGGGAAGGAGATGGAGTGCCAGGCCCTGAGTGAGGGAGAAGGTGAAACTAGAAAATGAGTTACTTCAGGTCATGCCAAGTATTGATCTTTTGAGTTGATGTCTAATTCTCAAGTTCTCTTCTTAGAGTCTGGAAAAACAAACTTAACAAACATGATTTTAACATTAACATGTTCTTACGTCATTCTACTCAGTCTACAAATCTGCACAGCATCATGCCTCTTACACAGTGTAACAGAGTGTCATAGCCTCCCTTCCCCACCCTAGTCCCTTTGGAGCGCAAAGGGACTTAGTGTGTATATCGGGCTTTTGCTTTCTAAAAGGGCAAAAAATAAATCTGAGAAGCTTTGGGAGGGGACAGGGCTACTCTGCTGTGGCAGCCAGCACGCAGCTGCTCCTTTCCCAGCAGGTAAGTAGGAAGAGATTGTTGAACTTTCCCAGGCTTATTGTTCAGAGCGGTAGACAAGGCCCTGGTCTCACCCAGCTCAGGGACTTCCTCCTGCCAGAGCTGGTCCACCTGGTGCAGGAAGTTGGCATCACTCCACTGAGGCCCAGGAGCCCACTGAGTGGACAGGGTTGGCCCTCTGCCTGGGTGTGGCTGTCCTTCAGTTAGTTTTCTTTCTCACCCTCTGCCCAGACTAGTTTTTCCCTCCATCCTTTCTTACCACTTTGCAGCTCCCATCTCCCCACTTCTGGCCCCCTTTAGTAAGCATTCTTTCCGAACCGCTTCAGATATGTTCCACTGGGAGGCGTTTCCAGCAATCCCATGACACAGGTCCAAACCGCCAGTTATTCTCATATGACCTTCCCTCTCTGGGAAGTCTTATTTCCTGCAAGTGTGCTTCTGGTAATTGGGGTTTATTTAAGTGAAACTCACTTCCTTTTCCCTTGATTTTTGTATCTGCTGTTTTCCTAAACATGGAGTTCTTCCCTAGTTCTTCTTTATTGGTTCAAATTCAGGGCTGGCTGGGTCTCTGTGCTGATCAGAGAGCCAGGAGAGCAGTGTGGGAGCAGAGGCTCTAATCTCGGGGACCCAGTGGTGTGAAAGCAGCAGACTGCAGGATTAAAACCTGAGGAGGTTCAACTTCAAATTCTACTGTTCACTCTCAGTGAGAAACTCTCTCAGGATGAAAAGGGTGCTTATAACTCATGTGTCTATGAAAAAACTGTGGTCTGGTGTCTGTAATATTGCTGGGTGTGGTTGTGCACACTTGTAATTTCAGCAGTCTGGGAGGCTGAGTCAGGAGGACTGCATAGGCAAGTTAGTGCCTTGGTAAGACTCCATCTCAAAAAACAACAACAACTATAAACAGGAAGTGAGGGTCTGGGATGTAACTCCATGCAGAAACCCTGGGTTCAAGCACCAGAACTGCAGGAAACAAAAAAGAACCATTACACCTTACAAACCATAGTGTGTGATGGTAACGATGACGAAAAGGAAGAAAAAGATGAGTTGTGATAAAAATACGCAGCATAAAACTAAAATGACCATTTCTTCTTGGTGAGAACATAACAGAATCTGGTACCAAAGAAGAACTGGTGCCGTTTTGTCACCCCTCTACATCTGCAGAGATCACTGAGTGAATATTTACCGGCCCTTACTGTGTCACAACAGTCAGATCTAGTTTCTGTGCCGTATGACACAATCGAGGAGGTAAAGCACACAATGAACGTAGATGAGGGAGCAGTACTTTTCCTGGGTGTAACTGTGTGTGGGAGTTTGAGGCCATGGACTTGAGGAGCTAATTATATTTAAGCTGAGCTTTAAAGGATTTTAGTAGGGGAAGAAATAAGGAAAGGGTGTTGTCAGCTGAGCAAAAGACCTGGGCCGAGGCCTGGAGGTGTAAGAGTGGTGGTGATTTCAGAAAGCGGGGAGTGGTTCACTGTGACCAAAGATGGCAGCAGGGAGAGGCAGCCAGAAGGTGGGCTGTGTGCAGGAGCCCCAGGTGGGGTAGCTGGTGCTGCATGCTGAGTCCTCCCAGCCCCGGGAGCCTTTCTCTGTGCATGACTTTGGTTTTCAGAAAAGATTTTTCTTGAAAGTTGTATGTCTTTGTGACTGCTCGCCTACTTTTCCTTCCTTTTAATAACTCACAGTCAGCCTTCTGTATCTATGGGTTCCACATCTATGGATTTGATCAATTCCGGATGAAAAACATTGAGAAAGATTACCGTACTGAATGTGTCATTGTTTCCTAAACAAGAAGTATAAAAGCTATTTACATAGCATTTACCTTGGGTTAGGCATTATAAGTCATCCAGAAGTGATTTAACATTGACAGGAGAGGAAACAAAGCTTTATACGGAGGTGTGCAATGCTGTTTTATATAAGGAACATGGATGTCCACAGGTTTGAGTCTGTCAGGGGCCCTGGACACAATGTCCAGTCCCTGAGGGACAGGTGACTGCCTCTGCAAGCTATTGGGACACCTCCAGTTTCCAGACCAGCCCTACATTTGTGGGGTCCAGGGTAAGGGTACAAATGGAGGCCCATATGGTATATGTCTGCACTATTAATAAGTTGTAAACTAATTTAACAAGCTGTTAAATCAAAATGGTCTGTGCCCCTCACTTGACCAATACACCCTCATAATCACCTTAAAGTCCAGTTTTTCTGTTTTGTTTTGTTTTTTGAGGTACTAAGATTGAACCACCCAGGGAGCTTGTGATGCTAGACAAGCATCGTACCACTGAGCTACGACATCAATTCTTTTTAGTTTTTATTAAAAATTAAAGTTGCCAATTAAGGTTGGTCTCAAGCTTACCACCCTCCCTCTTCAGCCTCCCAAGGAGCTGGCATTACAAGTATGCACCACTATGTCCAGCAAGGCCAGGTTTCAATTGATAATTGCAGACTGCAGAGCATAATCTACCCTTGACTTTGCATCCCTATGTCTGTCTTATTCTGTGACAGTCTTCTCTTAAGTATGCCAGGGGATTACACCACCCACATAGCCAAGTTATGCCCCACCGCCCCAGCAGTTACCCCACGGGACCATCAGGTACCAAGTTCTTTTCTGGGGCACAGACCAAGGGCAATGGCCAGGCCGGGCCTTGGAAGTGAGCTGGGGGCCATGGAGCACAAGCCCTGGCATGTGAGGTGTGCTATAAAAGAGAAGCGACACCGATTCTGAAAAGTCACTTTTCTCAGCTTCTTAACCCAGTGGCAAGAGGCATAACCACAGGCAGGTCAGAAGAGGGCCTTGTACAGTGCTGGCCCAGGGAAAGATCGTCTCTGGTCTGGTGCTCAAGCTAGGGCTGTGATGAGCCACCTCTTAGCTTCGCTTATACTCGCTTTTGCGGTTACTGGGGTGAGTTTGTAGAAGACCAGCCAGCGGACTTCTTGTCACCTCTATCCCCTCATGAATCTTAGACATGAGTTCACTCTACTTCACTGGACCCGAATCCCAAGATGACCGTGTATTTGGTCATACTACAAGAGTACTAAGAAAACTTCATAGGCTTCCTAAAGAGAGGATCACTCAAGAATAGTCTATATTGGAAAATGCTGGCCCCGATGCTTGCATGAAAATGGCAATTATAAAGTAGAGCACTTCCTTAAGGTGCTATTGCACTCTTGCCTTTGCTTTCCAGCTACACCGATGCTGGACAAGACGTGGGACGTGTTGTAACATGGACACAGCTTGCTCAGAGACAGGTACAATGCAGAGAGTACAAATAAAAAAAGTACACTGCATTCATGGGCAGGCCTTGGTCACTAGAGAGAACGATGAGAAAAATACACCACCTGAGGATTATTTCATACCATGATACTCAGACTGTTGGAGCTGGAAGGGTTTTTGGAATTTTGCAGGTGGCAAAAGGGCTTGCCAAAGTTTCCAGAGAAAGGGTCCTAATTTTGGCTATCTTCTCAGTTTCTCCTTATCTACCCTGGGGCTCTTTTCATGGCTTCATCTCAACATAATATTTGGTACCAAGGTTCTCTAGACCTATTGTTAGCAAAGGAATCAGAAGGTTGCAATATTTTGCCTGAGAGTGACAGATATATACCAGTGTCCTGGGACAGAAGCACTTCCATTGGCCTCCAGGCAAACAGCGTATGAGTTCCTGGAAGCTGCTACTTTCCTGGCCCCCCAGGCACCATCACTGTGGGCTGAGTGACACATTCATAACGCAGATTCTTATCAATTTGATTCCTGCTTCTGCATGGGAGTCTTAGAATAATGATGATGATGAGATAAAACTAATGCATAGGGAAAATTTGATATACTGAAAACACTGTTAGTGATCAAGACAAAATTATAGTTGCCAAGTCAGTAGCGACTATTAACTGTTCTGGTCTGGCTTTTCAACTGGAGTCAGAAGACAGACAATAGTCACAGAACAGTGGACAGAGGTGGGAAACTTGACCAAGAGGTCAAGTGGTCCCTGGGTAACTGTCCGCCATTCTGTGTTCACACTTCTTTGAACTCAACTCTCCTCTTTTAGTCCTTCCTTTAGGTCTCTATCTTCCTCCTTTCTTGCTTAGTGCAAAGCCTACCTATCCCTCTGCTCAGGCCCACAGATGTCACAGATGCAGAGTTAGAATCTCCCATCTCAGTTCACGTTCCTCCACGGACCACGAAGCCCTCTAAGCCACCGTGGGGCAGTGCTTTCCAAAAGTGTCTGGTTGTTCTGGGACAATGGGAAGCAAATCCCAAGTGTCGAGCAGACCCTGTGAGAATGCTTCTCCCCTGCTATTTCCTGGGGGAAGTTCTTCCCCTGGGGTCCTGGGGTGAGGAATAGCAGTTCACAAATTCTATTCTATCTGCCCCTCCTGGAAGGGTGAGCCCGGGACTTGGGATGTTTCTCTAGGTTCGCAAGGAGCCAGTGTGCCAGGAAGATGACTGTTAAGATGCATGGTCTCTTATAGGAATATAAATATATAAACACTTTAATATGAATATAAATATAAATAATTTAAAGGGCAAAAGGAAGAGAATAGGAAACAGAACTAGGTCTTTTTCAAACGAGGGGGGGTGGGTTTCGAATGAAATGGGAGGTGGTGGGATGAAAAGTAAAAAGAATTAAGATGTGTTACGCCCATGTACCAATTCTCCAAGATGAATGCAATCATTGTGTGCTGCATTCATATACTGATAATAAAAATAAAAATCAAACATAAATAAATAGATGCAAAAAAGAGCAAAATGAAAGAGAAGAGCAAACATGGAGCTAAAGCTTTTGCAAAAGGGAAGGGGGCCAAGAGATGAAGGGAGAGGGGAGGGAAAGAAGGGAATGGACAGAAAAAAGAATTGAGGTGTGTTACGCACATGTACCGACTCCCCACGAGGAATATGATTACTCTGTATTTAAACATGTATTGATAAATTTTTTAAATTTGTTTTTTTTTTAAATACAGACCTCCCATCATCTGGTTTTTCTCTCCCCCTGTAACTTCTTTATATTCTATAGTTTAGTTTAGGACCACAGAATTTCCCGAGATTCTTATGTCAGATGTCGGATTTCTGTTCCTGCAGTAAACTCCATTCCCAGGGCACTTTACAAGAGCAGAAACAAAGAGACAGACCGTCTTCCTGTGGTGAAGACCGGGCTGAGACCCTACACCTGCCTGGGATACCACACAGCAGTGATCTCGCCGTTGTACCTTCTTCCTTCCTCACTCAGGTTTGCTCAAGGTCAAACGTTCTCACTGCTGCTGCCAGTTTGGCGTTAGTGGGTCTCTGCCCATGAGGTGTGCTCTTCCCTGCCTCTGCCCCTATTATATATAACGCGTGGGGGGACCCCTCTGGGCGAGGTCTGGTAAGGACAGCCTAACCTCTGCCACACTGCTGTCAGAAGATCCTAGAGTCAGACTTGGTTTCAAATCTCGGTTCCACTTTACCAAGTCATATGAGTTTGTGTGGCTTGCTCAATCTCTTTTAAACTAGCCAGCTTCCTATCTATAAAATAAGACATTATGTCTATCTCATAGGGAGCTTTTGAAAGATAAGTGAGATCCATAAAGAGTACCTAGCCTAAGACTTGGCACATATTAACAATTTCATACGCTTTTGTCATCTTCAGAATGTCTCCTGCTACAGAGATGACTTCACATAGACCTTAAACTAATCTGAGAGCTAGAGGCCTTGCATGGCAGCACTAATAGCAAGAACCATAGCAAGATCTCTCCTAGCTTGATGGTACTTGCTAGATTGGTAAGAAGAGTGAATGTCTTAGTTTTCCCAATATCCATAACTGAAATTAAGCTAAAGCTAACAAAACAAGTAACCTCTCAAAATTCTCAATAAGATTTGCTCAGTGTACCGAGATAAGTTGCAGAATGGTGAAAAGTTTCATGCTTCAGGAAAATGATAAATATTGTGCCACGAACCTTCAAGACTACTCATGAATAGTTAAAATCTCAAATATCAACCCACAGATGCTAAGCACCAGCTGCTATTCAAGGCTCTGGAGAGAGGGTCAGACCTTTTCTAAAAACCCAGGACAAGATAGAAGGGAAGATCCCATCAGGAATGGACAGCGTAGGCTAGGCACGGGTAAGCCCACCAGTGGCCAGTGAGTGATTTGCATGGGACAGAAGAACATAGATGATGTGTTGAGCTTTTGTTTCCTCTCCTGAGTGCTGGAAGAACTGAACTCACTCTAAACCATGGGTGTCAGGTGACCAGCTTGTACTCACTCGGTCCCTGATTTCTCTCGGGACTTTCCTCCTCTGGGGCATACATGCTTGAGAGTGTAAACAGTTGACTTCTTTATTTCAGGTAAGACGAGATCCCTTCCTTTTTCAAAGAAAAAGCCAATAGCAATAGCAGGTCTGTGTTCCAGTGCAGAATTCTATAAGGACAAATTTAGAATGAGAATAGCAGGTGATCTTGTGGTAGCCTTTAGAGCCCTGAATTGATTTCCTTGAGATTATTGTAATAAAACTAGGCTGTCAGCCTCAAGAGATCAGAAGGGAGATCTCAAGTTTGCATGTGAGAACTATTTTAAATATATACATCTGCATTCTATGTCCTTGCTCTAGGGAGTAGTAATGTTTAGAAGGACAAGTAAAGAGGTTTGAATTTAGCTTCTGTAAGGGTGGCTTATGGGGTCAAAACGTAACAATGTTACTTACCCCTCTTTGATTCCAGAGTTAATCGACACTTGTCTCACTGCCTGATGTGGGACAGAATCTGATGAAAACTGACAAATAAATGTGAGAATATTGCCTAGTATTGAGGTTGTGTGGAGCCCACTCTTAATACAAAGTGTGGGGATGGTGTCTCTGGATAAGACCAATGTTCTACTTGAGAACTTGTGATCTTGGTGACCCCATTTGCTTATGTAGCTTTGTGTGGGGACAGACCAGACATGCAAGCCACATTCCCTGGCATCTAACTAAAACCCGGCCCCGTCGTTGCTGTCACTCATCCATTCATCTGCGTTCAACAAACATTTCTTGAATGAATACAACTGTATGATGGCAGCCCTCTTATATGCAGGGGACGTGCTCCAGGAACCATGATGACGGAGAGAAGTGAGTCTCATATATATATATATATATAT